>NC_045478.1:86260044-86563074 GCF_009650955.1 Corvus moneduloides | reverse complement strand
ATTATTGTGTATTCCTTGCCTCCCTCCTACTTGCAGTAAAGTCTAGATGTTTTTCTGTCCCGATTTCTTTGCTCTCCACTACAGACATTCTTAAGCCTACCTTAGGGCTGCTTGAGCTTGAAGCAGATGACTTAGATGTTCAACAAGCCTCCACACATCTCTCAAACTGATTCCTGAGCAGATAGTCTCCAAAGTTAAAAAGGTTTCAGGCCTTGTCAGCAATCCATCGTATTTTCACTGTGATAGGACTTATGACTCTATATAAAGAGCTAAAGAAAGGAATTTTAACCTTACCTTCACAGGTAATAGGTGGAAAAATGTGATAGTGATATATGTAGGGGAGTTCAGATAATTTGGTAAGAGGGGAATTCCCTGAATTTTATCACCCAGGAATCAATCAGGTCTAAAACATAGCTATAAAAAAACATATACTGTGTCTTGGTACCTTACCAGGAGCATGACACAAGGCTTGGTATCAGAAAAGGGATCACAGGTCTGGAAAAGCACCTTGGCCAAATATGAGCCAGCTACAGGCTGACACCCAAGATCTGAGGAGGGACGCAGGCTGGACTTCAGAACACCTCTGTGGAGACAGACAGTTTTGGATCCCTTGGAGGATTCCCAGCCACTGATCAGGGGAATGTCTATCACTGCATGTTTTTACGTACTCCTCAGACTTGTGTGCACCCGGGATTTGGCCTGTCAGTAGGTGCTGCTTTTGATCCACACCGTGTGTTTCAACTCAGAATTAAAAGAGACAATTGGATGATGAAAATTAAGCAGATGTGGAAAAACCCAAACAAAACAAAAAAGTCAAGACTAGCTGATCAAGCTGTTGTCTGAAGCCACAAAGCACCCAAACAGACAAAACCTACAACAAAATAAAACAGACACACTTCACAGCCTGAGACAGGAGTAGGTTCAGACTGTCACAGCATCTGGGCACGCTGAGTTTCTCCTGCTGTGCTGAGGCAGCGTCACTCCTGCTGTGTTTGTAAGGACTTTCTGTAGCAGTGCTGTGTTCCTGCTTTGACTGTGCCATGCCACAGATCATGAAGCAGCATTGGAAATAATACATTATAATAAAGTCACAGGAAGGAAGGTACCAAATCAGTATCCTTGCATGTAATCAGGGTAAATTAATGGGGATCGTGCAGGAAATTATGAAAACCATTTTTAGTAGTGCAGGTAGACACAGTATATTGCCCAAGAGATTATCCTAGCTCTACTGCCTAATATCCATGGATATTAAGTGTCAGCAGAAAGAAAATAAACTCTGATCCAACACAAAAAACCACAGTTCATTATGTTCAATGTTCAAAAAGCAATTGACTGAATTCTGCTATCAGTTACAGTGGCAAAGGTGAGTGGGAAAGAGGGTGTGAAGTGCTGGGCATCCATGACTTTGTTCATGTGGAAAACCTCTGCAAGAAATTTGCAGGGGTTTATTTCCCAAAATTGTCCTAGTCTTTCCCCATTTCCTCCTTGCAGCTGTGTCCAGTATAAGTACCAAAATAAGCCATGTTTTGATATGTATTATGTGTGGCTATTGCTTGCAAACACACAAAATACACATGGAGTACTAATGAGGTTGTGTTTGCGATCTTCATCTGGCTTGAAGTGCTCCCAAGGGTTAATCTGGCATTACTCTTTCAGGAATTTATAATAATGTTCATACTCGCTAAAACAGGAATTACACATGTGAAAGCATAGTATTGCATTTGGAAATGAATACTTCAAAAAATGAAGAAAACATACATTTTATTCTCCAAATCATCTTCTCATTATTTAATTCTGTGTTAAAGGTTGTACTTATTTATAAGAAATATCTTATATTGCACCTGCAATGGACTGTTTAAAAGACTAGAGTCTATTCCTGAAAATTTGTCCTATCTACTGTTTGGTGTGCCCTACCTCTCAGCCTGGGTGCACCAAGGTACATGAAGAGACATCTTTTCTTAGCCTCCAGTGAAATTACATATTAATTTAAAACATGTAACCAAGGAAAAATAGTGTTCAATTGCCATTAAAGTTTAATGTAATTACACAAGCATTTCATAGATGTGTCAGGCTGAGGATACAGAAGTACAGAGAAAAATATTCAAATATGAAAGCCCATCATTGTTTTTTGATCTCTTGAACAAAAATGATTAATTAACCTGCATATGAAGAGATGTAGCTGAGAACTTAGAAACCTAAACAACTGCTCCAGAAATAGTAGCCCTTTACTGTGAGCCTGCATCAAACACAGTCTTTCCAAGCAGTTTCCTACTATTACCTGTGTTATTAGCTTATGTGTTTTTTTGTTGGTTTTTTTTTTAGCAGGTTGAGGGTCTCTTGAGACTAATCTAAAAGAAACCAGCTTTTTTTCCTCCAATTAAATACTTTTATGTGACATTGAAACTATTTTTTCAATAGACGTTTCCTCAAGTTCCTGAGATCCCAACAGACTTTCTGGAGAGAGAGGAGTGCATTCTCACCTATAACTTGGAAATAATACAATATAGGAGATCCATATTCATGTTCTGTGTCCTAGTCATCACAGAGCTCAATGAAGTCATCGACTACTCTCTGGCTGTAATTTCTTGGTTTTGGAGTTAGTTTGGTTTTGGTTCCATGATTTTTAAGATTTCCATTTTACTTTGGATGGGAAGGAAATCAAAGCTTGTGGAATGTGAAACAACTGTCTTCCTACTCCCCTGCCTTCCTTAAAATTGTCTTGTAGTAAGACAAAGAAGAGCAACCCATCTTCCCAACCTCCCTGATATACAGCAGAGGGTATTTCAGCTGGGATCTGGGCTCTAGAAAACCCCCAAATTCCTCACTGGTTCATCAAAATTGGGATTTTCATCAGGACTTTGCCTGCAAAAGAAGCACTGTGTATATCTGTCTTAGGTGTAGTTGCACCAACAGATAGGAGAGAATTTTCCTTGAAGATCTGATTGCTTTAAATATCACCATGCACTGTGTACATAATATTAATGAATAAATGTTATTTAATCAGACGTTTCCCTCAGAAAACAAGTGTCTTCTCTTTTAATAGGAAAACAAACCTATGTGTAGAATGTATAAAGCAATATTACTGACAAATACTGAACCTTTAACTTGTGATAAATATGCAGGACCACAGGGTTGCAAGACAGTTCCATTTTGCTCTATCACAGGAATCTCCTGTGGCACAAATATCAGAAAGGATCCAAGAGAAATAAAATTAGAAATACAGATACAGAATTCTAGATTTCTTCTGTGAGTTTGCCCACTCATGTATACTTAAATTTAGAAAATATTTTCATTTATATTGCCTTGATTCCTGTTCCTTCTTAAAGAAAAAAAAACTAAACAAACAAAACCCACAAGAAAACAAAACACGGAAAACCTCTCAAAACAACCCCAGAAACAAGTTAATATTCTTTCTGCAGAATCACTGCACACAGGTACATCTCTATTCTAAATCTGCTCTTTGTCATCTAATAACATTCATGCTCTGTTGTACCTTCACCTGTATCTGCATGAGTAGTTTGCCTTTAACTCAGAAAACTTGAAGGTCTCAGCCTGAGTTCAGAGGTGTTCTGCTAATTGCTGCAGAAAGATCTATGATTTAGCCAGGAAACTTCAGGTTCAAAGTACTTGTAAATCTTTTCAAAATTACTCCAGGTGAAATACAAAAAAGAGGCATGTTTCTTTTTTGGCAATTTTTACTCCTTATTTACAGAATTCAGCCAACTATTATCTTCACCTACTTTATAAATTGTTCAGGAAAAAATAAAATAACCCCACAAAATCCTACAACACTGACTCCTCCCTTGTGTTTGGCCTTGCCTTCCACTTTCCTATTCTCTGAAAGAATACACTTTTCTATATCTACTGGTTGAAGGCCCAAGGAACTTTTCACCAGCACTCTTCCCCATGAAATGCAAAGTGTTCAGGGTGCAGACTCTGAGATGTGAGGCCATCTAACAAAATTGAAATGGAGCAATTTACCCAGCTTCTTCTCAAGGTAATGTTGTAGTACTAAGCCACCATATGACCATAGTTTTGACACTCAAAAAGATACCACTGAACCAGTGGCTTTTAATCTTTGGTTTTCATCCAAAAAATAAAAACAAAAGTTCCAGTGTCCTGGAGTGACTGTGTGATACTGTATTCCCTATCGTCTGCTCTATGCCAGACACGGATCCTGTACCTTTCTGTGTCTTTAAGCTGTTTCTCAGGAGAGGAGGGAGAGGAGCCAGGCGAACTTTTCAAAGCAGTTTGTGCTTAAGGACACACACACCCCTGCGTTCTGCTGCTGTGGAGCCAAGGAAAGCATCTTCCTGGGTTTTTTTCCCTCAGATCTCAGCTCTCTTCAGCAGGGAAGAGAGTTACATTCCTTTTGCTTTCTAGCTAGTTTCTTGTTCATTAGTTAAAATACAGAGCCCTGAGACTTTGGCTTCTTCTTCTTCCTCTTCTGGACTGTTCAGCAACACCAGAACATCATCGGGACACCCTACACTGCGGCCCAGGCAGGGTCCCACACTGAACCCCAGCTGAGAGCCACATCCACAAGGACTTTGAATTTTACTCAGGTTCTCTCCACAGTGAGAGGTTTTATTATTTAGCATTATTTTTTTTTTTTCTCCCCGTGTCTATGTGCATTTTTGATTGTTAAATAAATAACTTTTTTTTTTTTCACTTTCCTCTGAGGAAAATTCTTTCCAAACCTGGAGGGGGAGGGATGGCTGTAACCTGCCTTCTATCCGAGGACGTTCATTTAGGACGTTCTTCCCAATTGGTCTCAAACCGGGACACTGTGAAACCGTAGGCTACTCTACAGAAAATTTAAGCTCACTGACTTGGGTCTCTTTTTCTACATATTTTTCTTAAAAATAGCTCATGAACTTTCTGGGGCAAAAGAAAATGGTTTATAAATGAAAAGCATGATTGTAAACCAAACATTGGACCTCAACTCTTTAAACTTACATGCAAAGTACGTTCTATCTTACTTTCTGACTGAGACGGAGTTTTCATTTCAGTTTTAGTTTCCACTTATTTCTGTTTCAACTGAAATCATTAACAGTGTCTATTTCCTCTACCCCTTTCTTTCATTGCTTCTAACTGCTTGCCTGGAATGGCCTGCACATCACAAATGTTTTCTGCACCCCTCTTCAAACCAAATGCGTGTAAGGAAAAAAAAAAGTGTTAGTCTGCAGGTGTCACTCGTCTGCTGTCTTATCTGATAGGGTGCAGTGAGACTTCGATACCTTGTGAAAAGTCAAACACTTTCCAATTGAGCCTTGTCAAGGTGACTCCAGTGAATGCATCACAGGAATGCAAGCTGTGAAATTTCTCCCTCAGCCTTGGACGAGATGGGCCCTCTCACATCCCACAGGAGAACCACAGAGTTTACTAGGCTCTCCCAGAACACATTCAATACTCAAGACAGCATGCAAAAATATGGTGAAATATAAAGAACAGTGGGAAAGGGTGGCTAAGTTTAAGTGTGACTGGCATGAAAAAGTGGCATAGTAGAGAAGTTCTTATTCCTAGTGGTTTTAAAAAAGCACAGTACTGTAACTGTAGAAATCACTGTGTTGCTGTATCCAGGAAACTGTAAAATAAATCATTCAGATGAAATATATAGCTATAAAGTCACAGCATGGCATGAAAAGGTCATGGTTCTTATTTGAAGGGCAGACTCAGTAGAAAGAATGTTACGCGTGCTGGAAATTATAAGGAAATTCCTTTAGGTTGAGATGCATAAAGGAGGTGCACATGCTTCCTCTCGTTAGCTGAAGGATTTCTACAAGGAGCACAGGATCTCCAGGGGACTTAGTATTCAATTTCCTCACTGGACTTGTGATGCACAGACTTCAGAAATTTTGTGTCAGTCTTGCATCTCATCAAAACAGCAAAAAAACACCCTGATAATTTTTCTCCAGTTTATGACCATGTGTAGTATATTAAATTTTCTTTGGAGACATGGCATTTTTTCATTTTTAGGCATTTCCTAGTATTTCAATGAATAACAAAATGATATGTGTAAATGATGAAACAGTGGAGCCTTGACAGAAAGTTCAATGAGTTTATATATTTTTGTCTGAGAAAATTGCAGTCAGTTCATATTGCAGCTCTCCAGGTTGAAAATGCATCTCTCATCATGGGTGAGATCCACATCTTGCTTTCCTTGAATGCCAGTTCAGAGCCGTTCCTTTGACTGAGGTGAAACGACTGTAACACTACTGTACTGGAAGAAAATTCAGATTCTATCCCCAGCAATTTGCGCACAATTTTTGTCTGTCTGTGCGTGAACAAAAGCCTTATAATTCAGGTTTGGGGTGTTTTTTTCAATGGGTTAAAGGACTGAAAAATCTTATTCTCACAAGAGTGAATGCACTTTAGTATTCACAATTCAAAAAAGCCGTTACCAGTTTCCCATTCCTTCAGTGTGTGTTTGGAAAGTTTAATATACTCCTTTTAGCAGTGAATTCCTCTTTACATGTCTAATCTGACCTATAGCCACCAGAGAAGAGATTTCAGCTGGCAATTTTGAGACTGAAGATCTAATTTTTTCAGGATGTTAGCCACTTACTTAAAGGTAGGACATAATTCTGAACTTCCTCCTTTCCTAAGCTGCAAAACTGAGAAAATTATTGGGGTTTTTTGTTGTTCCATATCTTTTTGAAGAAGAATCAATTCCTGTCTGACAACAGAAATTATTTTAGAAAAGAAAAAATTAGAAGAGGTTGGTGCCACTTGAAAATCCTGAATAAATAAAGAAGGTTCCAAAACTTCTGGGAAAAAAAAAATAGCTGATTTCTGGAAGAATTCTGGGCAAAATCAAAGGAATATGTCTGATATTAAAGACTGAAGTTAAAAACCTTTGGCTAATGTTCAGTCACCATACATTACTGAATTAATTAAGTAGCTTAAAGCTAATCTGGCATGGGGAAATGTTGTTTAATGCAGGAAGCCTCAGCAAGGACTTAATTCTAGTGAGCTGTGATATCTCCTGGAGCTTCTCATTGTGAAATCTAAAGAGCTTTCAGTAGAAGCAAATCTGCTTTCCCATTTGCCATGGAGGTGGCTTGTAGTGAAGACTCCACTAACATTCCGATGAACTGACCATATTTAGGATGCATCCATAAAAACTTCCCAGGCAAGTCTCAGAGGATATTTAAACAGGATTACATCTTTATTGCTGTAGCTTCAAAGACAAATAATATCTGCCCTTTGCCATTGCATTAAGGTTACACTAAATGGTGAAATTTTGCAATTTTGCCTTTTCCCTCCCCTAGTCATCCTACATCAGCTATTTTTCATTAACCGATTTTTTTCTGGGTAAAACAGATCTTCTGTTCCACCAAGTCCAGGCAAGCAGTTCAATGCTGGATGAAGAAATGTAGATTATTGCCTTATCTCGTCAAGATGGCTGAGAGGTGATGGTAGAGAGGAAGTCCATGAATTTCTGTTATGACTGTGGTAAATTTTTCATTATGATTGAAATGTTCAAACAGGGCTTCAAACAACAGCACTGTGAAGACTTGAAAACTGGTGTGCTTCAAAGGGATTTATTTCAGGGATTTATTTTCCTGTGTTTTACAGACAAATTTTTTATTATTAATTAGTCAGTGACTTAAACCTAGCTCTCTCTGTCAGAGTTCAAACTTGCACTGATTTCAGACCTCTCGTATTCATGCCTCAATACAAGCTATTTGTTCCAGATAAGCATCCAAACATTTGAATACTTCTCTGCATCAAAACTTAACTCTACACCTTTTGAACCCCATTCAGTACTAAAAAAAATCTAATCCATTCATGAATATTCATCCAAGGTAACAGTAATTGTGATGCTATTGTGTCACTTCTACATAATTGAAGACTCTCCAGCAACACCTGTGAAAACTGTCTGACTTTTAAACTAAGCATAGCTATCTTTTTTTATGTTTATGTTTTATTATATCACAAATACCACCCTGGGAACATGGTCAAACAGATGATTTTGAGAGTTGCACTCTAAAGAAATGAGAGAAACATAAAAATATTCTGCAGGGAAAAGTAAATTAGAAGGATTGGTTTCATTAGAAGGCACATAAGCTTTTGTGATCCATCTGTTGTCAGTAGCTCTCCTTACTAAATAGATCTGTATAGTAAAGAAAGAAAAAAAAAATTAAAAAAAAAAACCTCTGGGAGTTAAAAGTTAGGCAGAAATCACAGTTCTGAGTTCTTAGAATTGTCCCAGTGAGAGAGAAAATAGGATCTGTCCTGTGCAGAGCAGGTGGCTTTTTCTCAAGCCACAGATGTCCTGAAATTGGAGACAAAAATCTGATGACAGACTGCTGAAGGACATGAGACATATTAATGCAGACCCTCTCCATCTTCATGCCTTAACACCTACATGGATTCCTTGTCCACACCTGAGACAAAGTCCTTCAGGAGAAACCTGTACTGATAGCTACTCAGACAAAGGGACTCAGACAAGTTCTCTCTTGCTTTTCTCTGGCCCTTGAGTACTTTTGGTGGACTGGTGCTTTTAGTAAAGTTTATCCTCTCTTTTCCTGCAGTTGGCTGCTCTCAAAGGTAGCAACCCTAATTCCCGCATTGGGTGGGCCAGCAGCTAGCTTTGGGCTGGACTTCTTCCCTGTCAGGCCTATTGCATCCACCTCCCCCTTAGAAGAAAATGATGCCTTGGCTCACTTTTTCCTGGTTTTGGAATACATATTTTTTTCTGGATGTTACAAGCTCCCTTCTGATGACCACCAGGATTACTATTTCTGTAGGCCTGAAATTGGTATGCAAAATCTCCATCCTTGTTACCAGCCAACCGTTTTCTCTTGGTTTTCAGCCACCATGGAAGCTGCATCCAGTTGTCTGGTTAGCTACAGCTATGGGAGATAATGAGGCCATTTATCAGTCTTTCCAAATTGTTACCCCATGGGACTTTTTCCTTGGCTTCATTTTTTGTAAGTCTTATTTTCTCTGTCTGTAAGCCACAAACCTGAAATTTTATGAATTTGTATCCTATCACTTACAGAAATATTGCAGAGAATTGTACCAATTCATGGCAAGAGATCCTTCACATTTTTCAGGAATAGAGTGAAATATTTAGATCCATAGAAAATTCCCATCCAGGAATGGTAAAGCTTTTGGCTGGAAGACTGGAAAATCTACTCATTCCTTCAATTTACAGTATATGAAATAGTGCTTTGGAAAACTGTTTAGGGTGAAAGTTAGGGAATGATAATTAGTGTGATACCAACTGTAATGTCTGAGGAATATTTGAAGAACAGAGGTAAACATCATCTGGAATACAGAAGACTTGTCTAAAAGCATTTTAGGTGGTGTCATAGGTTAGCAAGCATAGTCCCAGAAGGGATGTCCTTGCTAAGGGGTGCTTACAGTTTCCTCTGGGAACTGATAGAACCTATCAGTGGCCAGTTTGAATATGGACAATTCTCTAAGCCACTTAAAGTTGTGATCACCTCTGTGATCCACATTTAAGAATAGGCAAACTCCCCCTCCAAGCTCTCTCTCGTTTCCGGCGCTGGGACAGGTGGCTGCGGGCCCCGTGTGGGGGCCAGCGGGCCCGGCCAGGCCCTGCTTGGGCCAGGCCAGGCTGGGCCACGGCCATCCTGGAGCCATGGACCTGTTCCAGCCGTGGAACCCCCCCCAGTGCCTTGCTGTGGGCAGCCGGAGCGGCTCGGCTCTCCCCCCTCTCCACTGCGATAAGAAAAATTCAACATTCCAGCTGCAAAGCTGCAAGGCCGAGGTGAGATTAACCCTTTTAGTGCTGTGACGAGCTGAAACCCTGAGGGAAGAGAGAGAGGAGATGCTTAAAGCTGAAATTCTGTTGTGAAGCTATGATATATCAGAGTATCCCGTTGTAATTCCATGACGATATGGGGGGTGGAGTGTTCAGCTCGTAAGCAAAAGCACCTGCGCTGAGATAGGCAGATGCTGACACAGCTGTAATTTCATGAGAAGTTTGAACAGGGAGACATGGAAGCAATGAGGACTTTTGCTCCAAACGGGAAAGGAGAAAACCTCAGTTCCTAGAGATGCTCCCAGAGATAGTCCTAAAGATGAAGATGATGAAGACCCTTTGCTCCCAGGGAAGGAGAAGGGCCTCTGTTTTTGTTTCTGAACAGCTCAACCTTAAAATTGTACCCCAAAAAACTTCAAGAGTGGACCCTCAAAGCAGTTGTGGGAAAAGCTGCAAGTCGGGGGAAAGGACTCACACGCAGGCAGAGAGACTCCTCTTCCTAAATGGACTGAACAATATTTGGAAGTGGGCGGCTGTCTCGTTGTGATAATGTTTTCATAGCATGAGCAAGAAGAGACTTCTCTTTCTAAATGGACTGAACAAGGTTATTATGGAAGTGGTAAACAGACTGAACATCTCAAGGGTTGTCTTTTCACATTGTCAGTGGGAGAAGGGAGGAAGGTGGGGGGAGGAGGAGAGTTCTGAAGGTGGTATAATTTTTTTTTTCCCTCTTTTAGGTCTGTTAATAAACTTCTTTATATTCTTTCAAGTTTGGTGCCTGATTTGCATTTCTCCTAATTCTTATCTCACAGCAGATAAACAGTAATGAGTATTTTGGACCAAACCACTACAGGTGGTTTTTCACTGGGTGTGGGGAAGAAGTAGACTGAAAAAACCCAGAAATTTTCTGAAAATACAGAAAGTGATCAGAAGGGTATTACTAGTCTGGCATGTTTGCATGCTCTGCAGGAGTCCAGATGCCAGGTCTACTTCGATGTTTTAGAACATTAATTAAGCTTAAAGAAATTAATCTTTAAACTCTGTGAAAAGTTACTTTTTTCAACATCCTTGTGTTAGACTCAGTATAGAGACTCAATAAATAGACTTTTCCAGGTCTCCCAAGATCCAGAGCCGGAACATTAGCTTTAAAGAAGGTATAGCCTGCAATCCCTCTATCTTCAGTCATTTGTGATTAGCCTGACCTCATGTCCCTATCTTAAGCATCTTCCAGCCACAGATGTTAGCACAGGCAGGGGCAGGGGCCACAGAGGTGTCCTTGTTGCAAAGAAATCCAGTCTCCCAGGGCTCTGTATGGAGGAACAGGGAAAGAGTCTTTCTTCAACTTTGGAGAATTCACACACACATACTCTGGCCCCAGACTGCATTTAATCTACTAGTTCTGCTTGTGCAGGACAAACAGTTCATTGGGGACTCTTCTCAAGCCAAAAACCTGAAAAACTCACACAGCACATTATGCCAGGCTAAAGGAACATGTAAAATGTAAAATAGCCACTCCTAAATTCCTGATTAGAGACACTAAGATAATGCTTTCTATCCTTCCCTTGCAATCTTGTCTGAAATGGACATCATGTCAGTAACTTTATTAATATTTCACACTTCAGTGATATTTCAGGCAATGTCATTTGAGAATAAAGCAAAAATGCACTTCTGAGCTACTTTAGTGGCATCTCTCTAACATGCTTGACATGCAAGACACAGATTCATCTTTTAGATGATTAGATGACTGGATTCTTTTTCCTCTTTGATGTCTAGCAGCTTCTTGCTCCCTGTTTGAGTCCTAGATGCATAATGTATAGCCTCTTAGTTCAGTGCTAAGTTCTGAATTGCTTCCCAGTCTTCCATCAAATATGAGTCATGGGCCAAGTCTGCTTAACCTGCAGAGCTTGAAGTATATAGTCCGGCTTTAATCCAATGAGGAATATTTCTGTTCAGTTCAATAAAAGCTTTATGGATTTTTTTTTTCTTTTTTTTTCCTTCCTCCCCTCCACAAACCTCTAAAACTGTAAGAAAAATTAGCATCTCCTGGACAAGCCTACATTAAACCTTTCAGTCTTGTGTAGCTTTTTTCCAATATACTTAGGAGGAAGAAATTCTTCCAAAGCACAAGTGGTGTTTTCAGTTGTAATAGGTGTAATATTAACACCATTATGGTATTATTTCAGCAGTCATGTATGTAACAGGGCTCTATAGATAAAAGCATTTTTTCATTGGCTATTTATTATTCTCTCTGAAACAGCAAACACGTTAAAACCAATAAAGACCATTTGTTTCAATTGTTAGTTTGCCTTTCAAATGGAACAACTGAGTAGACTGACATGAACATTGACTATTTAATGCTGCTTGATATAGAAATGGCAAATAAACATTGTTTTTACATACATGTCCATGCATACCTTCTTGCAATGTGATATGGTAGATTTCTGGCAGCTGCAGGTCATGATAGTGCAGCAGTACACCACGGATTTAGTTCAGTGGCACACCTTTTTAAGATTTTGTCCCTTTCCGGTGTAGAATGATACTTGATTCAATCTGCATCAAGAAAACTGGCTAAGCAGACCTGATTGTTTGGCCAATCATCAAATTTTGTGCAATTCTTCTCTTTTATTACACCTGATTGAATCAATTTTAACATCCCTGACTACTTTCCATACACTGTGTAGCTGAATATTGGATTAATTCTCATTTGTTCCTTGAAGGTATAGGCACAGAATAGTTAGACTGGGCTTTTATAAGAGGATCCTGACAATTATGTAGTTTGTTTGTCACTAAACACATTCAGGTAAATTCTCTCCTGTTTCAAGATATTTTCTTGGAGGAAGATTCATGCTACCCATGCCATACCAGTGTTACTACTGCATACATACTGCTAGTCTAAACATGAATATTTAGCTTTTGAGCACTACCTTTTCCAGGTCAGTATGAGATAGATGGGCATTATGCAGAGCTAAATATATTGCTTTTGCATTTTTGCTGTGTGCTAAGGCAAAGGCAAATATCTCAGATGCCTAAGAGATAAAACATTTACAATTAAAGTGAGTAGACCTATCTTTTGCAAAACACACCTTCTGTATCTTAATCTAAATCCAGCGCTTTAGACAGACCAATGCCAAAAATTATGTATAAGCTGACATAGTGCGTTCTAGTTAAATAAAGTCATACATCATAGCTTCCTCCTGCAAAAAAAAATAGCTTTTTTCAACAAAATGGAATATTTATGTTGGAAAAAACCATTTAATTTCAATGTTTTTCTGTAATCTATAATATTTATGCTAGTATTTTATGTAAATGAAAATAAAGGCATAAAACTATATTGGGGTGTGTACGAGTCACAACAGACAGGCTAACTCTTCACAGAGAGTGAATTTTTTGCCATTATCATGCTAACCATAGGATCCCCAAAGTAACACCATGGCAGAGTTGAAAATACAGTCACCATTAAACTCAATTCCTTCTAGGGGATCACCGGTCTGCTGCCCACACCTGTTTACCAAGGATTATTCCCAGCTACAAGGTCACTTGAGCATATTTACAATCCTATTTACCAGTCTTCAGCTTTTAACCCATTCCTCCCCACAGGGTAATTTCATAAGAAACACACCTGTAAAAAGAAAGTGCAGTCATTTTCTAGTTGGTTAAAAAAAGATGAAATCCCACTTGGTTTAGAGAACTTTGATCTGGTTAGAAACTTCTGAAATATCAGTTCTATCTCAAAGTAATACTGTAAATGCAAAGTTCCCAGAGTTTTAATTTGACCAAATGCACCATACTATTTCCTTCTTTGAGCATCAAGTTTGCAAGTTGTATTCATACGACTTGCTTTTGACATAGACACTAGGCTTTCTTTGAAGCCGTATTTGCAGGAGCAACTCGAACTGTATTCAAATGTCGCTATCTTAAATGGCTTGGAGATTAAATGGTAGCTGAAACGGTAAGTTAGGAAGACAATGGCAGACCAGTTATCTGGGGGACCAAGTTTTTAAATGTGAGATAATCAAGGCTTTTATTTTGTAATATTTTGTATATAATTTTGTAATTACTTTTGTCCATTCATTCTTCATCCACCAAATCCTCTGCAAAGTGGGTGATGACAGAGGTCAAGATTCCAGCACATCATGTTACAGGCTACATAATGCTAAGCCTTTATGACACCACCACAGATTCACAGAACATCACTAAAATAAAGAAAAAGATCATCATTTGGTTTGGGTTTATATATTCATTTTTGTATTTCTTTTCGCTTTCATTTTGGCAAAAATTCCAATATCTTTTCTCATTGGTAACTAGATGTATTTAGTCTTATCCTTCACTTGTCATTACATTAAGCACAGAAATGTAAAAGAAGCAACAGATTCATTGGGTGTTGGCATTCATTCAGTAGCAGCAGACACATAGAGGATCTTTTATTGTTGTTTATGGTTCATATTGATCTCTGGATAAACTACATTCATTCACTTTGGGAAAAAAAAGTGTATTTTCATCTCACTCAGACACATGGAACTGTGTTTTGTTTTACAACCATCATCTCATATCAGTGCATACTTTCTTTCATTTTGCAGGAATGATACCAAAACCCCATGGTCTGTGATGTCATTTAAACAGTTTTGCTTTAATTTAAGAGCATTCCAAGCTGAAATCCACTCTGGGATAGAACTATCCTGAATTCTGTGGTCAATTCCAGTCACTCATTCAACAAAATCAATTTGAACACAAGATATGCCTGAGTAGGAACTGAACAAAAGCTGACTGATGAATTCAAGTATTTGCTCTGTGGTTTGTAGAAGTACTTCCAATTTCTTTTCACAAAGAGTGTCGATTTAAGTATGCAGTCAAATCACCTGTTAGGAGGAATTCTCAGTCATGACAGATTCATATCCTCGTAATATAATGCAGAGAATAAAGTAAACTGCCTTCCCGCAGAGAACAATTTTTCCTACATTTTTTTCTAATAATGGAACCACACACAGTGCCACCAGGCATTCCTTATGTTAGAATCAGCAGCTGCATATTTGACCTGGGCAAGAGGTAGGATTGTAGAATCATTTAGTTGGAAAATGACCTTTAAGACCATTGAATCCCCTTGTTAAGCCAGCACTGTTATTGCCACAAAGTTATTCTAGCAGTGCAATATCTTTCTCAGAAACATTTTTGTAGACATAGTAGTGTTTTGAAGTATTTGATTTAATATGTATTAGTATAACATTTCCCCCCCAAATTAAACAAAGTACTAATTGTTGTATGTGGTTTTTAAAAAAAAGCAGTAGATAAGTAAAAAAAAAAAAAAAAATAGAAAACATTGTGTACTCAATTAGACCTTTTTGGTAAAAGTAATTTTATTAAGTTATTATTTTTTTCCCTACAAAAAATATGGTTAATATTTGCCTGTCTTTCTGGGCAAGCTTTAAAAATATTGCCCAAAAGAAATCACAGGCTTACTTCGAGGACTGAAGTAAAAATAGATGAAGGAATACATTTAAAACTCCATCTCATGAAGTGTCTTTCAGATGGATTAGCACGAATATCTGCTCGTAGTAGTAAATTTACTCTTCAGATTTGCAATTATTGTCAGAAGCCAAGTGCCACAGTCCTTATTCCTGTATCTTCAACCAGACCATTATTGCAGCATTTTGGCAGCACTATTACTCCCTAGTTAATATTATCTAAGAACTAGGGGTGTTGCAAGCTAGGCACATATTCTTTCAAATTCTGAAGAAGAAATGTACAAAGGGTAGAAATTATATTGGCATCAATAACAGATGAAGGATTTGTTCTGATGGAATTATAACAAGTAACAGGCTATCATACAAGGATTAATAAAAAGCAGTAGAAAATTATCTTTCCAACCTGTACACCGCAGCATTTTCTGGACATGACTGATCAATGTGCAAATATTGCAGATAATATGATTTAAGGGGCATAGGCCCTCTGATGATGCAAAAATGGCAGGCATAATAAACAATGCTCTCTTTCCTGTAGTGATATGCATCTTTTATAGGCATTTGTTACAATTTAATATAACTCAGAGAACATTTTTCTGTTTTCTCTTTTGATTTGATAGGTTTTTTTATCATCTTCACAGTACTTTCATACATATAAAAGAAAAAATTTCAGCAAAAAACCAAGCTGAACAGAATGAATTCCCTGAACAAGTGAAAATATTCTTCATTTTTAGAGCAATATTTTAGATTTTCAAGCTCCTTGAAAAGAGCTTTAAACAAAATGTGAAGAGCATAAGATTGTTGGTGTTTTTAATAGTCTTTTAGAAGGAAAGTTTTATGTTTTTTGAAACACTTTATTTTCTTTCTACCTAATCTTCTTTCAGCTGGCTTTTTTTCCTTTTGAAGTTTTCCAATTAGACCTTTCTATTAATATTAAAAGCAATTAAATGAAACACATCTTAATTAATTTTTTTCATTGAGACTACTATATCTACATTTTCCTCATAGAAAGAAAATCAGTCCTACTATGCACTTCAATTATTTACCCACATCTCTTGGTATTGTTTCTATTTTCTGGTCTGATTAGATCTTTAAGTAATCCAGTTTTATTTCTACCTAAACCAAGGGAGAAATATGTGTTTCATTATATGCAACTAATAATCTCATATATTCCCAAATATATTATATTCTTGAATATAATAAAAATTTATAAATCTGCTTAAATTATGCACTTTGAATATTATAAATACACTGCTTCCAGTGTTATTTCAAAACCAGTGAAAATCAATTTTTAAAACAAAAAGTCTTCCTCAGAAAAAAATAGAACATTCGGAAATGCTTTAGCAATACAAAACTGCTGATAAATCAACCTTATATTAATACCATTGAAATGAAATATTTAATGAGAAAATTGTGACAATACAAAATTTTCAAGGAAAGAAAATAATGTCATTAGAGCAAAATCTGTTAAGTCACTGTTGAACTTTCCTTTGCAAGCATACACATTTTTTGATAGGCAGCTCCTGTCTGTATTTGTAAGATAATCTGCCATCACTTCAGGATGCATTGCTTCCTACCACTAGCTCACAATGAGTTTTGGAGGTGTCTTCAGGTGCGCACCCAGTCAGCAGCCTGGCAGGGACACTGCCTGTTGTTCACGCCTGCAACCATCCAGCAGAACCTGAACATGGTAAACACGAGTAAAGGCTGACACTATCTAGACAGAGCTTAGGGTCAAATGACAAAAAGAAATATGGATTTTGCCATCTCTGAAAACTCTGTCAAAAACCTTAAAGTATTATTAGCTTTAGGTTCATACATAAATATGTGCATTTAAGGCCAATTTGTCTTGTATTTCTGTATATAAGGTATGGTAATACTTGTTAGACAATAATTTCTTTACCTATTTTTTTTAAAAAAAATTCAATGTATTTATTCAGCCTTAATTGTCCAGTAAAAAGAGTCATTTCATTTATATGTGCACTGCTATCCTTCAAATTTCTATTAGCAATTTCCTGTTTGGTCTTTCACAGAGACATGGATGTGAAGGATATTACACATGCAGAGCAATAAAATCTACAAAAGATCTATAAAAGACAGTAAGAAGTCATGGAGCTAGACAATAATTGGCTTCACTGTTGAACAAATGCAAGATGGTAAAACACTGAAGGACTGAGTCACGAGGTCTCAGCTTGGGAAGAGCATTTAAGAAACAATCTTTTGTTTCATTATCAGAGATACTGTGTGAGGTGGGGAGAGTATGTGGGTATTCATACAGAAGTATTTGCTTATGTTCCACTTCCAGAAAATTATTAAAATGTTATTTATCTGATTACCTCAAACTTACTCTTTGGGAAATACTGATAACACATCCTTGTCTACTCTAAGCCTGTGATGTTCTTTATCCTTTTACTTTTTCTTTTATTTTAACATAAGTACTGTTCTATGTTGTTCACACACACACACGCAATAAACCCACTGCTCTTTATGTGTTCTTACATTCAGGATGTAAACAACTACAGGAACACATCTATTGGAAGTGTCAGAGCTCTGTGACACAGAGGTCTAGCCCCATGTTTAAAAACTACCATTTTTGTTTCTTGATATGTGTGTTTGCTTTCCATGGGGGAGAAGGAAGAGGAAAGAAGCCAAAGGAAATGAAAGAGGGGAAGCAACGGTAGAGTTATTGTGGTTAATTGAAACTCTACAATATTTTTACAAAAGAAAAATATCAGATACTCAACAGCTATAAATCAGCATTGATTTTTGTCAAATAAATAAATTACACTGATTACAAGATGTACAGAAAGTTTTATATTCCATTGTTATAGTGACAAAAACGTTCATATGGGGGCAGGAGTGCACTGTAAAACATACACCTTTTATCAGACAAAATAGCTCAGAAAAACTTCTTTGGAGGAAGTAAATTTCCTCCTGTAAGTTGCAGCCGTTCTGTTTTCTGAAGTCCCTGCAGAGGTTATCATGAACAATTTCACACATCCTTGCCAAATGAGAGACATGCCTTAATCTAACTACATGCAGTGCTGGAAGCAAACCACCAGAACACTTATCAGACATATTGAAGAAGTTAAAGCACTTTACAGTAGTTATAGTAGCAAAACTTACCTTTCCTTCATTATTGTACATCTGAAGTTGAATAAATACATAAATACCAGAAGTCTGCTTTTAAGAAAAATTATGATTGCATCTTGCTAACCATCCCAGGAATCCCACTTCTACTCACATTTCCACCTACTCTCTACCTAAGCTCATGTAGCTCACAGGCTTCAGTGTGGTACCTTACACTTTACCATCAGGTAAGTGAAGGGATGGGCTTTCAGTGTGTTGGTGAATAGCTCACACTGCCTTCAATGGGAATACTCTGTGCAGAGTAAGACCCTGAATCCAAAGGGATAAACACAACAAAATCTTCTGTGAAGCCCATGGGTGCCCCCAGGAGCAGAAGATGCTCAGAGCTCTTCAGATTCAGCCTTTCCTGGCCATGTCCTGGTACTGATGCGCAAAGTTTTTTCAGCACTGGTACCCATGGAACTGCTGACAAGGGAGGTGATATGCCATCAGAGATTTTACTGTGAATATTAAAGAAATTTTATGAGGGTCAGCCTGGAATAAGTCATTTATATGTTTAACAAAAAAGAGGAATACAAGCAGATTGTATTAGAGAAGGGCAAAATACCTTAAAATCAAATAGAATATTCCATGATTATTTAGTATTTTTTATCCCTATGACAGACTTCAAAAATTAACTGATGCCTCCAAGCACTCAAGTAATGGTTCTCTCAAAGCTGTGTTAGCCACATAATTCAGTGAAATCCAGGGGGGATCCTTAATACAAACAGAACCCTGGAAAATGTTGTGGTCAGCATCAGCACACCCAGTAACTGCAGTAAAAATGGATAGAATTTATGGCATAGAGTGTTTCAACTTAGAGTTAGCAATTACATGGGATTGTTTGCATTGCCTTCTTCAGTGCAGCATAATATAAGTCAGCATTCTATTTACATCTGTATGAGACAAGTATCATTTGGGGAGCAGTTTGTTAAATAGCTGTAAATAGCAGTTTTACTACCCCCTTTGCATTGCTTTATATCTCTTTGTTTTGCTGGAGAAGAGTGGGCCCATGATGCTCTGCTGACTCCTGCCCCTGCAGCCGCAGAATCCACCCCACAGTTTCTGGGAGAGGGTAGAGGAGCAGGGCTCTCTGTGCCACTGCTGCATTTCTCTTCATATTGGCATCTCAGGTCCTAAGACAGCTAGAGATGTAAACAGCTGCTGAATGCTTTCTTCCATATCACTCCTGCTTCTTTTTTGGTGCTCAGGATCCCCGGGAGCTAAGCATACCTGAATCCTTAAGGCTCAGCTATATCTTATCCCTTGATTTTCTGTTCCCCTCTTCCTTTCCAGATGAGCTTTATGCCTGTATTCCAAATATGCATTATTTGCCTTTCTCTTCATTCATCATCTTACTTTCAATTACACAGCCTTTCAGTCTCTGTGTTATAGATCTCTCTTCTCTGCTTTCCCCATTGCGATACCAAATCTCTCAGTGGGCTGCTTTTCAGCACAGCATCCAATTTGTCACACGCATGCATAAATTGCTCTTCCCCGCAGAAAAAAAAAATAAAAAAAAAGGAATGAAATCCATTCATGTGGTGATTGGACTTCCCTGAACAAAGTACCAATATCAGCAGCCTGGTTCAACCACCGGGTGGTCTCTCCACACTAACTTTACTTACGTGCAAAGGGACTTGGGATTAATGACATAAAATTAAACCTCTTTAAATTTGGTTCAAGATGATAAATATGTGTATATATATATATATATTCTTAGTCATTCCAATATTCCTTGGCTTCAAATGGGAATCATAACAATGACAGCACAGCTGAAATGTGTCTCCCCCCCCAAAATGGAAAAACTCACACACTCAGAGGCTCCTCTCTCAAGGGTATACCAGCTTTACCAGAACATCTTTTTTTCTCTGGCATATTGCTTTGCAGCACTCTCCAGTTTTTGTATTGGCCTCCTGAGCTTTACAGTAATGAAAATCTAGAATATTTTATAACAACTAGTATAAATTTTATATATTACTTAGTCCTGCATTATAAGACTACCTAGAGGTTATAGGCAATGCCCTATCCTCTTGCACCATGGACTGTACAAATCCCTAATAAAATGTACCCATTGACCCTGAGACTTTAAATAAACAAGGTACAATGTGAAGGAGGACAGATGCATAAGCCCTATTTACATGCAAAGAACTGAGAAATTAAGAGGCTTACCAAGACAGAAAAATTGTCCATAGAGATGTCTGGAATGGCAGCAAGTTTCAGAGAAACTGTTTTTCTTCTTATTGACGTGTCAAATACGTTTGAATATTTTGGTTTTAAAAAGATAAAAATAAATGAAAATTGAATAACAGAATATGAAAAGAAATGTATATATGTTAGAGCAGCAAAAATAAAGCAAAAATATATAAGTTTCTGAGTGAACAAAAGTTTAAATTGTCAGCTGCTCTACTCAAAATAAATCAGGGAGATTTAACTCTCTGAGCTTCTGAGAGACTAGAGTTTGAAAATCAATGGGTTTTGGAGCAGGACAAATGTCAGGTATTTTAATATTTGGTAAAGGACACTGTATTTTCACTTTTGCTTTAAGTCAACCTGGAGAGAGAGGATTGAGTAGCGAACTTCAGCCCATCTGAAAGGATCAATTAAACTATAAATAATAGACTATAACTGATAAACTGTAACTGCACTACCCACCACACCCCTCTGCACCTATATGAGACATCGATGGTACATCCACACTGTGTATGTCAAATGCATAACCATGTCTGCTAAACATGCAGATTAAGAAAACATGCAGATACAGAATGGGGCATCGGTACCAAATTGTTCTAGAAGACAAAACATGGACATTTTGCAGAAACTGATGGGTATACAAGTACCAAACAGAAACTGGACTATGAACAAGAGCAGATGCCATGTATTTCCTTGAATGACAGTAGGGACTCTCCACTCTCTCTTGTCATTTTTCAAGCTGACAGGGAGGGCAGACTCCAGCTGGATCAGATGTCACCCAGAATTACCAACCAGAAACCAGAACCGATACAGCTGCAGTCTTCTCCAACAAAGTTGTGAAGGAAACATCAGGCAAACCTGCTGCACCCAGATGTACATCACTGTAATTGCTGAATGGTGTGGTGGGGAGGTTTCTGCCTGTACAAGTATACACCATAATATCTGCACTGCTAAAGTTAATACAGGTGCTAGTGACAAAAACTTTCAACCTAGAGCCCCTGACACCAATCACGTACAAATATCCATGTCTCCTCCCACACTGAAATAATTGACTCTCCAGGCCTTAGGCTTGAAAAACACTTCCAAATCCCACAGGATATGCATAACTTTACGTCCTTTATTGAGATGTAGTTCTCTCAGTGGAAACTGCTCTAACAAAGGGAAACAACTCTTTTTGAAAATGTAATTTCAAAATGCTCTGCCTGAGCACCAATGTGGCACCACCCATGGTCCCAGGACGCTCCTCCTCCCACCAGCAGGGCCGGGGACAGAGTGACATGGCATGCTTAAACATGTGCAAGGTGTTGAAATTTAAAATTATTGAAAAGATTAAAAGATTAAAAATTATTAAAAGATTAAAAATGAACTGTAGGATTTGTTTTTCCAGACAGGTGTTATTCCATAGTGTTGTTCCATAGAGTTTTCACCAAGCACAGGAAACATTCCCTATTTCATTCCTCACCAGCTGAGGAGCTCTGACAATGATTCTGGTTACAATGTAGACCCTGCCATCCTTACACCCATAGAGAACTATTGAGTTTAATGGGACTGTAGGAGTCTACCTGGGGTCAGAATTTGGCCATATTTGTTTTTCACATATGTCCATAGTTTTAGTGTGCAAAGCTGTTAGTATTATGCATCATATTTGTATTAATAGCTTTGGCTTTCCTACAAAAATGCTAATTTAGATACATGGATAAGAAGTTGATGTTTAGCCTCCTTATTTTTACTCTTCATCTCAAAAATGAATAAAAGACAGTTCTGAGGGACAGAAGCTGGAGTTTATTAAGCTTTTCTGTGAGAAATCAGCCAAACAAAATCTTGTCTCTCTTGTACTACAAAATGTTAGTGACCATCCTTGCTGTGCATTGTGTAAATGTGACCACTCTGTAGCCAAAGGGAAGGTGAGAGACAATGGCTGTATTTCTTTATTTGAGATCTTACCTAATTTATTTTAAAAAAAAGTTTCAGGCCTTAAGAATATGTCTAACTTAGGATTGATTGATGATGTATGCCCATGTTTTGCTATCTGCATTTAAATCAATGTAATATCCTCTTACGCAGCCTGATTTTCTCATTAAAGAAAAAAGCTTGCTTTGTTTACTTTGTGCCGTGATGTGTTTATTAAAGTTGCAGAAATTTCTTTTACAACCACTGTAAGGTAAAAACAGAACCCTTGTACTTCACCATTTCTCTTCTGAGACTGGGTATATTTCAGCAGCTTTGTGTATTTATGTGTATTTATGAACTGTGTTGTCCAAAGTTTCCTAAATTAATAGTCAAAAACAGTTTTGCAAACTTGCCTAAGTCACTTGGAAATATGAAAATAGTCAATCTCAGGTTCTAATGGATGGTATTCTCAAAGCCTAAAAGACTCTAAAATAACTCACAGAAGTACAGTGACAAAATATTTTGCCATTAATAATCTATCAAAGGCCAAAAAATGATCTAGAAAATAATTTTGACAAAAACACTAATACAAGTGAGGAAGAGCTCAGTGGTAACAGTGTGAATGGTGACACTCAGAGACACGTTTCGCAATTTTCCATTTTGTCTTGGATTTATATATTAAAATATATTGACATCAGGAAATGAATATTTTCCCACCACTAAAGCATTTAAAGACATTCCCAGATGAAGAAAAAGGTACTAATCACAGTACCTCATATTTAGGCTCCCACGGAAGCTAACCATGGAAGCAATTGTAACCAAAACTATGGGGCAATGTCAAATCACTGATGAAAGATGAAAATCACCAAGTTTCAGAGAACCAAGAAAAAAATTGTGAAATCATATGGAGATAATGAATGCTTTGTTATCCTAAGTGATGGGATAGTGAAAAGGTCGATGGCTGAACAAAAGTGGACCAATATCTAATTATATGGATTTGACTCTTCTTATTGTTTTAACATTACTTTCCACAAATAATTTTTTTCTACCAAGATTTTTAAGCAGATAGGCTTATAGGAAGCATGAAATCATGAATATTCAGAGGAATGAGTCATGTTTTCACTGGTCTGATTTTTTACTTGTACTGCAGTTGCAATATGTTTTATATTATAATATCTGTATGGCTTTGCAAAACTTATTACCTCAAGCTAGCTAACTAGTGTAATGTTAGGGCTTGTCTTCCTCTATTTACATGATGATTTTAAATTTGGTTTGGTGATCTGTTTGCCACCAAGAGTTAGCAATAATGAAAGCAACAGAAGATATCCTCAGCCAGCAGCTAACACTATGACCTTAGGAAAAAAATTACATTAAATATTAAGTATCCTGCCATCTCTTCTACCTTACATGTATATCACTTCCACTTACAGGTAATGATCCCTGGTTTGTTTATTCATTCTTTGGAACAACCAAAAATATGGGGTCCTGGATTTACGTGTGGAACAACCATTCAAAATTATCTGTAAATCCTCAAACTGAGTCTAACACAGTTTGATTGACTCCATGTAGTGGTTTGGTCCAAGATACTCATTACTGTTTATCTGCTGTGAGATAAGAATTAGGAGAAACACAAAGCAGGCACCAAACTTGAAAGAATATAAAGAAGTTTATTAACAGACCTAAAAGAAGAAAAAAAAAAATCATACCACACCTTCAGAACTCTCCTCCTCCCCCCACCTTCCTCCCTTCTCCCACTGACAGTGTAAAAAGACAACCCTTGAGATGTTCAGTCTGTTTACCACTTCCATAATAACCTTGTTCAGTCCATTTAGAAAGAGAAGTCTCTTCTTGCTCATGCTATGAAAACAGTATCACAACGAGACAGCCGCCCACTTCCAAATATCGTTCAGTCCATTTAGGAAGAGGAGTCTCTCTGCCTGCATGTGAGTCCCCTCCCCCGACTTGCAGCTTTTCCCGCAACTGCTTTCGAGGGTCCACTCTTGAAGTTTTTTGGGGTAAAATTTTAAGGTTGAGCCAAAAAGAACAAAAGTTCTCTTTGCCCATCTCTGGGAGCATTTCATCTCTAAGAACAGAGGCCCTTCTCCTTCCCTGGGAGCAAAGGGTCTTCATCATCTTCATCTTTAGGACTATCTCTGGGAGCATCTCTAGGAACTGAGGTTTTCTCCTTTCCCATTTGGAGCAAAAGTTCTCATCTGGTTCATCTCTCCCTGTCCAAACTTCTCATGAAATTACAGCTGCGTCAGCATCTGCCTATCTCAGTGCAGGTGCTTTTGCTTACGAGTTGAACACTTCACCCCCCATATCTTCATGGAATTACAACGGGATACTCTGATATATCATAGCTTCACAACAGACTTTCAGCTTTAAGCATCTCCTCTCTCTCTTCCCTCAGGCTTTCAGCTCTTCACAGCACTAAAAGGGTTAATCTCACCTAGGCCTAGCAGCTGGAATGTTGCTTATCACAGTGGAGAGGGGAGAGAGCCGAGCCACTCCGGCTGCCCACAGCAAGGCACTGGGGGGGGTTCCGCAGGTGGAACAGGTCCATGGCTTCAGGATGGCCGTGGCCCGGCCCGGCCTGGCCCGAGCAGGGCCTGGGCCGGGCCCACTGGGCCCCACGCGGGGCTCGCAGCCACCTGTGCCAGCAGCGGAAACGAGAGAGAGTGTCTGCCTCAGCGTTTTCTGTTCTTAAGTGTGGATCACAGAGGCGGTCACAACTTTAAGTGGCTTAAAGAATTGTCCGTATTCAAACTGGCCAGCTGATAGGTTCTGTTAGGTCACAGAGGAAGCTGTAAGCACCCCTTGGCAAGGACATCACTTCCGGGACTATGCTTGCTAACCCATGACACTCCACCAGGCCTTTGTCATTTGGTTGAAAAACATGGGCATTTTCTGTTCCAACAAATCCATATTATCGCCTCTGTTCATTTCTGCTGCGTAATTTATACCTTCTTTTTCTGCTGCCACCTTCTTTTTGAGATAGACTGACCACCTCAGATAGTGTCCTCCTGAATCCTTTTCTGGGCTTGAAGAATGAAAACTGCCAGACTGGGGCAAATGGCTGTACAACACAATTTACTCATGTCAGTGGCTTAATGCTTAAATTAAGAACCATGTTATGCATACTTCTGAGCCTATGAAATAAATGCATGTCTCAGAAATTTAACTCCAAAGAAAAAAACAGGAAAAAGAACCCCAAACCCCAAAGTCTAAAAGAATTTGAAATGTTATCCAATGTTAATTATGACAACATGATTCTGCAATAAATTAATTTTCAGGCTAATGAGAATATATATATGCAGACTTTATTAATTACCAGATTCTAATAAACTTTTCCTTACTCTTTCCTGCTTGTTGGTTGTCTATATAAAAAGCTCTGCCAGAAAAGCAGCTGGGATGTCCTTTGACCTCTGAAAATATCAAAATGAAAGCTGCATGTCTGAGAGGTTAACTAGTCTGTGAAAGCCTTGTATTTTTTTTAATACCCTTTACACAGCCTGCGTTTAAACCTCTTTGGGTTCATTAATCAATCATAACTCATTGCTAATTAAGGGTTAGGCACACCAACGAGTTCTGACAGCTGATATGCTACAGGTAATTAAGTTGTTCTAATTATTTTTTAACATTAAATTCGTTCTCATATGATATCCCTAGAATGCCTTTTTAAAAGGGCTTCTGTTACTAAAGAGCTTGCTTTTAGTTACGAATAGAGGAAAAGAATAGCGTCTACCTTAAGATTAATCAAATTGTATTTTAGCTACTTTTTTGCTACAATTTTTTTATGTATTATGTTTTGCTGGCATAATCCTATAACTGCAGGATTATTCTGAGGAAAGTTGATCATAGAGGAGAGGAACTTAGTGCTACAAAATGTTATTTTTACATTATCTTATTTATAATACCTTTATGTAATAGTAGCATAGCATACCAAGAGAAAGATGAGTAGGGAGGCCTCTAAAAGTTAAGAGCTGGTATGTTACTTCATAGATTGGGGTACTTTCACTAACTTTGCAGTGTTAGTAATTATGGAAGAGACTGGGTACAAATTGCAAAAACTTCATCCAAATTCTGTATTTTCCATTATCTTGTGGAATTTGGTTGATCTCATTATAAAACACAAGAGGCCAAATGTGACAATTATTTTCCATACCTCACAACACTTGAAGTTGCTCTGATTCACAGTTTTGGTTAGGGTTATATCTTATTAGTGTAGGATTAAAATCAGATATTGTAATTTACTTGAAGTTTAGTTGTAGAGTAAAGGTCTGTAACAGAGAAAGAGAACAGATGAAATTACAATCCTTCCTATTTCCTGTCCCCGACAATACCTGGAGGGGGAGGGGAGGAGAGGAGAGGAGAGGAGAGGAGAGGAGAGGAGAGGAGAGGAGAGGAGAGGAGAGGAGAGGAGAGGAGAGGAGAGGAGAGGAGAGGAGAGGAGAGGAGAGGAGAGGAGAGGAGAAGGGAGGGGAGGGGAGGGGAGGGGAGGGAAAAGAGGAAGAGGAAGAGAAAGAGAAAAAAAGAAAGAGAAGAAAGAGAAAGTGAAAAAAAGAAAGAGAAAGAGAAAGAGAAGGAGAAAGAGAAAGAGAAAGAGAGAAAGAGAAAGAGAAAGAGAAAGAGAAGGAGAAAGAGAAAGAGAAAGAGAAAAAGAGAAAGAGAAAGAGAAAGAGAAGGAGAAAGAGAAAGAGAAAAAGAGAAAGAGAAAGAGAAGGAGAAAGAGAAAGAGAAAGAGAGAAAAGCTCCACATTTTTAAATTGCAAACCCATCATTTTATATTCTCTATTTTGTACACATAGCTGTGGCGATACATTACTGTGGAGATAATAATAAGCTTGCTTTAAATATATTCTAAAACAAACCTCCAAAGCTCACTATTTTCAATAAAAGCATCTCTGTGGACTTCCTTATTTAGTTTGTTTTAACTTTTCAAGGTTTTTGAGAGGAAAGGACTCTGGATAGTTAAACAGATCTAAAGCTATCCACCCACAACAAACATAAAAGGGAAAAAAAACCATTAATAGAAGAAAAGAAAAAGATAATTGCTGGATGCTCTGGGACAGCTATTAATTTGATTCTTGTATTAATCATCAGAGTGGCAGGTTGCCAGTTTCTGGCTGTTTGCAGTTTTATGTGGTGGGTTGTGAAAATGTATGTAAATGTTTTTTAAGTGCTACCTTTTGAAATACTTAAATATTCATATTTTCTTTTGAAAAATTAAAATAATATATTGACAAAATGGCAGATTCTGCACTCACTCTATC
Source organism: Corvus moneduloides (assembly GCF_009650955.1). NCBI lineage: Eukaryota > Metazoa > Chordata > Aves > Passeriformes > Corvidae > Corvus > Corvus moneduloides. The sequence goes on along the minus strand of NC_045478.1, from coordinate 86,535,391 downwards.
TGAAAACACTGAGCTGAGAGCCCATCTAAGCAATTAGCCATGTACTTGAAGCACACTCCCATGTTTATGTTCATCTCCTTTCTCAATACAGTGTCATAAATTGTGAGAGAAATGCCTCAGCACACAATAACTTGCCAGGCAATGAATTTGAAACAGTCAGTGATTCATCATCTACCTCTTCAGTTCTTCCTCTTAAACACTTTTAATGTGCGTGTAAAGTCCTTTAAATTGGTGGTGTCTATAGGCCTTTCTCCCTGGTCCACCCCCAGATTTCTTCTGGGGCTGATTTTCATGTCACCTTACCTGTGGTATCTTGATTGCCTCATCCTCAGTTAACACAATTTCAGCCATTTCACTACACTAGGGTTTGTTTGAGTTTTTGTGGAGGTTTTTTGTTGGGTATTTGGGTTTTTTCAGGAACAGTAATAAATCTCAACTCCTTATCTGGAGAAAGTCCCTGCTTTTTCTTTTAGGAGTTATGGCATACTTACTATCTCAAACTGTAAAATTTTTAATCCATTATTGGATCATTGAACCTGCTTGCCCTGTTGATTTCCACTTTTGTTTAAGACACTACATCAAGTAGAGACAAACTATTTCATAGTGTGCAGGTCTGCATGTGGCCCCAGTTCAATGCAGTACCTAAATCCACACCTGACTTCAGAGACTCCAGCCCCTTGCCCTAAGCTACTTTCACACCAAAGCTCAGTCACAGGTCTAATCAGGCCTCATGATGAATCACATTTAACTGCAACACATGCAGGGCAAATCATCAGAGTTTCATTGACACACACAGGCTAGTTGAAGATTCAGCCCAATGGCCCCTGCTGATAAACCTTGTTTGTGTAATTAAAAATGATACGGGACTATTCCTGTAGGTCTCTGTTTTGTGACTGATGTTATGCATGTAAGTCCCTTTTAGTGCAATTTATCTTCCTTTAATCTTGCAATCCAAGAATTAGCTTGATCTAATGTGATTTTCTAGGCTGGTTCTTCTTGTCAGTAAAAAGTGATGGGTGTTTAGAGAGAAAGCTGGATGAGTAGCCTGGGTTAGGTTTTAACAACATTAGATAATAGGGATCCTACTTCATGCATTAATTAATTCTCTATCCTAAAGTGTTCAATTCAATTCCTAAAGTGTTATTTTAGAATCCTATTTTTAAACATTGGAATATAATGCGGTGTATATATTTCTTAGAATTAATAAAGTGTGCAAAATTCCTTCAAATTATTTCTGTGATTCTGTAACCAAATGTATGCTCAGAAAGGTTTCATTTTAAATAAAAAATGTGCAATAAGGGCATAAAGAAACAATTTACACATATCACAATTTGCAGCATGTGGATGGAAAAAGTGAACTTACATTAGATACTGATGCATACAGAGAAGGATGCAAACTGTGTCAGAAACTCTGAGCAAAAACTGCTGACTTGCACAAGAAATGTACTGCTGTCCCTGCTGGATTGTCGGGTAGATCTAACACCTCTCTTTCTGAAGAAGATGTTGGCTCAGAGTGTGTGGAAAAGGAAGAAGGAACCTAGGAGAGGGGCAGCTGCTTCCTCATCCAGAGATATCTTTTGCCTTGGAAACCAAATACTGTGAAATTCTTACCATTCAGTTTATATCAAAAAATAGAGTAGTAACAGAGGCAGATCAGCAACGTGCCTGACTAAGTCTGTATGATGGACAGCTATAGAGGTCTAAAATATTTTTATTAATATTGTTAAAGTCAAGGACTTAATTAGATATTGTTGTGAGCTCAAGAAACGAAGCAAGTATTTCTCATGTGAATGTGTGAAGCGCTTTCATATGCTGGATTTTTATTATTTCTTTATTTTCTAATGCCAAAATATAATAGAGGAAAAAAAAAAAAGAGCTTGATTTACTTCCTCTTATATCTTTATTTATCAAATTCCAGCTTTAAAAGAAGAAGAAAGTTACTGGGGGGGGGGGGGTGGTAGGAGGAAAGGGGAATGTCCCTGTTCCATAACTATGAGGGGTTTAGGGGTTTTGGAAATGCTTGAATCTGTCAGTTCAGCACATAGTCAGGTCAGACGGTTCCAATACTGTAACAATGACATGTTTTGCAGTCCCCTGAGGCCTGTTAGTGACAATAGCATTCCATGCCTGGAAAAATGGGTAAATGTTTTAGGACTTTTTTCAAACTAGATCAGAGTACACTTCTCAAAGACGTGGTAGTACTTCTGTCACAGCGGACAGTGAAGTGTTCATCAATGGCAGCAGAGTATGCAAAACCTGAGAGAAGCCTCTTCTTTTTAAGTCTGAATAAAGAATATATTTTTTGTCTCTTTTACAGCTTTTTACTAAAAAGAACAAATCTGAATTTGCTATTCAACTAAACTCAAGTTTTAAAAGACGTTCACAAAGTTTATGATTTTATAATTGGAAACTCTTCAGGCAAGGGCCTAGAGGGAGAGACAGAGTGAGAGGATGCAAGATTTCCCACTTCCACTCCTTTCAAAAGCAGGTATCAGGGCTCTCAAAGTCTTAATTCTCCTGGGACTCACTTTCCAGCACATTGGCAGATGAACATTTACAAGCTCCTGAAGGACGAATTCCTCTCGACTGCCCTCCAAAGGTTTTATCTGGGTTTGGGTGCTCTTGTGTGGGGTAGGAGGGGTCTATGCAGCAGCAAAACAATCCCAGGTCTTAAAGTCTGGGTCCTGCAGAACCTTGCCCCATCTTTCCACTGCCATCCAGTGACCTTGGTTTTCTATTTTGCTTTTTTGTCTGACTAAGAACCACGATTTTTTTGAAGGCACAGGAAAATAAAGAGGTAAAAAAGAAAAAAAAAATAGATGGACAAAAGCCTCATTGATTCCCCATATTTGCTTTTTTGTTCTGGACACACAACCTCATTGTCTTGAAGCAGAGATCATAATAGTAATCTCCCTATTCTGAAAATGCCACATGCAGAAATGCAATCACACATAGTACCTGGCCTAATTTAGATGCATAAGGCATTAAATATTTGGCTGATTTTCTGTCAGTTCCGCTGGAGTTAGTCCAGATTAACACAAATGTAACAATTTCACTCTTTGCTTATCTACACCCTGGGTGATGTGTTGAATCCTCTCAAGTACTATTTGCATTATTGCCTTGACTTAGGGCTAAGGATCCCACTGCCAGGATAGATTAACCAGGTTTATCCTGGAGCTGATACTGAAGCTCATCTACATAATTTGCCATTTGCCTTCATTTAACTGTAGCAAGCTGTCACTGGAAATGCTGTGAAGTTGTCCTGTGGAGATACAGTCACACCTTTGCTTTCTCTCAGGCACAAAATAGACCCTCTGTTCATCAACTGGATTTTTCTGTTTCTTGAGAGCTGTTACATACAAACACTTAATCTACAAAAGGGTCAAACAGAGCCAAAATCTCTGTAAATGAGAGCTGTATTTCTCCATCATGAGGATGTACTTTTTTCATGCTTTGGTACCTATGGCATCCTTTCCTATGTCTTCTATAAACACAATCCCCAATTCAGGGCACAGTAGCATAAAATGCTACAGAAGCAGACATTTACATAGGCAGCAGCTGGGACCTTCCTAGTGTAGATGGTCTTGTAATACTCTGCTCCAGTCTCTAAAAGCATTTAAAAATGTTTAAAGTGTGGATGCATTTTCATGAGCATTTCCTTACACAGTGCCCTAAAGGCTCCCTTTTCTGTATGCTGCTGCTGCCCTGTGCTGCTAACAGATGTGGAGGCCGTGCCTGAGGAATGCGTGTCAGGCTGGATGTACACAGTGTGTATCTCTGTAAGATGTGTCTATTTTTCACAAGTGTTACCTGTGTGGAGGGGTTTGCAGAGGTAATCCTGTGTCTTTAAATTAGTACAGCTCTATTCATACTTCAGGGTCCTTGCTAACACAGGCCCTCCAATTTCTGTCTCCCACCTAAAGCTTCTCTTTTTCTTACTTATAACTTCACCACAATATATTTGTCATACACACCTGCCAGCAAAGTTCAGTGTTAGCTTTTGATGCAAATTAGATCTATGTTACTGTCTTCATGTGGCCTACACCAGCATAATTCAATTTTTAATTTTAAAATAATAATTTTAAAGCTGTGATTTTCAAAAGGATTGAAATTTAGACTACATCTTTTTAATCTACTTAATCTTAATTAGTACTACTACTAATAATTCATGCTATCGTATAACAGGCAGTAGTTAAAACTGATTAGTTACGTGGTGGGTTTTGATTTGTATTTTCAAAAAATGTTTCCATGTGGGATTAGAATGTAAAAGAAAAAAGGTCCCACAAACTGTATATGTTTAGACAGGACACTGGCATAGAATGAAGATCAAGATTTCTGTGAGCTTTTTATTTCTTTGCTATTCTTGTCATGCACATAATTGGAATATCTGAAGGCTATGTTTCAAATGTCAGGGTTAAGTTTCCTCTTTCTGGTTCAGAAGGCATGCAATGACACACAAAAAATGTTTTATTTTCAAGCTTAAAAACATTTAAAAGTTTCATCATGTTGGAGGTTTGCTGGGGGTTTTTTTGTACTTGCAATAACAACTTACTATTTATTATATGCTCTAAACCCTTGAAAATATGTGTAAATATTATGACTAAAATAATTATTTTCAAACGTGGTTGGTTGCTTGCCTTAATGTGATTCTGTCTGCAAAAGACACCAGTTTTGAAACACAGTCATAACTAGGTAAGTAATATTGACCCTAACTGGAATACCTTGTACATTATGTAGTACTTATACGCCTATACATACTAAATACACATATATAAGTAGATGGGTGTGCTGGTTTTGGCTCAGGGTAGCGTTAATTTTCTTCCCAGTGGCTAGTATGGGGCTGTGTTTCAGAATTGTGCTGAATACAGAGTTGATGACATAGAAGTGTTTTTGTTCTTTCCAAGGCCCTTGCTGCTTCTCCTACAGCCCCATTTGTGAGGAGGCTGGGGGTGCGTGGGAGGCTGGGAGGGGACACAGCTGGGACAGGTGACCCAAACTGACCAAAGGGATGTTCCAGACCATACAGCATCATTATCAGTATATAAGGTGAGGGGAAGAAAGAGGAAGGAGGGACCTCTGGAGTGATGGTGTTTGTCTTCCCCAGTCACAGTTACGTGTGATGGGGCCCTGCTCTCCTGGAGATGGCTGAACACCTGCCTGCCCATGGGAAGCAGTGAAATAATCCATTGTTTTGCCTTGCTTGCATGCAGGACTTTTGCTTTCCCTATTAAACTGTCTTTATACCAATATACAAGTTTTCTATCTTTTACTCTTCCCATTTACTCCCCAACCCCACTGGTGGGAGAGTGAGTGGCTGTGTGGTGCTTGGTGACTGGCTGGGGTTAAACCTCAACCACAAATGGCTGTGGATGCCACACTGAAAATAATGTCACAGAGCTGCTGTCCTGACCCAGAAGTGCAACACGCACTGCGTGGACACCCTCGGCTGTCTCCCAGATTAGACCCAAACTGAAGGGCTCAGCCACAGAACTGAGGTACTGTGTCAGGAGTCTGCAACCCACCATGAGAGCTGCAAAAGCATCCACCTCTCATTGCATGTCAGGAATTCTGGCTGGGACCACAAATACTTTTACTTGCCACTAATGGTCTCAGGGCCACATCACATGTATAGAAGCAGAAAAGTCATTACATTCATCCTGGGAAAAACCGGGTTTCACTTTTTTTTTTCTTTTCAGACACACTACATTTATCCGTTCCCTCTGATTTTTGTCCTGAGCATCAATTTATATTTATTTACACTGAATTTCAGATGACATTTTATCACCTATCATTCAGTCTCTTTCAATTTTGTCTCTTACAGCAAGAGACTTAACCCTGTGGCTCACACTCGATGAGCAAACTTCAAAGAGCAGCATGCAGCTGAATTGCTCTGGCATGAACCAGCCTTGACACAAATTGACTTGGGTCCTGCAGCCACCAGGGGTGCCAAGGACTGCCACCTGCATCTCCCACCACTGATGCTGGGGGTTTCTAACCACATTCAAGCCCTCAGGAAATGCTCCTGTTCCACACAAAGACATCAAAGGGAGGTTCAGGTCACAGCCTGCTGACCTGACACTGCTCCACTTCACCTGCACTCTCACAGGGAGAAGCCCAGAGGTAACCAGAGCAGCTCCTGCTCTGCCTGGATGCATTTTGTGAGTTATACAGTTCTACTACATTGGCCAGAAAATCACTGATTGGGTAGAGGGAGGAAGCATTGGTTGAACAAGTTATTTTTTTTCTCTTTGACAGGAAAAAAACACCAAATATTTAATCAAACAATTCCTAACCAGAGCTAGTCACAACAAGATCACATTTTTTCTAACTAAGTTAATTTGTGGAGATTGTAAAAAAAAATATATTTGCAGCAGTTTTGGGGCACAGTTAATAATTTTTCCTATTTCTGATTTGCATCTGTGTGATTTCATTAGCTGATAATTGCTTCTGATGTGGATTGCAGAAGGAGATAAATGACTCATGAATCAATAAGTGATGAGATTTCAGAGTCACTTATTGATTTTTATCTCCAATTTACTCTGCATTGAATTTAATTATAGCCATTGCACTTGATTTGTTTGAAAACATTGCATGCAAATATTTGCATGAGGTTTGTTCAGTGAAATTATACTTCAGTTGTTCTAAAATAAGTCATGACTTTTGAGCTGAAAAAAGTCACTGCTTTGGGAAAATATTCATGTATGTCAACTCTTAATCATTATCTGGAAGCCCTTGAACAGCTTCATGAACACTTAAAATTTAAAAACTCATCTATGTAAAAGTTCTCATTAGCAGAGTGGAAATTCTAGCTTGTTTTTTTTTTTTTTTATTTCAATGCTTTGCTCACTTGAAAGTGTATTTTAAGTTAAATGGATGTAAATAAAGAAAGGTTTGTGTGAACTAGAATGGAACTATTTGTTCCTACATTTTAAAAGCAAAACATTGTGATTTTTCACTTCATGTTTTAAGACTAAGTTTGCCTAGATTCCTATTTGTGCTGTAAAAAAAGATCTTAAACTGAAACTTCTGCTTTTGAGGTTCAAAATATGTTTAATTTAGTCTAAAACAATTTTCTTCAAGTATTTGGGTTGGCAAGAAAACTGAAATATTTTCATTCCACTGTGATAATGCATTTTTGGATAAAACACTGAAAGAACACTTTAATGCATAGTGATATAAAGACCTGTTTATAAAGATCCAAGGTTTTTTTTAAGGAAGTTGATATTTCTGCTCTCATGTAAAGCATTTTCTTACCCTTATAGCTAGTTTTCTGCTTAACCTAATTTTGGTGCTATTTCTACATTCCAGCCAATTTGCTGGTAGAAACACCAGCTTAATGCAGTGATTTAGTACTTTTTATTAGTGATTTAATACAGGAATCTGTTTTACACAATACAACTCAGATATATTTTCTAATGTAGAAAATCTTCATGGAGGGCCTCTGGCAAAGGAAAATTGTCAAAATTATGACATGTAATTGTAAATGTAAATTGTAAATGTAATTATGTCGGTTTAATTCCTCAAGAATCACAGAAATAACATGCAATAAAGAGGATTAGTCTCAAGCACATAGGCTATCACAAAAAAAAGGAAATTTTGGAACTCTGATGTCTTTCTTCATTTCTGAAAACAAGGCCTTTATGGATTGTACACTTTAAAATCTATTGGTACTTTTTTGGGCAACCTGCTTTCTAGCCTGGAATCTGTTTGTTTGGGTTTTCTTTGTTCTTTTATGCTTTTATACTCATACTGTCTTCAATAGCAACTCTGTGTAGCTTAATTCCCTCCAGAACATCCCAGCCCCAGCATATTTAGTACTCAAATTTATGTGTAAGGGTCCTCAAACAGGAAACACAGAATTACAAGATTTTAGCCCTATCATGGGAATGGAAAGCTTGAAAAAGAATATATTTTTAACACCTATTATTAAGATGTGTTTCGGAGTGAATTAAGATCAAGTGGAGTACTTCCATTAATTTAATTTGGCTGTGAAGGAGCTCTATGAGTGATACTCATGTTAAACACCCATGTAACTTTCTATGTTTACAGAATTATATTATGTCTTTAAATATGTTTCAGCTATATTGTATTAATAAGAAAATAGACAATGTAGTAGAAATGTTCAGTTGTGGTGGGTGTTTTGTTTTTTTCAAATTAGAAGTTGATATTTAGCAGAATACAAGATTATTAAGGGGTGTACAGAGGTGGACTTCAAGAGTATGTTGAAAACTTTGTATTTCTATTAAAAAAATTCTCCCCACCAAGTTGCGTAGGCAAAACCTCAAATATGTAAATAATAAAGTTCCACACAATACCACTTTTTCTTCAAAGTGTTTCTCATGGAAATTTTGTTTTCTGAGGGATGCTGGTAACGGTACTTAGAGCAAGTAAAACAGTAAATGAAATTTTTCACAAAATATGGGAAGGAATATAAAGATTTTAGTTTGTAAAATTTCACAGAGTTATACTAGTTTCTAAGGAGACCTATATACAAATGACCTATATTAATTTGATTCAAATAAATAATGTAGAAGATTCAAATAGTATAAGGTGTGGTGACATGTTCTTTTCTAGATTAGGTCTGTTTTGGCATCTTTTCAGTTGATGCCTCAAACTGTAATTAGACTTTGATCTCATTTCCTAAGAAAAGGAGTTAATGGAAGACAATTCTCCACATAATGTGAGGCAAAAATTTGTGCTTAAAATAATTTATTTTCTTTTTTTCTATGCCCTCCTCCTTTCTAACTCCATCTGTTATTCTCAACTGCTTCCTGGGATTCATCTACTCTCCTCAGACTATCTATGTCTCTATATTAAATTATTTTGTAAATTTCTTTTTATCACTTTCTGTCTGTTTGCGAATTCCTTCCTACCTTTCCTGCATTTGTCTTATACTTTATTACTGTTGACACTCCTTCTTTGTGGCCCTTCCTAGTCTCTATTTCAGAACTGATTTAGCCAAGTTTCAAGCCGATGACTAGTTTTTCCAGGCTTTCTGAAAAGATTCTAATATTTTTCAGCTTTTTCTATGTTTTTTGTCAAGAAATTGGATATTCACACTTCTCAAATCTAGACTTTTCTGGTTATGAAATTCCAACAGTAAGTCTCAAGAATGCAGTTAAATGCTGTTTTGGTATTTTTTTCCTGTCACAATTATTTACCTTTCTTTTTGCTTCCTTGTGTTCAGGACTAGAATCACAATTACTGATTTGGTTTATGCTATAATTTTCTGCCCCCAAATTCAAGCTGTTGATTCCAGCTGTAATTGCTTTTTGAATCAATGTCTGTGTCATTTTGGACTGAGAAGAATTACCTCTCACATAGTGCAAAGCTAGTTGTTCCCAAGTGATTGTTTAAGCTGCTGAGACAGTGCTTCTATAAACAATTTTCTGCTATAATAATTGGCCTTTTTCTATGCATGCAGTCGTTTTCCTGTACCATTATATTGTTCAGTTTAGCTGTCTGTGTGATCTCCCACAGCAGAGCTTCAATATCCTCATAATTGTCACAAATTCAGGAATCCAGCTCTCCTAATATGTTTGAATTCTGAGAAAAAGAATTAGTAATTTTCTGTAAAGATCCTTCTTTGTAATCACAAGTGCATTTCTTGCCAGCTGAAACAACTATTCACTAAAGTGGGCCAGAGAATGGGAATCTTTACCACTTTCTGAACAGCAGTGTTTCAGCCTTTCCATGACAGCCTGTGGCACTGTTCACGACCCTGAGCATCTGCCTCTCAGCAGGCAGCGAGCCCGACACCAGCCTCTTGGGCCGTATCAGAAAATGTTGTGGGTTTTGGGTGTGAAGAATGGTGTGAAACCCTAAAACTTGGCTGCTGGAGCATGACCTGCTGCAATTTCATCTTCACCCTACAGTGGCTCAGCTCCTCTTGTTCTTTTCCATCTCCCTCTCCTCTGTGATGCCATCACCAAACCAAACCATCACTCCAGAGCTGCCCTGGGACCACATGCATGGTAACTGGTTGAGTGGCAAACACAAAAACTGGTTAGCCACACTATTGCCATGTGGAGAAACCAGCAGATGAATCCTGCCTGGCTCTGATCTCTGTCTTCTGTCCAGGTACTAATTTCTTCTCCACTTCCCAATTTATTTTGAAGTGGTCAACAGAGTTCAGTAAGTCATCGAGAAGGGATGTAATCAAAGACAGGTAGATGGTCAAACGGGGAGCATAGTCACATGAGCCTCATTCACTAGGAAATAAGACTAAAGAGGAGGGGAAAAAAAAGAAATGAGTCAGAGTTAAAATTTTTAAATTTGAGATATTTAATTGTAAACCATAATTGTAAGGAATTGTGAAAGGTCAGCTAATCCATCCCTCTCAGGAAAAATTAAGCAAATGTGTGCTGTTCCTGATCAGTGGTTTAAACTCAAGAAAATATCCAGTTCAGGTGATCCCACAGTTCCTGTTTTAGTGCAGCCCTTTCCTTTCCCTCCACAAGAGACAGAAAAGAACTCTACTGGAAATCAAGACTTTTAATAATATACAAAATGAAAAAAACTACCAGTGTGTTCTCCTTTTTTAACGTCTGATGACTGACGACTTACTTGATGGCCTGCTTTGATCCTTCTTATTTTTTAACTAAACGAATCCAGCTCCTTCTGTTTTTCCTTGGAATTATTAAACCTTATGTAACATCTGTGTCTTTCTCCTAGAGTATCTGATTCAGCTGCCTCTTGCCTGAAGTGTAATATTCAGAACTAGACATCAGACTATACTAAATAATGCCTTCTTCTATCTTCCACATGACACTGACCATTAATATATGGAAGAACAAGATCTGGTTTATTTTGTGACAGTTTCATATTCCTTAATTATTCCCATTTGATACTTCAGTAGCACAGCCATGGCCTTTTGTGAAGTAGTGCTGCCATGCCATTTTTCCCTGTTGGGTATTTCTACATGTTTCTATCTCCTACATGAAGCATTTTGTCTTTTCAGCTTGTTGGTTTGAAAAAATATCTTTAGTTTATAAAGACAGTTTTAAAGTCAGACTCAATTCTCCAAAAGGAACATTATATTTCTTCCCCCACTGCAGTCTGATGTCATACAGAAATATTACTCAGACTAAGAAAAGAATCTTGCCAAAACAGAATACGTCAGTTGTGGAATCCCAAGAGAGATGTCCTGGCATTTTGACAGAGACACATAGCTTTCTATTTAATAAGCAGAGTGGTTCAGCTACCCATTAACACAGCTGTTGCATCTAGATAATATCTGATCAATGCATTTCCAGGACTGTGTACTAGTTTGAAAACAAACCAGTGGGAGGCACCAAGTCAGAATAACAATTTAATGGAAATTAAAGAAAAGGAAAAAAAAGTAAAAGAAAACACTGGTTCAAACTGACAGAGTCAAGGTACAACCTGACACCCTGTTAGGCAGGGTGGTGGTAGCAGTCTGGTAGAATGGTGACTGCAGTCCTCTGAAGCGGTGATCCTGTAGTAAAAGTGTCTGCTCTTCCTCAGAAAGTCCAATGGTGGCTGTGTAGCTCCTGTCCTCTGGAAATCCAGTGGGAAGGATTGTCTCTGGTGTTCAGAGTCCCAGATTCAGAGTCCCATCAGACCCCACGATGGGATGCTTGGTTCCTCCCTCTGGGTGGAGCATCTCACAATGGGGTAATGAGTCATGAGGCCAAGTGTTGATTAGGCTCATTAACAGAAGATAGTCCGGAGGGAGTTATCTCTGAGTCATGTGGCAGGACAATGATGGGCCATAAACAGAAAGATAGTCTGGGGGGAGGAGGCAAGGAAACACTGCCCCACCTGGTTTCAACAGCTCATGAGGATGGTGATAGAATACACTGCAACCCAGGACAGACTGTCATGCAGGTTATGTCAAAAGCCTTACTAGGTTCAGGGGTATCACATATGCCTTCTCAGCTTTCAAACAGGACAGCTACTTTGCCAGAATGACTATGTCTTCTTGGGCCTCAATTCCTCTTCAAAAATTCACTGTAACTACTTTTCCCCCACTTTATTACATTGCAGATGCTTCAAAATAGCCTTTATTTACTTGTTCTGGTGTTTTTCCTAGATTTTGAATTTGCATTGAAAGAGGATGGGATCCTTCTTTTTCCCCTTTCAGTTTTCTGAGATCATTCCCCCTGGTAACAAGTGTGCAAAGATAATTGCTGCTAATGCAGGTAAGTCCATGCACATCTAGAGGGTGGCATTAAACATGCAGCAATATGGATAGCGCTGCTGCATAATGTCAACTGCTAACAATAGCCCATACTTGGCTTCTGCAAATACCAAACAGGTACTTAACATTTTCACTGGTTTGGTGACTAAATTTCATACAAAAAAATGTATAAATTATCTACAGAAAGATGGGCATAGCCCTTCAAGCAGTAAAGTTGGTTTGCTCACGTTCCACTTTTGCAGCACTGGGCTGCTAATCACCAGTCCAATTAGGACATATTTATACTATTGACAAAATAAGAAAACCACCTTTAAGAAAGCTGCATCTGCATTTCTTTTGTGTTTTTACATAACCATACAGTCAGCTTCAAACATCTACTGAAGTCCCATAAAAAACCAGTCTGTAATTAAAAGCCTTCATATAGTAGGATCTAATAATGTGAATGGTTAATCAGTAATGGCGTTTTCCACAGTGATTCTCTAAAAGTAGAGCATTTTGAGCTTAATTTTTCATAAAGAGAGATGGCCTGCAATTTCTTCCTGGAAAGTCCCACCAGCAGACTGGAGATTTAGAACCAGCTTGAATTCAACAGGAATGGCATGTGGTATTTCGATGTTTTCCCAAGGATTTAAGGTCACATTAAGACTTAAGTAGCTCTGCAAAACCAATCGTAATTGTTTATTACAAACAGAATTAGTATATCAAATTGCTAAACTCTGAATTTTAACATCTATAAATATCTTGGTAATCACAAACTTTCATAACAAGGGCTCAGCCTCACAAATATTTTCATGAAGATTTAAATCCCCTGGTGTTTCATGAATACACAACCTGTAAGCATGGCTATAAGTCCTATCAAGATCCTTCCTCTGAGATTTCCTTTTTTACATCTGCATCATTTGTCCAGTGACTGGGTTCTAAATCCTAAATGAGAAAATTGTATGTTCAGCCAAGCTGCTTTTGCTGTTACTATTACTGTTATTATTACTAGTGTGGGGGGGGCTTACTGGAACTTACTGGGACTTAGTCTTAAACCCTTTGTGTCTGTCAGCTGCTGCATTCATGTCTTCAGGTTTCTGCTGAGGAACTTACCTGCTATTAATGCATTTATACTTTAGGAAGTTGTTATATTTAAGCTAAAGATTCATGCTTAAAAATGGCATCCAAAAATAAATCTTCCGTTTCACTGACATATGAAAGCAACTCACCCTTGAAAGATAGGTGTAAAAGGCTGTAACAGCATCGGAGGCAGAAGTAGGAAAACACATGAGGAAGAAATTGCAAACACATAATTTGAGACTGAAGAGCAGAGGAAGGGGCAGGGGGAGGAAGTCTCAACAACAAAGAGGCACATTAAGGCAAAAATGGAAACCAAGTAGTCTGGGAAAACCCTTGAATCCAAACTCATAAAACCTGTGATGTATTTGTCACAGCAATGGTAATCTGCTGTGATTGACACTTTTGGTCAAATTTTTGCCCTTGATTTGCAAGACCTGTATTAAACCATCTTTTCTACTATGACCAGACAAGCTTGACCTGGTGTTCCTGCTTTGGAACAGCATGCAATGTGAACTTGAACTTGGCTGAATCTACCAGGCAAAAGTGTAATCCAAATATATAAGAAAATACTGTCACTTTATGGATGTTTTCAGTTTAGTATTTTTATTTTTCTGATATTGGGTTTCTGAAATCTTGCTTTTATCAGTTCAGATGAAAAAATTGAATTTGGCATTTTCAAAATAATCTGCCAAATGGATTCCACTAGACCAAATAATGAAAGTCCATTAATTAATAATTAGTTTTATCCTTTCCTTGTTGTACCTATCTGTCCTACAAACAGAACACTAATTGAACAAGTAGAGTTGAAACAATGGGGATTCTTCATTATGCAATATTCAAATACTTATAAATTCAATGGGTGCTACAAGAATGGATTTCATAGCAAAGGAGAAAAAACCCCCAGATTTTAATCCTTCTCTCCCATTACTATTAGCTGCTTCAGGGTGTCTGTCACATAAGGAAGGAAAAGCTGTATGATTTGGAGACCCTTATGACTGTACCCAGCGCTAGATTTGTGTGAATCCCTTTCTAAGAGTGTTGATAGCCTTCTTTAAGCATTAATGGTGTCTGTGATTTATAAACTTTCAAAGGAAATCTGGAAAAGGCAGTCTTTATCTGAGGAAATTAAATTATTCTCAGCTGGAGTCTGGAGATTCTTGTAGTGCTTTATGGTGGTATAAAAGAGTATTTTTAAAATTTAATTTAATTAAATAAAAGCTATGACAGTCTTGCTTATGAAATTCTAAAAAGAGCCCTGTAGAGTTGTTTATCTAGTGCAGATTCTTTAGATTGTTTCCAAATGGGCCATCCTTTTACATTAAATTAAATGGGATCAGTTTTTAAAAATTACTTTAAATTTGCTAGTATTTATTAGAAAAGCAGCTCTGGGGCTGCAATTTTTCAGAACTGTGTTACACAACAAGATTATTTCCACCAGCTTCAGTGGGAGCAATGTCCAGCTACCACTGGGAAAGTTTGATGGCCCCACCTGAAGGCTAAAAGTTTCAAAAATAGTCTTTTTGGGTTTGACTCTTAACATATTAGAGAGTCCTACACTAACACTTCTGATTTTTTGTCCTAGCAGGTCTGATATTCACTTAATTGCAAGCACATAAACTTCGTGATTCTTCTCCCTTTATCATTCCAAAATCAATTGGCAGTAGGTCTACATGTGTTCTAGGGATCGGAAATCAAAATGTGCCATCAGCCTTGGAGCTACTAAAGATACCAGAGAAATATTTAGCTTGTCAGCTTTGTTTCTTTTCTGTCTTTGTGAAATAGGGTGTGCCATTACAGCAAAGACAGACACATCCCTTGATATGCCTTCGCCGAAGCTTTCTTCAGATTTTAGTACAAGGTTCCTTCATTGCTGCTATGAGTAGTTTATTTGCCTTTATTTCTTCCAGGTAGTGCTGCTTATATATTGCCTTCCATCAAAGCAACTCTCTGCACAGGCAATGCCCAGTTAAACTGGGGGGAAAGCTTCCTGTGGAGAAGATGGTGAAGGTTTGAGAGCCTCGGTGAGACCTGCCTATGGTAGGAATAGATTGCATGAATAGCTAGCAGAAAAAGACTGAAATACAGAGACTGTGGAGAAAAAGTTATCTTAATAAAAATATTTTTTAAAATCTTTATTAATATGTACTATTACTCACAGCCTGTGTCTAAGCTCCCTAAACCAGGATATATCACCCAGCTCTCAGAGGCCCACCGCTAGGGCAATTGGACCATGCTGCTTGGCATCCACCATCTTGCTGCCCTCTTTTCCTGTTTTTAAGTCCCAATGTGAATCTCTGGATGTATGTGGCTCTGCACCACAACACCTGACTGCCTGCTGCCAAAAATACCCCATGGCTGGGAGCAGAGCACACACATGCAAACACAAAACCAGAGTCAGACTTCAGCAGGAGCATACTGAACACAGAAAGCACTGCAACACGCCACTGAAGTGGTTTGTGGTTCCTCAGCTGGTTGGAGCTTATTTCTGGGTTCAGATGATGAAAAAGCTGAAAGAAATACAGAAGTATTCATTGGGAAGTACTAGACAGAGACAAAAAATGTGAATCAACAAATTTTCTTTTCAAAAAAAGATTTGCCTTGGAAAAATGTCCAGCATTAAAGATGTTTCTAATTTTCAAGAAAAAATTCTAGGCCCTCCACTTTATAAAAAATATTACTATACATTGTATCCATGTGGTTATCAATTTCAATCTGTGTTGTGGAAGAAAAACATACAGAGAGGAAAATGCAAAGAAATGTTTCAGTTTGCTTGCTACCTCAAAAAACTCTTTGGATCAAACCAACAGTAAATATTTATGTGTTTTTCTCTCCTCCTCCCTCCTTGTCCTGCCCAAGCCTCAAACCTGCTCTCTCTGTCATGTCAAAAAGGACTGATATGACTATTTAATTCAGTAAAAAACATTGCAGGTAGTTTTAAATCATTTATTTCATTTTATGAATCTGTTACAATTCAGTTCACATGTCAGTCAGAAGGAATAGCTTTACCTCTGTTGCCCAGTCTCTTCGTGATTTGAATTCCTCTGAGAACGATGATACCCACACTAGCACATATGGGGAGGGTACTGTCCTGGTTGAAATGATAGTAAAACTTTCAGCAAACCTCTGCTCTGAAGGAGGCAAAGGTAATTTTAAACTTCCAATTCTCATTAGTGTCTTTACCTTGAGGTATTTTAGCACTGGCATGTGCTGCTGGCAGCCTTTTAATATCCTTCCGCAATCAGTGGGATGAAGAAGAGAGTTAGGAATGGCTTTCCATCTCACACAGGAATGGCACTAACTACAGCAATGAAAGTGTCTGTCACACTTCTCAGTAAGTTGGTGACTTGGCACATTTACAGGGAGCCAGAAATGGCAGACTTTTATTACTGTGGATATAAACATTATCCCCATTAACAATGGGGGAAAATCCTCTCAACTTGTTCTTTAAGCCTATACATTTTAACGCAGTGGATGTGTCACTTGAAGATATGATTTAGTGGTGAACACGGTGACGCTGGGTTAATGTTTGGACTTGAGGATCTCAGAGGTCTTTTCCAACCTTAATGGTCCTATGACACCTGACTCCATTTTTGAGGGGAGAGCACAGCAGGATGGTTGTTCCAGCTGCACCTCAGGGTGAGTGTAGGCAGCTTTGCATGGAGCCAGGGCTGGAGCTGAGCATCCACTGTCCTCAGAGCCTGAAAACTGCTACCATGGGAACTGCACTGGGAACACACACACAATTTACATACGAATTTATCCATATGTGCTCACTATTCTCTGGTCTGAGAGAACAGAGCACAAAGAACTCGGAAAATTTTCTTAGTAAAACCATTAACTGGGAAAAATTGTTTGTTAAAACTGGCCTAATAGTAGCTCTATTCAGTGAAAGGGGGAGGGAGGAGACCAGTGTTTTTCCCACTCTCCCAGAAATAACTTTTGGTTGCCAGTGGTGGCCCAGTGTGGCACCCAGCACCCAAGCTGGATGTCAGCATTGCAGAGGGAGCTGCAAAAGGACCCCAGGCCCTTGCCAGACACATCACCTGCCCTGGCAATCCTTCTGTGCCAAATACTGCATCACCCCTGCCAGGGAGTCACCAAACCCACTTACGCTTGCACACTCACTTGGGTACCTCTGGCAGCCAGCACAGGTGGTGGTTGTGGTAACAAAGTTATGTTTCCTACAGCTCATGGCAGCAGAGCCTGTAGGGCCTGTCCTGTGTCTGCTGTGATGTGCTGACCCGCATCCCTCGCCCTTCCGACTTCTCCTTTCTTGGGAACCATTCAAAATTCATATTAGACCATTTGTCCTGTCTGTCACTTTTGATAACCTGACTACTGCTACATCCACTTGCTTTTAATTACTTTGCCATTTAATTTCTTTTAAACATCTGTGTCACGTTTCTATCTGGGGTCATTTTAAATGTTTGTGGCTAATAGAATTTGAAAGGAGTATAATTTTCTTATATTTCATTCTAGTATAATCCATTGTGGTTTGCTACAGTCATCTGCTGCTGTTGATTTGCTGCCATACAGATGATTTAATTACCTAGAGATCATTGTTATTACCATAAAATCCCCATTTATTAACTGCCATATCAATTATCCACCCTTTTTCTTATTGATCTGAAGTCTCCTGAGCAACTGATCTCCTGGGGCAGGAGAGCACAAATCTAGCAGGTTCACTGGAGTCATGTAAAAGATGAACATGGCTCCTTTGGCATACTGATCTCCTGCCAGTACCTTTATTGAGATGCTCACTCATTGTGCAATCACCTGACAGATTTGGTACTGCAATGGTTTATAGCTCTGGTGGATCATGATTCTGCTGATATTGATTCGCCATTTGTCTCCATTATTTTTACTTTCCTTCTTCTCCCCTGTGATTCACACACTTTTGGGGTTTTTTGGGTTTTTGTTGTTGTTGTTGTCGTTGTTTGGTTTTTTTTGGTCTTTAGTTGCCATCTGCCTGTTCAATTTTTTATTTTGTTTTCCATCCTCTCCTCTTCGTGTCCACTGCTTGGATACCTGTCCTCCTGTACACTTCTAAGTTGTGTTACCACCTTTTCTGTGTTTCTGTTATGCCACATGGAAGCCCCTAAGGCATCTTCCTTTTTCTCACATTGGTATTTAATTTTCCCTTCCTTTGCTTAGACTTTGTGTTTTCTAGTAGCAATTTGCATTTTGCACTTACTGCTGGGGGTCCTCTGTCATTGCTCCTTCCTGGCCCTTTGGAAACCTTATTCTTATTCACTTCACCATCTTCTTCCTGATTATCTCTGGTAAAAAGCACAGACCAAGCATACCTACAGTATTAATATAGAGAGATTCTTCGTGAGTGTCTTGGCAGGTCTAGTATATCTCCCCTGTTGGGAGGTAATAACCCTCTTCACTCATATAAAACCATGATGATATTTGAAGAAACATTCTAATTAGTTGGGAAGTATCCAGTTTACAGATGTGGTCTGTCATTCAACTTTGGACTATACTAATGAATATACTTTTCCAAATTACCGTAATTTTCTCAGAATTATGTAATTTATTTTATAAAGTACGGAACAATATCAATAATTGTGCACTTTGGCAAGAATGACAGTATAACTGACTGAATTTGAGCTACAAGTCTTTGAGAACTACATTATGGTCTTTGGTGATATCTGATCAATAAGTTCAAAGGAAATATTTGTGCTCTTCGGGAATCAATGCTCATGCTAGGCATAGGCTCCAGCAGCAAAATTTTCACTTGGCTCCAGATCTGAGACACCTCAACACCACTGGCTACTCTATGATGAAGATTTGTCCCGCTCCTCTCAGGAAATATCTTGGGCTTTGAGTTGCATCAGCTCCACAGCAAAATGGCCATGGCCTGCATGTGGGTTTCTTCCTCAGTCTGGGCTTTGGTTTATGTGTTCTTTGTTCAAAAGCTGGCAATAATTCAGATGAACAGCAGCAGTAACTGAGGTTGTCCTGGCATGTAAGCAACCTCATATTTTATGTGTAAAATTTCTTAGAAAATAATAGCTCAGCCTGTGACTAGAATAAATGTCTCTTTCATAACAGACTTCAATTTCTGTAATCACTAATATAAGGGTTTCCCTCAACCCTGCTAAAGTAGGAAAAAAAAGAGGGTGACAAAATAACCCAAATAGATTTTCCAAAATATCTAACTGCTCTCACAAAAATCCTTAGAAAATCCAGGGATTATTTCTTTTCATTTAATTATATAAAGGCACTAAAAATTTCATTTTGAGGTGACATATAGTTATCATTATTGAATTTAAAATTTTTTTGGTTTTATTTTTCCCTTTTTATCCTCTTAGAAGAACATCGTCCTTTTAGCTGGCCTTGCTGCATTCATGTTACTGAACCAAAACAGGGGACAATGACTGATGTGAATATTTGCTTAAGGAGTAACTAATAGAGATTTTCTATTTGCTCTGACCTTTGATCTGCTGGGTACATGTCAGAAGGAGTGAAGCTGAGCCCAGTGCTGTGAGGAGGGCTGTCTGATGCTTCCTGTGAAGTGAGATCTCTGTGTGTGGAGGACAGAGACACACAGTCCTATTAACATTAATGACTGCTCTGGGTTGGGTAGGGGGAGGGTGGCTGAGTGCCATTTCATTGCTCTTCGTTAATGCTGATTGATTCATTATTACCTTCATTATCCTGGAAAAGCAGTTTAAAGTCTATGGACAGCACTGCCCTTATATATCTCTCACCAGTGAGGAAGCAGACATAAAGAAAGCAAAGGACAAAAAAGGGTTAGGAAAATATGAGCACCAAAGAAAGATTCACAGACCATCCAATTTAGAGCTGTTTCAACCCAAGTGTATTAAGATGAGGTGCAGGGTGAGCGCTAACTCAGCCAGTCCTGCCTGGCCAGCCAGTGGTCCGACCACAGCACTGTCACGGCTGCACCCGAGGCCTGACTGCTCCCCACATGCCTGTGTGTGTTTTTACAAAGCTGTTTAGAAAGGGTTTGACCTAAGCTTTATGAGCACAAACTCCCAGATTACTGGAAAGTTAATGAGGGCTAAGCAGTTTCACCTTGATACATCTCCTCTTCCTGAATAGTACTTTAGACTTGGCCCCACTTGTATTTGCTGACCAGGAGCTGTTATTTGAGAGCACTGACTGGAGTTCAAGCCTCGTTTGTGATTGATTGAGGAGATGTAGTTATGCTGAAAGTATGACACTGTGAGGCTGTGGAGGGTGGGAGAAAATCTGAGAGGAGAAGGATGTGATGATGCAGGGTTAGATATCTACAGAAATTGCTGAACATCCTGAGCTGAGTGAATCAGATATCACCAGGGATATCACTGTCACATAAATTAGATTATTATAATTTATTGTTTCATGTTGGTGTCTCTGGTCCTTGAAGTCCAGGATGAGACACAATACAACAGAGGTTGCACCTGTGACGGCTGCCAAGTGACCCTAGAAATGGCTGATAGCACAGGTTGGTCCTGGGAACTGGAGTTTTATTTCCAGTCCCTATTGCTGCCAGCAAATCCTGCTTTCCCTTGCTAAAGGAAAAAATGTGACTCTTTGGATGAAGGTGGCTGTGCTAAGCACAGAGTGTTGAGGACAGTCCATGGGGCAGGTAAAAGAGATTTGAAAATTCAATTACCCAAGACTTTGCAGAGGGACACCTGTTAGTTTACTTGGACCAGCATCCAGCCCTACAGGAAAGGAGACGTGGAGCCTACCCTAAGGCATATGCCATACAGCAGCCAGACCCAAAACCTGCAAGGTTTGAGCCCAAGTATTTAGATAAGGATTAACCCTAGCCAAAAGAGGGGTCACCCGAGCACATGGATTGACAGACCACGCAGCCAGCCCAGGAGAAGGCTGTGACCTTGGTACAGGAGAATCGCCCTGCCAGGCAGAAATTAGATCAAATGAAAAGAACAACACTTTAAGTGACTTTTTGAGAATCATTTTCATGGTGAGGGAACAACAGCTGGAGAACTTTTTTCACTAACAACTATTTTCCATTATTTTTTAAATGGGTTCATAGAAGCATTGAGTAGATGGGTTTTGCATCATACAGGGAACTGCATTTATTCTGTTGTCTGTGAAACAAGAAGAATACATTTATATCTCTTTGAATCAACTGTGGGTTTTTAAAATGTGTTTAATGAATGAAAAAGAAAATAATTGCAGTATTTCAAAATACAAATCAGGATGCAGGAGCAGAATATGTGTTATTGTAAGAAGAAATTTACACTTCAAGAACCACAAAAATCTTCACTGTTTTTTTCTTTTTAAAATTTATATTCGCCTGCTATTTTTTACTCCCTGTATTTTCTATTGAAAGAATATACCATTAATATTGGTCGGAATATACTAATTTTATATCACAGCACTAAGATCTTTCCTTTTTTAGTTAAAAATGCAATAGGAGGATATATAATGCCAAACATTTAATGAAAGTAAATAGAGCAAACATGAATAGCAAGTCTTCTAATGAATAAATCTGAATAATAAAAATCCCTGTGGAGTGTAGAGGCAGATAGGTTAATTCTTTCACTTGAATTTTAATCCTGACTGAAAAAAATCAGAAGGGTTTTCACATTTAACACTTGGTTATCCATAAAACTCAGAGCAAAAGAGCTTTTATTCTTCATATCTGGTCTATAGCTATATTTGATTAATGGAGTCAGCAAAAGGATACTTAAAATGTGATATCCATAGCATCAGAAAGCTTGGAGCAGCAGCAGCACTGCTCTGGTTGCTGGTATAACTTGTGGCAAAATGAAACTGAAGAGCACCCATTGAGTTGGTTCTGAACTGTCAACACAAACGTACAAGACTGAACTCCCTCCCCCCCCTCAGCTCTCAAAACTAACAGAGAAGAAGGGATTAGGAGTTCTGGTATCTAGCAATCATTCTTGTCTAATCTTTGGGCCTTTTTTTGTTCTTTTTTAAGTAGTTCTTAAAAGGAAAGACAATGAAAAAATAAAGAAGAAAAAAGTTTCAATGATTTAACCAAAAGTGAAAGTAAACCCTGACTTTTCTCTTCTACATGCCAGTTATTTTCAATTTAAAACGTATTTCAACACCATTACTTGTTCATTTTAAAGGTTCGTTTTATTTTAATCGTGAAACCTTGTCAGAGAAAATAAGGCAAATCTAGATCTTGGAAGCTCTCTAAGAAACTATGGATTTTTGGTTGAAAATCATTAACTTATGGCTTTATAAGGGAAATCAAGGTTCTATCAGCATGTCAGAGGTGTATGTCCAAGACTGCAAGACTGGATGATCTATACCAACCTCAGCCTTCTCAAAGCCGATGTGTGTCTTGGGAATCAAAGTGAAGAAGATGCTTACACAGTCTAGCCCATTTCTAGGATGCTATTTTTAACCTTGTTTGAAGGTGGCAATAGAAAGGTAACTAGGTTTTTTTTTCAATGTAGACATTATTCTTATTTCCTTCAATTTGCTATATAAAATTTACTACTCCTTTTAAGGCATTTAGAACTGTAAATTTACTTCATGACTAACATTATGTTTAATAAAATAAACAGTGCAAAGCGAGAATTTGTTTCATGAGCTATTTACAGACTGTTTTCTCCTTTTGCAAATAGGGTTGTCAAAATTAGATGCTAATTTGTACCATGCAAGAACACACATAACTCAAGACTAACTTTTGGGTTGAGCTGCAGAAATCATCATATATGTCAAACCAACCCCCAACAAGGCTCCCATGTTAACACCCACTGATTCAGAATTGCACTTACAAGAGTGAGATATCAAAGCCAACTACAGAGCTACCCTGAGGGTGGATAGTAAGAGTATGTAGAAATAATCTAACCTCAGACATCCAAGAATGATAACAATGCATTTTCCAGAAACTCAGAATGTTGTCAGGTGTTGTTAAAAGCATTCCATGATGTATAGCAAAAAACCTTAACAACTATTGTCCCTACCAAAAAAAACCCCAAAATTCTTTCATTTAAACAAAAATCAAGGTGAATAAGGTAAACAGCAAATGTTCTGTACCTGCAAATACACACACTTTTTTTTTTTCATTTAAGAAGCAAAGGAAGACATTTTGTTTCTTTTTATTTTGTTTTCTAATGAGAATATTTTTTTAATAAAAATTGATTGCATTCAAAAAAGAAATGACAATTCAAAAAGTCTTTGAGAAGAAAAAACCATTCTGATAGCAGCTCTGAAATTTTGCAGCACATGAATCATAGAAAATACACCATAGCAGACACTGAACAGAAAAAAAAAAACAACCTGTGTGTAGTCCTGCCTGGGTTATCAGTGACTCAGGAATACCTTTTCACAGTGACACAAAAAGCAGACACTCTAGCTGGCACTGTCACGTGTATCCTCACATAACTCCAGGCTATCCCTCTGGGTATACAAGTGCTTTAGTAGTTTGATAGGGTCTGGCACGCTGCTAGGTGTGCTAGGTGGATAGCATCAGATTTTCACACCTGCACTATACAAATTAAACTCAAAATAAGTTTGTTATGGGAAATGTTGAATCAGAAATTTCTTAGGCAACTCTGTCCATGTTGACCATCTCCATTAACAAGCAGTATGGAAACAGGGTACTTTTAGTATTAATGATATGGAGCAGGCTTCTGAAATGGAGGAGAAGAAGAAAACAGCAAATTTTAAAATAAGATAAATCGTAAAGTAAGTGAAAGGGTAGCAAATGCCAGAGAGTAAAATGAGCAACATGATGACAGATTAAATACTGTATTGTCTATAAGGTGGCACTGCAGATCCTAAGCACCTACTTGAACAAATCAAATGGATTCTGCTTTCCTAATTTATGGTAAATTTTGTGGAATTAAATTCTGTTCAGCAGTGGTCAAAAAAAAAAAAAAAAAACAACAAAGCAACAAATAAGATGTTACAGTGTAAAAGGATGCGGCAGATTGTCTTTCTGAAAATATTATTGTCAGTGACACGTCCTCAGCTACAATAGGTGCTCAATCCTGGTCAATCTATTTGAAAAAGAGATAAAGAAGATGTAGAAACAGGTGATGAAAATTACTAAGAGCATGGCACAATTTCTGTGATGACAGATTGCCAAGACTGAGATTGTCTCGCTTGGGAAAGAGATTAATTTAAAAAGATCTGACAAGACTATTTAAGATATGCCATATGAAAAAAAATGCAGATATTTTTCTTAACAGTTTTTCCAAATTTTCTCCTAATACAGGAATAAACAAGTCTTCAATGAAGCTGAAAGTAAACCAACATAACCTTGGGGAAGGGGTGTGGGTAAATAAGCAAATTTAGTAAGTGAACTCATTGCCACTGAGCTTTAAGGTTTAACTCATCACTGGCACCATTTATGTATGTGGGTAAGAAGAACAGACCCCATTTCTGTGATGGTTTAGATGTCTCTCAGGTTGCAGAGAGGCCCCAAACATCTTTGCTGACCCTTCTTCAGTAAATACAGTAATATATAAAATCACTGTGTCTCCAGTCGCAGACTAACATTCACTAATGAAGACGGACTTCTTACTGTGGGCAATGTTTATTATAGTTGTCCACTATGAATATTCCTGCTCTTTAGTTCCTTTAGGAATATTCCTTAAAACCTGTGTGCTGTGAAAGGCAGCATGTGGGATTGAAAGAACAATTCAGCCCAACCAACTCCCATTCCTGTCTTTTCATGTTCCTAAGATACACGTCACTGTCCAGCATTACATAGTGTACTGATAAAAAATTGTGATTAGCTATAAAAGTGCATGTGTTCATTCACTTCTTAAAATTATAACATTAAATGAGAGGAATGATGAAGAGAAAAAATATGTTTCCCACTTTCAAGGAAAGTAGGAGAAATGAGCTTCATATCATTACCACATCATAACAAAACATAAACATAACTAAGAAAAATCAGTGCCCAGCTCAGAAGAGACACTCTGGATAGCCTTGTCAGAGACTTATATTCTTATTGAAAGATAAATGGATCATTTAAAGAATGTATCCGCCATTTATAAAGCTTCTAGAGAAATTTTTGGTTTACCATACCCTTTCAATGAGCAAATAAAGGTCCCTGAGGATGTTCTGATAAACACCCTTCAGCAAGAAATGGAAATCTTTATGTGATTTATACTGTTGTGAGAAACTTTTGTCTTATTCTGAAACAATGGAGAGGCTACCAGAACAGCATATGGAATGAAATGCAAAGCAAATGAAAATACAGATTAGTTTCTGAGACTGAAGTACACTCATTGAGAGAGAAAATAAGGTGTTAATAAGCAATTTAGAGTTTTAGTCTCATTCACATGCTGAGAAAACATCGAAGAAAATTGATTTGGCCAATCTATTTTAAAAAAGTGAAAAGAAAAAAACCCCATCCAAACATGGGGTGACAATAAAACAAGCACACATTTCTTTCTGCAAACACACAGAGAATTGAGAAAAGTTTCAACAGAGAAAAGCATGTAACGAGCAAATGACAACAGATTGAATTGCTTTAGAATCACATCCTTCATGAAGAAACAAAGAAAATACTGGCATGTTCCAAACCTTAGCTCAGTCATGGTAAAAAATTTTTGAAGTTAACTAGAAAGGAAGTTCAAGGAGTTATTGAGTCATAAAAATTTTAGATAGCAAAAGAAACCCCTAAGGTTTCAAAAGTGACAATTTCATAACTAACACACTTCTTTGCAAAGATAACAAAAACTGAGCAGAGGGGAGGAGAAGAAATAAAAGAGAAAACATCAGTACTTTTTAACATGCTAATTATTAGTTTTAAGTTACTCCAAAGACCTATTCTTTTAAAAAGATGTTCTTTTTGTGTAAGCATTGCTCATTGTCTTTTTTCAGGAGAAAACTGTTGAGAAGTTTCCCAGTCCAAAACCATGGGAATATGTACAGAATCCTTTTCTCCACAGTAGTAAATGAGTCTGTATGTAGAAAAGAGCAGTCTGATGGGAAAGTAAATTCTGCCATAGACATATCCAAATGCACAGCTTTGGGACTACACAGCACATTGCCCTGGAGAGAATAACCAGTCTTGTGAGAATGAAGTCAGAGGTGTGATTAAGGACTACTCTAGGACTGTATGAAGGGATAATATTTTTGCTTGGCTGGACGAGATGACCATTAATGGTCCCTTCCAACAAAAACCATTCTATGATTCTATGATCTGTTAGGGATGACTTTGCTCAGAATGTCAAAGAGCAATGAACAATGAAGAGATTGCAGTCCCTAGTAATGAGATTTCTAGCTTAAACAATGTCTTGAAATACTTTGATCTCTGAATGTAGAATATTATTTTGTACTGAAAATTTCCTTTCTAAGCATAAAACACAATATGTATTAGATCTCTAAAATTACTTCAATTTTAAGCTTAAACTGTTGCTAAAGTGTTTGTTAGTTTTTATGTGCTCAGAAAAGCAACCTGGTCCTTTTATTTCAACCTACTCATAATTAAAAATCCTCAATACATGACATTGTAAGAAGACAATTAAGAAATGAAAAAAAAGAAAAAGATATTATATTTCTTTATTTGTAAGAAATGTGCCTTTTATCCACCAGATGTCATTTTATTTTATGCCTTTTGTGAGCATGTGGAAAACAAAAAAAAATTAGCATTTGCAATGCTGGCTTGGCAACTTTTGGGAGACAAGTTTTAGGCACATCTTGGTCCACTTACTTCCTTATGCCAAATTGCCTGGTTAATTCCCCTAGCTGAGACTTGGCAGATCTGACAAAACATGGCAGCAATACTTGAAAAAACCCAAACAAATACAGCTTTTTCTAAATCCCTTTTATATAAATGTAGTTCTGCAAATACTATTGACCTGGAGCCAGTGCAAATACTGGTAATGCAAAAACAACTGATCAGAACATAATTTCCTTGTTCCAGCACCAGAGCTCTTTCCACCTTGTTGGTAGGGTAAGGCTACTGCTCAGTGCAGTGCAGTGCTGCACCCTAATTGCACATTAGATCCAGGAGTTTAGGGGGTACTCTGATATATTGAAGACTGTATGTACTGCTTATATCTGCTTATGTACTTTTGTTAAATATAAAGATCTTTACAACCTAATTCATCTTCATGTAGGAACTTAGAGCTCTACACAGGCTGGTAAACTCTTCCCCAGAGTTGTAAAAATCGAATTCTAGTTCCTGTCTATACATGGTTAAGAAAGTTTCTCTCTGGCTTCTGCTTGTTCATCTCTGTTTTCTTCACTGGAGCATGAAGTGAAGGGTTTTTTTCCTTAACTTTGGTGAAAATATATTCAGTAACTATGGTGTTTCTCGTTAGCCATATCAACATGTACTTTGAGTTTTATAAACCTCTTGGGCATGATGCTGTTTTTCAACGAGGAGTTAATTTATGCATTTTGTGAAAGCAAGTATTTCCTCTCAGTGCAGAGCCTTCAGAAGATGCAGAAAATTCCAGAGCTGTTCTCCAGATATGGTAAAGAAAAACAAGCTGTTCAGTCCTATTTGCAATGTACCCAAGTAATTCAACTCTTACCTAAAATGACTCTTCTTTAAAATTACTTACTTCTTGTACAGAAATCTTTTTCTCAGCATTTCATTTTCCTGCCCATGAACCTGTCATGCTATTATAGTCCAGAAATGGACTTGATATTCCACCTGAGTACAAAGGCATTATTATACCTGCGGCATTATTTTCCACTCCATTAGCTTTATTCATGTTTACCTCTTTGGTCCTGATTTTATTTTGGTGTGACTGACATTTTTTATAAAACACCTGTTCACTATGGCAGTATGCTGGCTTTCCCCAGTTCTTGATTTCTTCTAGCTATGTGCTAAATGGTTTGTACCTAAAGGGGTGCTCCTCTGATCTCTACTGCAAATGGACTAGGAGGATGCTGTCTGGAGTGTCCAGAAATGGATTTTTTTAAGTGAAAGAGTTACTTGAACCTTACTTGTGGCTGAGGCATGACTGGGGCAGAAATATGTCTTTGAAGAAACAGCGAACTTAAAACTCAGAGGCTTAATGAACAGGTTGCTTCTTAGCTGCTGGGAAGCTGTACTGCTTATACTGACCATACATATTTGTTATTACTTTTGCTTTATAGTATTCCATGGACTCTTTCTCCATTCAGAGCTCCATAATGAGGGTGGCTGACAGGTAATATAACATGTAGAGCAAACATGTCTTGTATCTAAACAGGCAACAATCAGAAGTGTTGAAACAACAGGTTAATAGTTAAGAAAGTGTGAATCCTGACAAATGCATCTGTATTTATATCTCTACAAACACATTTCATTCAGTGCAGTTGTGCATCTGGCTGTCTTTTAGACATACTAACTCTACAAGTTGTAGACAGCAGTAACTAGGCACTTCTGATTTAGACTCTGGGCATACACATACATTTAATTTTTCCCCCCCTTTTTTTTTAATCCTACCTTTAGTTTTTTCACTCTGATACCTTGAAGTGGCTACCTGAAAACAGAGGCTACACAAGATTAGGAGAACAAAAGCGGGTAGTTATTGGAAGGGCCTTCAAAGGTACATCCTGGGCAGTCAAAAGCCTCCAAGGGGCTCCACCCAAGATAGACCCTGGGTCACAGGTTTTTCACTTTTATGTTTGGTCCATTTTCTTATCAGGGTTAATTATCCAATTATAATTTCAGGTAATGGTGCAATTACCTCAAGTTTGCTCCCCATGTCCAGAGGCCCAGTTTACATATTTCAGGGCCTGGGACAACAAGGTGTCCTTGAGTTCAGGCCCAGAGGGGGTTTGTTACCTCTAACCAAAAAGTGAGAACAGTAGCTAACAGGCTATGTGAAGTTTCAGAGTTACACACTAGGCAGTACAGGATCTGAAAAATATAAAAGCTAAAACCTAAGGCATCAACGCCAATATTTTAAAGGAGATAATAGAATTAAACTTTTAAATAAAATATAAAAGCTCAAAAAGTGATGCTTGCATTTCCTTTATCTTAATGTTCAAAGCAGGTAGCTGGCATTATTTCAAGCTTCCTTTCTCTTATGCTTCTCACTGCACTTACTCCCAAGGCAAATGTCAGCTACATGGTTTGCGTATTTAGTGCCCTCTGTTCCAGATCCAAAAGATTAAGATGCTTTAGGAAGGACTTTAGCGAGATCTATATGCTTAAATCCAAAACTTCAGTCCTCAGAGTCATGAAAAAATTTATCAGCTTAGGGTCTGCTCTGATGGGCTGTGGTGTGTTGATCTTGGCTGGATGCCATGTGCCCACTCTCCTCCTCAGTGGGACAGGGGAGAGGAAGTATAATGAAAGGCTCATGTTTTGAGATAAGGACAATAAGAGATCACTCACCAATTACCATAATGGGCAAAACAGACTCTGCTTGTGGAACTTGGTTTAATTTATTACCAAACACATCAGGCTAGGGCAATGAGAAATAAAACCAAATCATAAAAACATCTTCCCGCAACCCTTTCCTTCTTCAATTTAACTTCTGAGTTCCCTGCCTCACTCCCTCCTCAGGTGGAGGCCTCCTCACACTCTTCCCTTGCTCCAGTGTGGGGTCCCTGACACAGGAGACAGTTGTCCATGATTTTCTCCAGAGTGTGTCCTTCCCATGGAGCACAGTTGTCCACAAACTGCTCCAGGATGTGTCCCTTACAGGGTGTGCAGTCCTTCATAAACAGGCTGCTCCAGAGTGATTTCCCCAATGGAGTCACGAGCCCTTACAGAATGCCTTATCCACCATGGGCTCCACTCTCCAGAGGTCCACAGGTCCGGCCAGGAGCCTCTCCAGTGCAGGCTTCCCACAGAGTCACAGACTTCACTGGGCATCCACATGTTCCAGTGTGGGCTCCTCCATGGGCTGCTGGTATCTGTTCTACTGTGGTCCTCTATGGGCTGCAGAGGGACAGCCTGCCTCACCTTGGGCTGCCAGGGAATCTCTGCTCCAGTGCCTGAAGCACCTCCTCCCCCTCCTTTTTTGCTGACCTTGGTGTCTGCAGGACTGTTTCTCTTGTATATTCTCACCCATATATATCTCTGGCTGCTATTGTGCAGGGGTTTTTTTTTCTCCATTCCTAACTCTGTCGTCCCAGAGGTGCCACCACTGCTGATGATGAGCCCAGCCTTGGCCAGCTGTGGGTCCATCTTGCAGCTGGCTGGCATTGGCTCTGCTGGACACAGAGAAATCTTCTATCAGCTTCTCAGAGAAAACACCCATGTAGACTGCTGCTACACAAACCCAGTACACAAACACAGCTCTGTGCATCAGCAGTCTCTGGAGGAGGTGGCAGCATCACCACTTTGGGCTGCGAAGTAACCCTTAGAGGATTTCTCTCAAGATTTCAGAGATGCTTTAAACACATCTTCAATTTCCCAGGAAAGTGGCCAAGCAAAAAAGCTGATTACAAGGGAAAGGCAGATGGAAGAGGAGGGGTGTGTACGTGCAAATTTTCATTTCCTTCTATGGAAAAAAACTATATTTAGGCAGTGGTGAATGCAGAAAAGTTGGCAAAGTACATGAGATAGAAGAGCAGATTGGATGACCCGAAACATTTGTGTTTAGCAGTGATTTCAGGATAAAGTGATGGAATTTAAAACTGTGCTTGAAAAGGGAGAGCAATGTTTTTGAAATGGGGACTGAGATATAGTCCAGACTCTGCTTCCTGAAAGTGGACTTAGTGTGCATTTTACATGACACTGTAACTGGATAAAAGGATGGTATGATTATGGAATCAATTCCCACAGTTTCTGGGCACCATTCATTTTGCTCCCTGCTCTCTTTGTGGTGAGCTTTTTAGGAAACATGGGACAGAGCCAACAAGAGGGAGATAAGCAATTGCTCCTTTGTGAATGGAGTACAACCTATACAGTGCTGGCAGTCTCCCAGGGAATGCTTAGGTCCCTTTTTCTGGCTGGTTTTTAATCATAAGGCTGATCTTCTCCTTCAGTTTTCAAAGAATAGGACTAAGAACTAGATTTAGCGACAAGGACAGACATGCATAGATGATCAGAGTTGCATCAGATAATTTTTAAATTCCTGCTTCCCTTCTTCTTCCTCCTTCCACTTTTGCCATCTCCCTTCAGGTTACTCATGCAGATGCTGAGGACACAGACCCCAGTGCAATGCAATAGAAGAGGCAGATGTGTTATATTAAAGATCTTTAAATTCCAAGATTAAGCGGGTGACCATCTAGAAATAGGCAACAAAGTAAAAAATCTTCATGGAAAGCAGACTTCCTAGCCTGCTTTACCTCTCCTATCCCTAGACTTCTGACATCTCTCTCAAGGCATCATTCAGGTGCCTCGCTGTATCTGGAAGACTGGAACACTTCCTTTAGAGAGCTGAGCATAGAAAAAAATATAAAATGTTCTCTCAGCAGGTGGGAGACCTGGGTTAAATTTCCCCAACCAATACAAGAGATTAAGCTCCATGCTTGCTGTGCTCTATAAGCCTGCTTTAATCACAAAGCTACAGGCATCTAATTCAGGGCCCTTGATTTGTGTCTTTGATGCTGCAGTGCCCTAGACTGTAGTACACTTTTGTCACCACGTACTTCTGGGTCTTATGCTCCACTTCCATACTGTGAGCTCTTCAGTTATTGTGCTCATCCAACAGGAAGTACCCTCCAATACTTGGAATTTCAGGGTTTCTGAGTCATGACTCTTACCCTTGGTGCTGTAGAATCCAGTAAAAGAGGAAGAATGAAAAAAAAGAAGATTATACATAGCAGAGCTGATATGAAATAGTTTTTGCTATACCTTTTAGTCCTACAAAGAACAGCCAAAGTACCACAGTGGGATCCACTGAAAAGCTAGTTTGCTTTGACTTTTGATCCAGAGTGGGAATTATCCCAGTGGTTTTCATTTTTAAGTCCATGACATTTCAAGTAATTCTGATTGCATTTTCACTTTGTTCTCCAATCCTTTGTCCATCAGACTCAGGAATGGCCAGAGTTTTCTCATCGGTTCTGTTTCACTTATTATTTTTTAAATGCAACAAATAAAGAAAAAGGAAGCAAAGAAAATCAAAGATGTTTAAACTAATACTAGTCTGAGTCATCCAGGTCTGCACTATTCTCTTCAGCTGAAATGAGTAAGTAAATGAAAGACACTTCTCAAGATTCTCCTCTCAGTTTAGCAACAGAGGGACCGAAAAATCCCTTGCTGCAGTTACTAATATAAAGACATTCTGCTGGGAATTTTGAAAGAGGAACAGAAGTGCAAGGTCATGGATTGAGGTTGTACTTGGGAAAATCCCTATTACAATAAAAAGGAGAGCTCCCTAGGCTGGAGTGAACCAAAGCGCATTAGAGGGTGTAATTTGTAATTTCTTGATAAGGGTTAATCTTCCATAAAAGACCTAGAGCCGAGAAAGTACTTAAGACCTCCCCTTCAGTTGCCAGGAATGGCAGCCAGAAAGTGCCCAGAGAAACCTTTCTATCACTGGTTGGGTGCCCCAACCTCTGGAACTCAGTGGTAAGTATCCCTGTTACATGCCAAGCATGAGAGCAGAATAGCTGAGATGACAACATGGACACAGACATAAGACATGCAAAAAGCCATGGCAGGGATACTGCATGACTAGGCTGAAGTGTTGAAAGCAAGGGGCTGCAGGATGGCCTCTGAGGGAAGAGGTCTGGGCTGCCCCATGCAGGACACACCTGTGACACCCAACACACCAACCCCAGGGCAAAGCTGAGCCCATCAGCCAAGCCAGTGGTGCCTCTGGGAAAACATATTAAAGAAAGGACAAAAGATGCTGGATAGGCAGAAGAGGAGAGGAAATTTGTTGTTTAAATATTTGTCTTTTTGTTTCTCACTACCCAAATCTATTTCAACTATTAATTAATTTAAATGTTTTCTCCATGTTGAGCCTGTTTTCCTCCTGATGGTGACTGATGAGCAGTCTCCCTGACTATATTTCAACTCACAAGGTTCTCATCCTATTTTCTCCTCCTGTGCCCCTGAGGAGGCAGAGTAAGTGAGCAGCTAGGTGGGCCAAGGTTAGGGCAACACACATATTCAGTGACACATGCACATGGAAATCCTCAGCTCTGGGTTCCCCAGAACAAAAGAGAGAAGGAGTTACTGAAGAGAGTCCAGCAAAAGGCCACCGAAATGTTAAAGGGGCTGGAGCATCTCTCCAATGAAAAAAAGCTCCAATCAGAAGAAGAGAAGGCTCGGGGGATCTTATCATATGTGTGAAGGGAGGGTGTAAAGATGGAACCAGGCTACTCCAAATTTGCCCTCAATAGGACAAGAGGCAAAGGGCACACACTGAAACACAGGAGATTCACTCTGAACATCAGGAAAGACTTTTTCACTGTGAAGATGATGATGTCTCGGCACAGGATGCCCAGAAAGGTTGTGGAGTCTCCATCCTTGGAGTCAGATATTAAGAAGCTATCCGGGCATGGTCCCAGGCACATGGCTCTAGATGGCCCTGCTTGAGATGACATAGGAATTTGGATAAAATGACCTCCAGAAGCTCCTTCCAGCCTCAACCATTCTGTGATTCTGTCTAAATGCCAAAAAGTGAAAAAGACAACTTAATCTTTTCTAAAAATAGAGAGGTGACAGAACATCCTCACTATAATTTATGATAGAAATTAAACAGAAATGTACCACTTTAGAAAAGTTTAACTACAACTTGATTGAAATCTCTGTAGTCTATGTTGGTTAACACAGGAGAAGTTATAAATTCAATGATTTTCTACAATCTTAGTTAACGTGATGAAAAGAGTATGAAGGGACAAAAATGATCATTCTTACATTCTTAGCATGTTCAAATAGTATTTCTAATTTAGCCAGAAGAAGTGGTATCTGTCACTTTGAATAAATCTTTAGTTTATCATCTACAACTATAATTTTCATCTGCCTCTTCTTAATTTACATGACATACTGATAAGAGATCTTTGTCATTATTATGGAACATGCTTTTACTTTTATATAGTCTTCATAATTTTTTCTAATATGAACATTAAACTAAAGGAACTATAATTTCTTTGCTCATATAGTGTACCCATTGTCATACATCAAAGTATCAATTAATATATACAGTCTTACTAGATGTCATCTCTCGTTATAAAAGCTTTTTTTACTTTTAACACATTTTTTTGTATTTTCACTGAAGTAGAAAACAAAATGAAGTTTCCACTGTAATTTTCTGTTGCACTTCAATCTCACTGTAACTCCGTTACTTTTTTTGATTCCTAGGCTTTCTGCCTTCTATTTCTTTCACTTTCATACAATTAAATAAACCACGTACTCACTTAGAAACACTGTTGATTGAAATTATATTGCCCATGTTTATGAATTCATTTTAAAAGCATAACTTCAAGCTTGCACACAAATGAATGTTACACAGTAGACCTGCTCTCCTCCCTCTTCATTGCAACAGTCTTCTCACCTATATCCCTACCATCAGTAGCCTATAGTTTTCACCTGTATTTTTAAGTCATGTACTCTTTTTTTTCCTCAAATTTGGTTTTTTTCCCCACAGGGAACCTGGCTGGACTCCAGCTTCCAAGGCCCATCTCTTGAAATACTTATGTATAAATCTGTATGCACAGTTAGACACCTAATAAAATACCAGCATTTTCAAGGCTGTCTATTTCAGACATCTATTTTGCTCTGGAAGATTTTTGCAGCTCAATGCAGGTGCTGATGTTGCCTCATAACTAATTGATTGCTTGGAGCCTTAGCTCAAAACTAAAAGCAAGTGGGCAAATTAGTGGCCAAGTACGTATCAGATGAGTGAGTCCTAATTCCCTGGTATGCTCAGATCAATCTTTGAAACCTTGGTTTAGGATGCTTAGAAGACAAGGAGAATTTATGGAATAAATGTAAGCTATGATATGACATGATATGATATGACATGATCTACAAGGGCTACTGTAAGTTATATACTGTCTTCCTAAATTGTAAATATTTCTTGTTACTTGTGCAGGTAGAAAATTGACACCAGTCAAAAAATCCTCTACCCTGAGCAATCTAAAACTGCATCTAAAATACAACTGGCCTTGAAAGAGCACAGAAGTTAGTCTCAGTTTGGTTTAGTTTAAGGGTGGTGAAACTTAAATTGCATTTTATTTTCCAAGATGTTTGACATTCTAATGATTTCATTTCAACTCTCTTCACTGTAGCACAGTGAATCCTCAGCTTTGACCCTAACTGTAGTCAGATTTTACATCTTTGCTGCTGTTGCTGTTTGGAATAGATTCATAACCCATATTTTATAAGCATGTGAGGTTTTTTTCTTTTTTGTAGTTTTAGGTTTGAGAATTTCATATAGCTTCTGCTCTCATTTCCCAAGTCTGGGAAACCACACATGCATAAAAAATTATAACAAGAATCTTCAAAGTGTGAATTTAGTTTTCACACTCTTAAAGAATTGGTCATTCTACTTACAAGGCATGTAAGTTTAATCTGAGAAAAGACCCTTTTGTCCCCATATAAGATCAGAGAGGAAACCGTATTGGCTGGAAAGTCTCCTTCTTTTTCTTTTTTTTTTCCTTTTTCTTTTTTGTTTTTTGTGTAAGCATCCTAGTTTTGTCCAGCATAGAGTTAATTTTTTAAAGTAGCCAGGTGTGGTGGCACACACCTGTAGTTCTCAGCTTCCAGGGAGGCTAAGCCTGCTGGATCCCTTGATCCCAGGAGTTGTGGGCTGCTGTGCCCTGTTACGAGCAGGCGTGGCTAAGGGCCAGGTGTTATTCCATACCACCTCATGTCAGTTCCAGGGCTGGGAGTGCCAGCCACTATTAGGCTTTCCCTAAATTGTTTCTTTGCCTTATACCTTTTCTTATTAATATTTTTGCTGTTACTGTTCATTTTCTTGTCTCACTGCTGTTTCCAGTAAATTGTTTTTTATCTCAGCCCATGATTTTCACCTTTTGTGCCTCCAATTCTCAACTCCATCGCGCCGGAGTGGGAAGGGTGGGAAGGAGGGGGGAACACACAAGCAGCCTCTGGTTTGGGAGAGTCTCACTGGAGGCACTGAATTGGGGAGTACCATTCCTACACCATGATGGTATTAAAAACATTCTGACATTCTGACACATATTAATTAATCTTAAGATTAAGAGCGTTAAGGCTTCATGACTTTATGTTCTGGGCCATACAGCTTTACCTTCTGCAGTATCCAATATTAAGCACCCAAAATAAGAGAAATATCTTATATTTCTTATATCGTGTATTTCTGATATGTAGATTTATCACTGACTTCTTCAGAATGTCTCTAATATTGCTTAGCTATTTGACTTGAGATTCAGGGTGAGAGGGTGGAAAGGAAATAATAAAAATTTCTCTGTGTAGATGAATAGGGAGTAACTGTCTATTAAACTAAACTGAACTAGTAACCTGAGCTTAAACTTAACTAAAACATAAGTAAGCCTTTAGAAGATTTAAAATAGTATTCTTCCAGGTCCACAATACACTAATGGTCAGAGAAATAACACTTATTATATCTTGAAAGCAGCTATCTGAGGTATGCTGAACTATTTTACGGAGCAGAAAATGCCAAATGGAGGTTCAGGCTTTGAAGTACAAGTACCATTTGCACATAAGTGAATCTCAGAGTCAGACGGCTGCACCACTGGTCTTGCACATAAATGGCATTTTCTATGAATGTAGTGGTCAGGCATTTGAAAACCCTATTTGTCATTGTGCTTCAAATTTGTTGCTAATCATGGATTTAAAATAAATTAGAGAAATACATTTTCTGCTGCTCAGACCTTTTGACAAAAATGAAGGATGAGTCTCATTCTAGTTGGAAATTCAATCCATATCTTCTTTATGATCCATTATAGAAAAATGTTGGTCCCCATTCAGTTGGAACTGTAACTATTCAGTGTTACATTTGGTGAAAGGAAGAGATATATTCCATTTTAAAAGCTGGTGGAAGCAGAGGATACACAGGAGTGTACAGGATGTCTCTCTAGGCTATCACTTCAGGTCTGCTTATTGCTTGATATAGTTTTTACATAGATGAGTTAATTCAGGGTATAATTTATTGTTTACTATAGTAGAAGTGCCTAAATGAAAGGGAGGATTTAGGTAGGTAAAGTTCATGTCTCCTTGCCCAGGAAAAAATAAAAAGCTCCTGTAATTCTGCTGCAGGTCACTAGGCATGGAGAAACAACCTGGGAACAGAGGGATCCTCAGGGATGGACAAAGATCGCTAACACACCCAAGATGATGTAAAATGCAATTCCCTTTGTTCTGTGGGGTGCAGCGAGAGCCCTGCACCGTCACGGAGTTCTGGCACCAGACTCCAGCCTGAATCTGTGAGCAAAGAGCCACCTCCCATCCTCTCCCATCAGGTGCCATGCTTAGTGAGGATTAATTTACTCATCTTGGAATGAATAAATTAAAATAATGACAGATATGGAATACCAAATTTTTTTCTTCCCCTTCCACTTCACCTGGGAAATGCCTTTCTTTTAAGCCTTGCTGAAGAAAGTCATGTAGGGATGAATCTAGGAAATTGAAACAGAAATGACCAGAAGTCACGGTGAACAGTCAATGCAGCAATGACCTGTTTCTTGTATCTGAGACAGACCTCTACACTGCAAAGTCTCCATATTTTAAATACATTCAAAGCTGAAGAACCACCAAATCTCTCCTGACTGGCCTCCTACTGGCCTGTCTCCAGCTTTGAACTGATTCTTGCCTGGATGTGCCTGGCCTCTCCTAGAGCTTAGGCTATCCCTGAACAACCACACAGACAAAGCACAGGGACAGTGCCCATATCACAGGGGCTTTAGGAACTTAAGGTTGGCACCTAGCCAGTGAAAGTGCTGTCCCTGGAAGCATCCAGGGCATTGGCTTCTACTAAGGGGGATGTGCAGCAGGATCACTGATAAGGTCTGAAGTATAATTAACCCCCATCAAGATCCATAGGAGCTTGTTCTTCTTAACAAGGTTCCCACAGGGTTTGGTTTCATCACTGCTGCCCCTCTGAAGGACCTTTCAGAGTTGTTAGTTGTCGTCCCTGACAGTTTACAAAATCATTTATGTCAAGCTTAAAATGAAGATCCTTGCTTTTAATAACATCTCCTCTGTCACTCTGTCAGGGAAGTCTGCATCTCAGGTAATTCTCTGACAGAGGCTTTCATGCAATACTGCTATTCAAAACCACCAGAAAAAAACCCCAAACTGTATTTTGTCTAATAGCAAAATTTAACAGCTTATGGCTGAAAGTTTACCTTGGTAAGATTAAACTTGAAATAATGGAAAAACTCTGACTGTCAGGATAATTAGCCATTCAAATATGTTATTGAACAAATTCTGATTTTTCTTTTCTGAATTGGTATTTATTTTTTGTCTTCCACATTTATACATACTCATTTTTCTCTCTCATGTTTGATTGCTGATTTCATCATAGCATACAACATCAAAGGCTTATTTGTTTTATCACATAAACCAAGATTTTCCTAAATATTTGATGATCTGAAATCCTCTAATTTTTCCGGTGCTATTGTTCTTAAAACTATCAGTCTTGTTTGTACAAGTTGCATATCTCAATGTCATTAATTCCTAAAAAATAGCTGTTTGTAGCTTATAAATCCCAGTGCAGTGGCTTCCTTGTAAAGCTTATGAAAAATGGTGTGGTCTGTAGCTCCTTGCTCATGTCTAAGATGATTCTTCAGTGGATCTGACTTGAGTTATCCTTGTTAGCTTGGCAGAGGGTCTAGACAGTCTGTCACTTAACTGCTGTTCTTCCCATGAGCATTAAATAAAGGCTTAAATTAGGGCAGGAATGACTATATTAGCTTCTGTGTTTTGTGTGGTGCAAGCTGGAAGAGGAAATCATAGAGGAAACACTGTGGCTGCTATTAGCTTAATGTATTTCATGCTAAATAATAGAGTCCTTGGCCTCTGCTTTCATAGCAGGCACACACCTCTCCCCATTTTCATACCTGATTTGTGGAAAAAGTCAGGGCTCCCTCCTGAGAGTCAAGTCAGTCAAGTGACTCACAAGCATTTGAATCTTCAGGCATTTGTCCGCTGGGCCCTGAGGGTTTCTGGGTTTCTTGATTTTACAAGAGATTAAGTCTGGAATGGCAAAAGTAGTGTAAAGGGGTTGTGCTATGAAACAGTGATCTTGCTAACCTTTGCAAGACCACTCATGCTTTATTTGAGGCTGAGTGGGCTACGAGAGCATTTGAAATAAAATAGAGAGTGCAGAAGAAAACTCCTCAAAAAATCTCCCTCATGGCTTCCTGAAGGGGTAGGTTTCTAGGCAGAGGAGGGGAATTAAAAGGTCTGGTCTTGGCACCCATCCTTTGAAACCAGCAACCTGTTTTGAGGTGGATGCTCTCCAACAGCTTCTCTTCTCTTTCCCAGAGATGAGGTGAATGGAGGTCATTGCCTGCCTTGATGATCCATACTGACTTTGGGCTCCCCTAGATGGTGTCTGCACTCTCAAGCTGTAAGCTTTGTAATGGCAGTTACCCTCTTTTGTTCTGCTGTTCTGTGGCTATGGACACTGAGCAAGAGTAGTTGTTTTCCATGACCTGGGCTGGTACAGAGAACCTCAGAAATGCCACAGAAAACAGCAATAAATGGTCATAAGTGAATGCACAGTAAGCACACCCAGGACAAAAGTTTTCATCTGAAACACAGAAAGAACTTCAAGAATCCAGCTTCTCATCTGGATAGGAAAATACCTTTTCAATTCAGGTTCATAAACCCACAGCTTTTTCCAATAGATGCAATGCCAACTTGTTCAGTCATTAGATTAATTACTGTTATCTGCTCCATGTGATGTAACGATTTGTGCTATTACAAGAGGGCCCAATAGGTCTGAGAACCCAGGAAGTGAAGTCCTATACTTGGCTGCAAGTAGAATATCTCTAAACTTGTTTCCCCCCAAAAGCAGGGATTATAAGAGAGCAGTGCTCATGAAAAGCAGTGCCTTGCTGAGAGTCACTCACAAGGGTGGAGCAGAGTTGGAAATTGGACCTAAATGTATTGTCTTACCTGGGAGGGCCAAGCCTGGTCTGTGTCCTAGCTCAACAGATGTCATTCCTCAGTTTCTTAAGATTTAAAATCCATCACTTAATATAAAGTAGCTGATACTGTTTTAGAAGCACAGTTTCCCAGGTGGTCTCCCATGTCATGTTTCAATTCTTTATATCATACTGGGATGAGCAAGGTGAATTTTCATACACCTACCTGAAACTGAACACATCAAGAAATAACTGAATGAAACATCCCCAGAGGAAGAGGCCTGAAAAGACTATTTTCTTGCCCAGTTATTCTATTTGTTGTGACAATTTGCATTTCCCTGGAATGCATCCAGATGACAAGGAATGCAGCTGACTTTATTACACATGACAGAAAAACATCATGAAGGATAACTCATTTAAAAGCCTTTGGTCTTTGTCTGTTGTTCTTTTCATTACATTTTTTTTGTATGAGATTGCCTGCCTTTGAGGCTTAGCCAGTGCCTAAAGGGACAGCAAACCACAGGGCTATAGGGAGTACAGGGAACAAAGGGAAGAAAACTAAGGAGCTGCTCTTTGAGAGAAAAGCAAAGAGCACCTGTTCAAACCAAACCTCAAACCCCCTTTTTTTCTGGGTATAAAACCTTTAAGTATGTAAAGATTTGATTGCTCCTGTGAGCTCTCCAACCTTTCTCTGAAGTATCCACTTGCTTCCAACACCACCCAGATGGAAAAATCTTAATTTTCCTCAATTTTCCTCTTATCAGCTTCTCCCCCCAGAAAGGCTAACCCCACTTTTTTTGGGCTGCATGGGTAGTATAAACTGTGGGGCTGACACCCAGGCTGTCATGCTGTACCTCCCCTGTGTATACCTCATGACCCAAATTCCAGCCAGTCCAGATATAATCCTCACCCTGCCACTCCTGGCCTTGAACATAACCTCTGTTCACCACCACCCACCCAGCAACATCCTGTAAGTTTTGTTCCCTGTTTGTTTTCTTCATGTTGCTTGTAGTGAATACAGCAATACCACAGTCAGTGCAAATGCTGGTAGGATAGGAAAACACTCTTCTGAAACCTGCGGCATCACCAGCAGTGCTTTTCTGTCAAGTTTCTGAACTCAGCTCTCCCATCTGCCTGCTTCTTCCTTCCCTGTCTGGCTTTGCATCTGCAGGAGAGGGGTAAGTGTCCTGTAGAGCACTGTGGTGGCCAGGCTCTCCCAAGGCTTCCTCCACAGTGCAGCAGGTGGTTTGTGCTGAAAAGACAAAGTTTTACTCTGGAGAATAAGGATGCCAAGGGAAGTTGCATAACACAACATTATAGCTGAAGTCATGGAAATCTATCAGGCATGGAAAAGCAGGTCTTCCTGCGAAGCTGAGACTACCTGATTTGAATTTCTTATGCTCATTCAGAAATGCTATTTCCAAGAAGTAAAATCCCCTAAAATATAATTCCCGAACTATTTGTGTAGGACATGCTTCATCAAACAGAGCTTATATGTTGAATAGAGGGACTTTCAATAGGAATAAAACACAGATTTTTCTTCTGCTCCATGTTTTGGTTTTGGAGATGGTCTATTCATAAAATACAACCAGTTTTGTCACAGGCCATCATTTGCCTTTTATACCAAAATGTGTGTTGGGATTATTGGAATTCAGTGATGATGCAAGACTTCTCAGAAACATAGTCAAATTGAGTTTTTCATCTTCCTCAAACGAAGGTTCTGGTTTGGGCTGTGGCTGGGAAAATCCTGCCTTAGGAAGAAGAGAGGCAAGATGGAAGAAGAGACCTGGGATGCTTTTTGCAATGGCCGGTCACTAGATTGTGGTCCCACTTATTACAAAATGAGAGCTTGAAACTCTGAAACTTCCTTCCTAATGGAGAGTGCTTTTATGGTCTCTATGCCTGAAAATAAATTGGGTTACATTTCCTTCCCTCTGTGTGCTCCAAATGACTGACTATAATTTGAAAGTGTCAAAGCTCACCAGAGAAATAAAATTGTAGAGAGATTTTAGAGCCACGGCTGTCCAGCTGAATCTGCAAGGCAATCCTGGAGCTACAGGCACTGAGGTAACAGACTTTGATATAGCTGCCAGATCCTTAAGGGGCCATATGGAGCTGTGCCAAGGAGCACACCAGGCTTTACTGAGGTCCCTGGCTCAGCCTCCTGCTACAGAAGGGATGTAGCAAAGGGACCAGATGCAAACTGAGGGAAGTCAAAATTGGCTGGGCTGTCACCAAACAGTCGTGCAGCAGCAGGCCCCATCTCACACGCCCCTGCTCGGCCTTTGGCTCCAGCAGCAGAGGTCAGACCTTGGCTTCCAGTGCTCTGGCAGGAGTTATGCATATCCTTATGCCCTTATGTCCAGACAACTGCCAGTCTATCTGCTTTTTACACATATATATGCAGATTATCTGTGTGTGCCTCTATGTGTCTGTTAGTGTTATTCAAAATATGAGAAGAAATAAAACTAACCCTGAACGAACTAACAAAAATTCAATCAGTGAACACTTCTAGCAAGGCTTTTCACATCTACACTGCTACATAATGCACTTGCATCACCCA
Organism: Corvus moneduloides; assembly: GCF_009650955.1. Lineage (NCBI taxonomy): Eukaryota > Metazoa > Chordata > Aves > Passeriformes > Corvidae > Corvus > Corvus moneduloides. The sequence goes on along the minus strand of NC_045478.1, from coordinate 86,492,735 downwards.
CACATGGTTGAATTTGCCCTCTAACTATTTATTATTGTTTATTTCTGGGTATCAGCAATAACACATGCAAAAGTCCTGATGAATTTAGTGCCTATAGTTTTTCCTTTTCAGTTTAATAATGAAGGTTAGACATGGAAATAAACTTCAACACTCTAGAGCAAAATTGCCCCTGTTCAGCACATATACCTGATACTTATCATCTCTGCTCATCCTAAAAACTTATTCTGCATAGTCTGATTCATCATCTCCATGATCCCTTGCTTTTTCTGGGGAATTATTTGAAACAGAAGACTTACCAAAGTGCAAAGCACTTGTGCTAACAGTTTATATTTGTAGTGGAAGCTGTTCTGGTATTTTTCTTCTGTTTAAAAAAAGTAAAAAACTCAACTATAAGTAAAACCCAAAATCCAACAATTAAGCATCCCAGAGACTAAAAAATTATTAGAGAGAAAGCCATGGGCCTGTGTGTTAGTTATAGTGACATATTAGTCTTAACTAATATTTAATGAAAGTCAACTAGAATGAAGGTACCAGAGAAAAAGAAAGCAACAGAAATTACACATTGGAAAACATGATCCCAGCCAAGAATGAATGGCTGGATTGGCACAGAAAGCTCTACAGGGGAAAACAGTGGAATACTTTAATACTGTCCCTGCTTGGCTCTGTGGGGTCCCGCGTGCACCCACAGAAGCATGGGTGGGTTCAGTGTTACAGTCGGTAGTGTAATAAATGGTTAAAAGTTTTTTCTTTTGGTTAAAAAGAAGTTAATAGTTACTTGTTATATACAGTTAATAAGTTGATTATTATTGTGACTGTAGGGTGTAATGCTGCTATGTGATTGCTAGATGGTGACACCAATGGGGGAGAGTGGTGGGTCTATAGAAAAGAGGGGAACGTTCTGGAATGTTCTTGAGATGACTCAATAATTTATGATGTAAACATCTTGAGGAATTATTGGTTAGGGGGCAAACCAATCACTCGACGCCCCAGAGACTGACGGAGCTGAACACCAATGAGGACCCTAGCAACAAGCCATCAGAGGGAGGATCGGAGCTCCACCAATCATAACATCAGAGAGACTATATAACAGCCCCGGGGCTCAGCCCCTCGTGGGGGTCTTCCTGAGGAACCTGAGTCCGAAGGAATGCCCTGTGCGTCGCACTGTTGTTTTTTTCTGGGTTGCCGAGTGGGACTCGGGCTTATCTCGAGTCTCCGCTTCTGGTTTTTCTTTTTAAATAAACGAGCAGACTTTTACTCCACCCAAAAAAGTCCACGCCTCGTTTATAACAGGTAGCAAAGAGTCGAGAAGGGCATTTGCGTGCGTTCCGCCAGGAGCATTTATTGCTGCTACACTGTCGAAGGTTGCAGGGGCAAATGCAAACACAATCCCGAAACTCACAGTTTTATCTGGGGCAGGGAAAAGGCGGGACTAGGGAACGGGGACCAATGGGGAAGCTCTGGGGGAGTGACGAGGGGTAGAGGCTGACAGCCAACCGGGGAATTCAAACTGGGATAGATTAACATAACAGAGCAAGCATCCTGGGAGAAGCCTTTTTCGTCACCCTAATGTAAAGTGGTTCTTGTGGTACTGGGGACTTGTCTTACTGAAAACTCTCTGTCCGTTGTAATGTGTGTTCACCGGCCACCACAATACTTAGCCAAGAGTTAACAGTGATGCTAAGGGAAGCACAGTGCTAAAACACAAATAATCCTGGAAAAATAGGTGACCTTAAACATGTCTGTGAAATGTTCTGTTGCTTTCATCTGCCATTCACCTGTTTATATAAGTCCTATAATTTTAATTTTCTACAGAAGGGAAATTGAAATTAGTCTTAATATTGTACTTATTTCACAGTGACTATTGATTGTTGTAATAAATAATATCTCTTTAATCAATGTGTCGTGTATTTGGCTGGCTCAGGCAATCATTTATTTCCCGTTGTTTTGGAGATCCGTTGCTCTTCTTGAAGTGACATTTGCTAGAAGCTCCTCTCTGCAATTTTGTTTCTCTTGTGAGTTCTGACACTTTCACACTGCAGTCAATCATTTGGAGCACACAGATGGAGGAAATTAATCAATCAGATTTCAAAAAATATTGACCATAATGTGGAACCCATGAGGTGCTAAAAAAATTCCAGGACTTCAGTATTTTGTTGGAGACCATAATTTGTGACCAAATATCCACACAGTCACAGGGTAAATGAGTGTTAGATAAGCTTGGGCCAAAAAGAGAGGTTAAAAATTTTTGTATTCATTCAAAGAAGGTTTAGCATCAAAGATCAGGGGGCTCATTGCCTTGTCTGGACTGTCAGACTTCCTGCCATGTCTAGATCTCTGTGATGGTGAGGAAACACGGACTTCAACAGAGGAAAAATCACTGTCTTTTCAGCACTGTTTACTTTGCTTTACAAACATAAATTTGAGGTTGACTCAAGTCTAGACCTGCTCTGCGTCCACAGCCCCCAGAAGTGCATGCAAGCAAAGTGTCTGTACACCTTTGGACACACCTTAATTACACAATATTCATTACAGATATCCTGGCTATTGCTATACCTGCCAAGGTGGATTCTCAATCCCAAACACCACAGTCTTGCTGCATCAGAGTCACAGGGCTTCCTGTCACATAGAGGGCTGACACTAAGGAAGACAGGGTGTGATTGTAGACAACTGGACTGGTCTACTGCCATGAGGTAGCTCACATGAGCACAGGGTAAGAAATGCCTGAAGGTTCAGCCTGTCAATACATATTTTCATGAAAGAAGAAATGTAGCTTAAACAGCAGACTCTGAGATGAGGAGAGTTGGAGTGTGAAGCTGTAGCCACACGTTCAGCCAGCCCATAGTCAGGAGTAACACAGGGGTACGTTGTAAGGGCTTCTCATATAGACTTACTGCCTAGCAAAGAGTCTTCTTCTACACGTAAAGTTTCTTTTCCTGCTCAGAAAAAATTTTACCCTCCCGTTTCCTCCAATTTCGGCCCATTTATCAGTTTTGTTTGCATTCAAATTTTCCTAATTAAGTAGGGGAAAAAATGCATCATTATTCCTGTCTTTCATGCAGGTTCTTCTTGAAGCAGTTCATGATTACATAAAAGTGTAGAAAGAGGCTTGCACATCTCAGAAACTGGGAATGAGGTTTGGGGTACTCTGGCTTCCTGTGCTTGGTATTTTCCTTATCTAACAGCTCAGTCTGTTATCTCCTCCAATAACCAGTTTATTTCTTTGTCCAGTCAACTGCTGCATGCATCCTCTGCAACTCCAGAGAACATCTTTGTTACTGGGCACTCGGATCATGTAAAGTGCCTTCTGCTCACGAGCACTATCCTTCCTGGAGTCACAATTTTCGAATGTGTTTGGACATGAGCTTTTATTACTAACACCTCACTGTTAAATGCAATTTTTTAAGGATATCACCAGAGTTTACCAGCATTTTGGACATGCTCATAATTCTCCTGTCATCCATTTCTAATCCAAAAATATAATTCTATATCTGTTACTTACCCCTTTCAGACTGTCTTCAGAATATCCTGTAACGAGAGCCATCTATCAGAAGTTCCGAGGACAGGTCTCCTAAGTATATAATCAATATGATCCTTATTCCTTTTCGTATCTAGAAACTGGGCTTGTCTTTTAGAATTTACATTATTACAGTGCTTATTTGTACATATGAAAGATTACCATTAAATTGTGAAATTAGGTTATACTTAGCAGTAGGTCACTATATCAAACAGGGCACAGCCCACAGAAATACTTCATTGCAAACTAGTTAGTTCTTCATGTTAGTGCTCCAAGTTACCGGTTTAGAAAAACAGTTAATCTTATCCAGATGTGCATAGGATGGATGCACTCCATTTCTATTTCACTAGATCAGCTAAAATCTTGGTAGTTTTCCAGACAGGGTCCAAATCTGGAAACATTTGCACAGCTATTTCAATGATGACCATAAAATACTACCTTGCAACCCAGTACAGAGCAAGCCAAAATCTGTCTGGGTGGGGACGGTCTTCACCTAAAGCACTGACAAGGCTTGGATACCTAGCAAGGCCTTCTCTCAGCTTTGCTGTTAAAGCATTCACTAGTTTTAGAAACAAAAGGAGATTGTGTTGGGAAAAGGGACAAGAAGAAAGGATTCCAGAAGGCTGCCTGTTTTGTGTGCCTAAGATTCTTGCAAAGATGTCTGTCCAGAACCTCAGCACTGATGAGAGAAAGGCTCAGCCCAGCCTTAGACAGCTGTATTTTGAGTGTGCTAGATAGGAAAGAGTTGTGGTTGCAGTGGCTGTCAAAATGTTAAGCTGTGAAGATCAAGTCTCCCAGTCAATTGAATGTTAGAATCACAAAGTATGAATCTCTACTACCTCCTTTCTGAATAAAATATTCCTATACATTTTTTTAAATGAAAATGGAAAACTACCTTCCATCAGGAGAATGCTCTAACATTGAGTTGGACAGAAGTGACTCTGACTCTGACTCAAGTATTAAGTTCCAGAGAAGAAAAATGAATTTAAATAATACTTGAATTCAGCATTATGAGTTAAATAGCTCTACTGACCTTGCTAGGCAGCTTAAAGTCTTTTTGATCTGCCCTCTTAAGAGATCCAGTTCCTTTCATGTGCATATAGGATTTATGATTTGAAAGCTTGGATTGAGGTCCAAGGAATAGATCCAGAGAAACCTATACTCTCTCTTTTCAGATACATTTAATTATCTACTGACTCTTTCAAATTTCTCTGTGATCTTTGTTTTTGTTGAGATCACTTCCCATCCTTCTTCATGTTTATTACTGAAGGTCTGTACCCTCACTGTGTCCCCTAAGCCATTTACCTGTGCAATGTTGTCTGCATTTAATGTACACTGTAAACTTTTTGCAACATGGTGTTTTCAGCCTAGAACAAGAATAATAGCTTGGGTTATTAACCTCAGTATGTATTTTGAGAAAAATCAACAGTCTCAGTTGACACGATGCTGACCTAGTTAAATGTCAAAAAATATAATTCATACTGTAGTTAGGATCTTTCTTTTCAAAAGCTGCCACAGCCAATTGTTCTCTCCTTCTTTCCAGACTAATATCATGCCAATTCTATGTATTGCTCCCTGCTGTAGTAAAGTGAAGTCTTGCAAAATGAAAACAGGAGTGCTTTGTAAATTCCTTCTCTTATGCTCAATATTTTGTGGCAAATTTCCCAACAAGTTTAAGGATTTTCCCAATAGACCACACAGATAGAATCAATGAAAAGTCTACCCAACCATGTCCCTAGCTGTCTTGTATTTCCAGTTGTTCTTACTTCACGAAATCCAGCCTTTTCTGATTGCTTTTATTAATAGACAATAAGAACGATGACTTAACTTACTGATTATTCTCCTTTGGCTTTTAAACTGCTCTGAAATCATCACAGTGAGGTTATTTTTCTGTATAGAAGTAGATGGAGGAGAATAGTAGCATCGCATCTTTATGTAAATGAGTTTGTTAGGTTTATGACGTTACCAGCACCAGGAAGAAATGGCCTTAATGAGGAAACGAGCTACATAATACAAGATGAAGTGTTTCATTAAGACTGAATGCTATTGTTCAGGTATTATTGCTGGAGAATTTGGATGAAAGTAAGTTCATCTTTACTCGGATGAAAGTAAGTTCAACTTACCGTCTCGTGGCTCAGTAGGCCTAAAATCAGTAAATTGAAGAGTCTGGGGAGTTTCAGTTATTCCTTCTAGTTTTCCTGGCTGAAGATAACCAGTTTGTTTTATAGTGTGCTATGTCTTGAATATTGGTACTGTAAAATTTCAAATTTTTCTTTTCCTGTCCTCCTCCACTAGCTCAGGAAAACCACTCACCCATCACACAAAGCTAAAGAGAAAATTCAGTCTACCTTAATTTCCTGTTGTATTTTATGTTTCTGGATGAAAACTCTCTTACTCTCAAGTTGTAGGTGGGTGAAACCCATAGTCATGGGAAGCCTCACCAAAATGAAATTGTTTGGGGAAAGGAGAGAGCTGGAAGGAGTGTTAAAACACCAGGACAAGGGTTGATGAAGGAAGCTGCCGACAGGTCTTCATGCAAGTACAGTGATCGCACCCTGCAAGGGTGAAACAGGATGATGCTTTCCTCTTCTAGACAGATTTGCTTCACTACAAAAATGAAAGAACAGGTGATACTCACTTTCTTTTGTGGGTGATGGGGGGAAGGGGTCAGTAACTTCTCTCATTTCAGGAAAGCAGAAAAGGAGAAGGACTAAGGGGAAGGGGGTTTGTTTCTAGCTGTGTTACAGCAGGCACTCAGCTTTTTTTTGGTCTTACATCTCAGGAATGTCTGATAGCTAGGAAGAGCTGTAAGAAGCTGGATCTTCAGTATCAACTAGGTAGCATCTCACTGCTGATGCTCACAACTCAGGGAGCTGGGCTGTAGGAAACTTTTATGTTCATTTTTATTTCCTTTCCTAGGCTCTATGGAACCAATTTGAGCTTGTGGGATGTAATATTGGAACTCATGTCTTTGAAGTATAATGTCTCATGTAATACCTTCTTAGCATGTGAACAGAAGGCAACTGGACCCTTGCAAGGCAGCTGTTGGTCTCCAAAAGCATAGGCATTTTCCAAGCTACCTGTCTGATAATATGTGTGTTTTTCAGGGCTCCTGTATCATAACACTGTCTTCTAGATACATCCCACTGAAGCCCGACTTCCTTCTGTAAAAAATCAGCATGGGTGGGCATTTCTTTGGGTGTTTTTTGTTTGTTTTTCAAAAAAAAAAAAGAAAAAAAGAAAATAGATTCTCTGAATCTGTGACAGCATTGATTGGTACCAACAGCTGAGTGTCACTGGTCAGATTGCTGGCACAAATACAAGGTCAAAATCTAACTGTTGATGTGACTTATCCAAAATAGCCTTCCTTTTTTGTAGAATGGAAAATATATTTTCAAGCATATTCTTTTCAATCTGTTCTGTACTGGCTTTGCAATTATCAAGCAGACTTCATGGGTATCTTGTTATGGGAAGCAATGAAAGACAAAAGTAGGCAGAAATACTGATATTTTCATAATATTATCTACAATTTTCTGCAATATGTGGATATCTCCCAATATTAATGGAATTCTCATTTTCTATCCAGATCAGAAACTAGAATGAAAAACTTCTAACATATCTGATCGTATAATACGCTAAATTTAGGTTGTCAATTGTTTCCAAAAAGACTGTCACATTCCAGTTTTTTAAGAAGGAAAACCACCAGCAAGAGTTGGCTTTCTGGTCCAGGAGTCAGTGTTATTCAATTAAATGTGTTGGCATTTGTCTATACATTTTTTCTTGAACATCAGTCACAATTAATGAGTCCATTGACTTTCACCATGAGAGTTAAACTCGATTTGCAGTTGTCGGGTGCTTTTTTGGAAATAAGGGAAGATTGGCTGAAATCCTAGAAGACTCCATCTGCCCCATTTTTTTGCTCCATAGAGGAAAGTGATGCATAATCTGTTATCACCATGCCATCCAGCTCTGACCAAATTTGATCACCTGAGACTGTGAAGTACCTACAGACTTTTCTGGTTTAGCACAAGAGGAAAAGCTTGATTCTGAATTTAAAACAGGGGTTCATCATCACCAAAGGCAGATTTTTTTAAATGCTGTCATTCTGTATCACAAACTTTGAAAGAAAGAGAAACACATTATCTCAACTCCAGCAATAGTCTATAACAACAGCAAAGTTTGCTAAATGTGATCTGTCTTCTACAGCACAAATAGAGGGAGGAAGTGCCAGGTTTTATGAAATGGCTTAACCCTACATTTTGTAGCATGTAACATTTTAAGCTGGCAGGAACAGATTCTACAGCTCCACAAACAGCGTGCTTCTGCTCCCAACAGATAAGAAAATGCTATGCGCAGTGCATTGATTTTCCTTCTAGTACAACACAATAATGCTGCCAAAATTATAATGAAATTAGCAGATATTTAGTATGGATATAGATGAAGTGTGCAGTCTTTTGTATTTACAGGGAAATTACAAGAAGACTTTGTATATTTTTTCCTACACACAAACAAACACATACTTTGACCTTTTTTAATCATTTTCTCCTTTATACTTAGTTTTTGTTCTTTTTGCTTTCATCCACAAGGCCTGTTTCTATTTGAATTATTTTTGGATATCATCCCAGATGCAACAGGTTGCTGTGCTAATTTATAAATAATATAAATTCAGTAACCATAAAATTGGGTTCCATGTTTCAAATTGTTTTCAGTGACCTTCTTGTTTGCATTATGACCGTTTTTCATGAGCAGCGATTTGCATCATCAATTCCACCTGCTCCTTCAGGAGATTTGTTATCCCTGTTTTTTGCTGGGAAGAAAAGAGTAGAAGTGACAAGTGATATGTGTCTTGCTTCATGCATGTTGAAATGAGCTGCGTAATTTGATATCATAACTATTAGCAGTAATCTTAAGGGTTTTCCAGAATAGTGTGTTCGGTAAATTGCTACTAATGTTGTGAATTATTAGTCCTGGCTACTTTTTTGCTTAGTATGTCTAATGGTTTTGCCCTTATAACTCTGCCTGCCTCAGCTGAACTATAAACTATGACCCTTTCCAGTTAACCTGATGCTCTTCTTCATCATAAAAAAAAAGTCGCTGATTGATGCTATGTAAAGTACAATGCTCAGTTCTTGCAGGCAAATTTTGACCCAGTGGGAGCAGAACTTTTCCACCTGAGAGGTTCTTATGGACAACAGTGAATGATAAAAAATTCTTTGGTCAAGGATCTTTGATGTTCGAATGTACTACAGGACACTATACTGAACAATATATTCTAACACTAAGAGATAGTGCATGCAATGCTGGGGTATAGCACTGCCTTTGGCTCCCTCCTTTTACAAGAAAAATTTCTGATCTCTTCTGGTCTGAGACAGATTCCTATGTGTGGTCTTGGAACAATGCCAATCTCTTTAATTCATATGAAACCAATTTATATGTGTGGGAGGGAAAATATTGCTCAGTTAATCAAAGTTCTCCAACATATTGTTCAAGCAAGAGTCTGGCTTTCTTCTACAACTTTCATGGCATCTTGACAGAGGGTTATTTACTGACTTTGCTACTGAGACAGAAGACATCATGAATATTAGCTCCATTTTCTTCCAAGATTTAAGTCCTTTCATTCAGATATAGATTTGATGTTCCATTGACAGAGTTTAGAACTTACTTGATAGGTCAAGTAAAGTGATCTATTAAAACAACTTTCCAAATCCAACAGGTTTTACCATCTAGATAAGAGATAAACCACGGTCTGATAACAACAGCATTTCCTAATTAAGCACAGTAAAAGATGGGATACAGCTATTTAAACAGAAAGAGGTATACTTGACCAGTGTCTACAGAGAACTAAAGGTCTATATAATATATCAAAGCTCTCAACCCAACACAAGCCTTGTCCCTAAACCTAAACCTAAAGCTGACCAAACCTAACAAAACCCTAACACAAACACAAAAAAACCCCCAAAACCTAACACTAAAACAAACCAAAACAATAAACTGTAATCATAATAACCCCAACCATAACATCAAACAGAATATTAAAGCTAAATCAAATCCTAAATCTAATCAAACTCCTAACACTACTCCTAACCCTAACCCTAATCCTAAAATTAATGGGAAGCTAACCCTAAAACTAAACTGAGAAATAAATCCTAACCCTAAAACTAATCCAAACCTAACACTTACTCAAAGGCTAAACCTAACCTTAACCCTAACCCTACTCCTAACCCTAAACCTAACCCTAACACTAACCCAAACCCTAAACCTAACCGTAACCCTAACCAAGTAATAAAAATTGTTCTGCCATCCAAGCCTTTCTGCCAACCTCTCACCAAATTTTGTGTGACAGGAACATGGAGATTAATTATATTAACATTTTTTACAACATAAAAGAAACACAACTCTTTGTTTAAAAGTAGAAAATATTAAGCTATTGTGACTTTATTCTAAAAGCCTGTTTGAAACTCTGCGAAGCTGTCCTCTCCTAATTTCTTTCCTCATCCTTAATTTTGTATCTCCTTATAATCTCCTCTCTTTGTAAATCCTTGTGTTGTCAATTCCAATTGCCTGTTTCAGGGAAGTAACTTAAAGACTTTCATTGCCCTGTCTTACAGACATTGTTCCCAGCAGGCATCTAATTCTTACATCAGGCAGCATCTAAACTTTGTCTCCTATTCATCAGTGGTACCAGGTCCCTCTGTAAAAGTTTAAGGTAAATAGGTCTGAATTATAGAGGATGTGTAGATATTGGAATGCCTTCTTGGCATTTATTATTGGCATGTCAATGTACATCCATCAAACGGCAAAAAATACTGGAAACCCTTCTCTCTTTAGAGTAGCTGTGTATGAAGGCTAATGACACCCAGGAGGGCCAGCCTCTGTACACAATCATTTGTATCCTTAGCAGACAATGTTCATTTCTTGACTGACAGGTTTGTGGGTGCTCTGTGGAGACTTGTTCCTGGGGTTTGAGCAGGCTGGCCATATGAGGAACAGAACAAATATCCATACTGCTTGCAGAGATAAATACTTCTGGTGTAGCACTTAGTTTGATGCAACCAGATTATTCAAAGTGGCTGATGGATAGGAATCATGTTAAAAATGTAATTGTTCTGTCCCTGCTCCTGATCTGATCTGAGGGTGCAGTCTAGATGTGTGCAAGTCAGTCAATCATCCGCTGCTCCTCAAGCTATATTTTATGTCAGGGACACTTCTTTTCTCTGTCCTGACCAATTTGTGGTTTATGGTCATAAAATTCTTCACAAATTACACACTTCTGATTTCTCCAGTGACCACCTCAATAATCAGTCTCACCCTCACCTGTATTTTATAAACAGCTTCATCAAGGGAAACTCTCCTTCTTCTGCCCCTGTCTGCTCCAAAAGTCACAATGGCTGACAGCTATAGTCTCAGTGGTTTTGGTCTACTTTCCAGGGAAAAACTGTTCAGGAATAGGCCTTTGCCTAAAAGTAATAATAGTATGTTTCCTTGCTATAACAACAAATTCAGGTTGGCTCTTTTACAGATATTTGCCTAGGAGTACTAAATTAGGAAAAATCATGCTAAATATAAAATACAGCAAAGTGTCGTGTTTTAGAAGTCTTCCCTTCTGAGATGAAAGGTATTAAAATAATATTTATTTACATGGAAGAAAAGCAAATATTCAATTCATATTAAATTATTGAATTAAATTCACAATTTTTTTTGAATTTAATTGTTTGGTTGTTTGCCTGCAAATAAAATTCTATTAATGACAGTCATGTTTGGATATATTTGTGTAAAATATGTAGTGGCTACTTATAAACCAATGAAAATTTATATTCTTGCTTAATTAATCACTATGGTGGGTTTTTTTTAACTATAGTTGTGCCCCTTCATTAAATCTGCAATTTATTAAAAATATTTAAATTTATTAAAAATAGTTTGAGATTAATAAATAACAGACCTTGCTCTAATGAAGCTTTTCTCAGAATCAGTATTAGCTTCAAAACTTTACATAGTCAAAAGTACAGTGAATGCAACTAGCTAAGTATAGGTGCTGGAGTTCATGCTAGAGTTATTTTGGCCGCAGCCACTGCAAATACTGAAGTAGTGGAGTAGTAAAGGCTTTTGGGGGGTTTTAGTGCACAATTGTTATTTTAAGCCTCAGGAACTTTTGAGGCTAATTCTTGTATGGAAATAGTTAAAAACCCAGCCTCTTTTACTATGAATGAAAAGGATATCTATGGCTTTTAACTAAGTATAACCTAAGAATGAAGGGTCCAACAGGGTGCACTGTAATCGTCTCTTTGCCAACTTGCCAAAAGAGGCCCCCAGCTAAACTTGAAAGGTTCTTTTTAGTTAAAGGTCATGTTTACTGTTGAGTTTTCTACCTACTTAAAAGTGTGCCATTTACTAACAGAACATATGTTCTGCTAAACTTCTGTGTTTGAAGAACTTTGTTCTTTGCAGTGTGCATGATAGTTTCCCAGAAGAAACACTGGCGACAGGCTTGAGCAGTTCCTCTGTGTGATTTTTAATGCATCATTTAAAAAAAAAAATCTCTAAATATCTCTAAAATGTGCTTGTACTGGTAGGGCAACGTCTCCTGACTCCTTATTAGCTGACTTTAATGATGTATAGTTATTTATGGCACAGACTGCAAGTATAAATTCCTCTTCATTAGTCTATGACTCAGGTTTAATCAGTGGTGAGATTTGGGGTCTGGGGACCATTAATGCAGCTCTACCATTTACCCAGCTCTGTGACATCACTACGAGTTAAACATTACCTCACAAACTAACAGTATTCTTGCCATCTACTAATTGCCTTCTGGGAGTGAAATGCCTCTTGGCTTCATTCAGTGCAGCTTTTTGCTTTGCAGATTTCTCAACCATCAATCACTACACTCAGGATTCAAAATATTTCAGCATAAGAGTAATGATCCTGGGAAAGGAATTTAGTTTTTTTCCATATTTTGATGGGGAATTAGGAGAAATATATGTGCTTTGATCTCTAACCACCGGATCTGTTCTGGTCTGAACAGATAAAACTGGTGTCAGTAATTGAAGACAACATTTCTGGGCCTTAAATAGAAAGTTTTTTTAAGTGTTTTGCAGGAGAGAAGGAGGAAAAAGACATACAATTATTTCTAAGTTATTTTTTCCGAAAAGGGACTAGAATTTTGGCAAATTCTTATGCTAAGTAGACTAATATTGAAAATGAGGTAGAAGTGTTTTGTTTTCATAAATGCACAGATAAGTGTAAGATGTTTGGAAAAAGAACACCTAATTCAACATATTTATTTTAAAGAAAAATTGTGTGAACTCTATGATCTTTAACTATCTTTTAGGTCTGCTAACTGTATTTGTTACCCAAATATACTGTCTACAAAAGAGAGAGTTAAAAAGATTAACTAGTACATTTCGTGTTAAATTCATTTGTTAAAAATTTTTGTGCACTTTTTGAGATCATGGAGATTATGTGATAAAAATTGCTGAGAAATGTCTTTGAGGAGCAAATATTTCTTGAGTGTAAACTGGAAGACTTCTCTTAAGCTTCCTCTTTCACTCCGTGAACTCTTTGCACAGTGGTTGCTTTTTAGTAGCCTGCCATGGTTTGCCCTGTGAAGAGCACTTTTAGTTACTTGGCATCCTCTGAACAGACCTGGTAACTTTGCATTTTGTAAGTGATTGGGTGACCATGTTTTGGGCTGTAAGTGCTAAGATTTTGGAGGATTAAGTGGCTTTCCTAAGAAGAAATGCCCATTGAAAATAGAGCAAAGCTGGTAAAGGAGATATCATCTCTTTCATTACATAGGGGAAAAAAAATCTAATTTTTGGTGAGCAAAAGGAAACTATGGAGAGAAATTTAACAGAAACAAAAGTAGAATGGAAGAAGGACAGCATAGAAACCCTGTAAAGGACCACTAATTACAACTGTTTTCATAAAACTGTTGAGGTTGAAAAAGACCTTTAAGATTGTCAAGTCCAACGATCAATTTAGCACCACTACCATGTTCACCATTAAACCATGTCCTCAAGCATTGGGGTCCCTCCCCTGCCGTGTAGCCCTGGGAGAGGGGCCCTGAGGGCACAGACACGGGGCTTCCCTGCCCCTGCTCAGCCTCGTTCCCATTGGTTGGTTTGTGTTCCCTGCGCGGGCAGAAGGACCCTCGGGTCCCGTGACTGGGACAGTTCCTCGGCAGAGCCCCAGCCATGCGGCTGGAGAAATAAACATCTCTGAAACAGCTATCAAGAATCTGTCCATATATATTTCTTTCCACGGGCCTCGTTGTCTGATACACGTGTTGCAACATCCCCATTGCAACACTCAAGTGCCATATCCACACATTTTCTGAACACTTCCAGGGATGGTGACTTCACAGTTCCCCTGGGCAGACTTCTCCAGTGCTTTACAATCCTTTCCATACAGAAATTTTCTTTAATATTAGATCTAAATGTCTCCTGGTGCAACTTAAAGACATTTCCTCTCATCCTGTCACTTGGTACCTGGGAGAGGAGACTGACACCCACCTGACTACAACCTCCTTTCTGATAGTTGTGGAGAGTGATAAGGCCTTCTTTCTTCCTTCAGCCTTCTTTCTTCCAAGATAAACAACCTCAGCTCCTCACTAGAGGTTCACGATGATTTCCTGAGCCCTGCAGCAGACAACTCTGTTGGCATTTCTATTTGATGTAATTCAGAGCAATTAGAAGTCAGGGTCAGCATACTGCCTGACAGTGGGAGCTAAACTACCACCTCCCTTTACCAGAGTAAATAGCACCAACTAGCAAGGTGTGAGGTGTAGATGGAGGACTAAATGACTTTGCTGTGAAATGAGGTCTGACGGTGTTAAACAACTGCACTTTAGTCCACATCTTTATGAGTGTATATTATAATACACTATAAATAGTTCATATTTAGTCCATATTCAGTCCAGAAGAGGCATTCTCATATTCCTTGCGTAAGTCAAATTTGATTGCTGAATGTCATTAGTATGTTCAGCTGCATATGTTGCAGTACTTACTATTTACTATCTAGAAGTAATATCACTACACAGAAGCAAATAGAAATGTATGATAGATGGTTCAGGACAAGTGGCCGTAATATTAAGTAAGGTTAGGAGTTAAAAGCAAACTTAGAGCAGAAAGGATCATTTTGTATTGTCTTTGCATACATTGTCTTTGTATTGTCTAGCTGCTGTCATTTACTCCCTTAAAGCCTACAAGTTTGACTGACATATGCAACACTCATATGAATTAATTTCAGAGCCCTTTTATGAATTTATTTTTCTAACAGAAGTGCACTTGTCCTGCCCTCTTCCTTTCCTCTTCTTGCCTTCAAAATCTTCTGTTTTTCTAAGCAAGTTTGGCTGTAGTTCAGATTCTGCAGTTAGTTTTCTTGTGTGATGTCTACCCCTTACAGTTGGACACCTACATAACCTCCAAGGCTGGGCTGTTTTCCAGCTCCAGGTGGAGGATCTTAGTGAGAATCATGTAGCGAAATAACTACTTGCTATTAATTTAGTAAGGAACTTCATTTACATCACAGAATAAACCCGGGAGATATGACAAAGAAAAAAGAGGCAAGTGGGAACCAGCTCTTGGTGACCACAGGAATGCAACATTTCTGAGACAGAAGTGGTAAATCAGTTCCAATTCCAGTACACAAATCGGTGAAAAGAAATTAGAAGCCATTGAGGTGCAAAGAGAAAGTGGCTTAGGTAACTTTGGAAATTGTTCAACTGCAAATGCCTGAGAGCAGTTAGTAAGCAAAAGTGATGGAACTGTCTAAACTCACAAAAGCCAGACAAGACGCAGTAGAAGCAGAGAAAAAGTTGTTTGAAATTTTACAACTTTGGAAAATGCAAGATTTTTAAAAAGGCTGAGACTGCTTTCTGCTGTGACACCCTCTTCCCCCATAAGAGCAGCACACTAAGGTAGGGAGTCAGCTCTCTTACTAGGGTTCTGTAATTTACAGACTGATGTCAAATTCCTGAACACAATTTGTGTCATGAAAACAGACTTTAAATATTAGGTACATTGAAATAAAAGCAAAAGAGAAACGTCAGGGTATTCTCTGACTGATTTGCCCATGCTCCATTCTGCAGAGTTCAAACTTTGTTACATCTTGCATTTAATGAGATGGAGATGTTGCAGTGGGAACACAAAGTCATGCATGAGCTCTTAGGTGATTCCTCCACTCCTGAAATAGGTGTTAGGCTTCAAATTTCACACGCCTCAGGTCTAAGCATGATGGATGCACTGTGTTAGACTGGGTCCATTTTCTAGGTAATACAGGCCACGATAAACAGTGTTTGTGAGGATGTTCCTAATAGCAATGGCAGTAACATTTTGGCTGACAACTTCTTTTATCACCTGTAATCACAGTCACCATACAGACATTCCATCACTTACAAATGCTCTCATTTTAGGAACCCAAATAATTTTGAACCCAAATTTTAATTTATTTTTCACTCCAGAAAATTAAAACCAAATATGGCTTCTCCCAGCCTGGAAAAGCACTCTGAAAAAATTATGAACCTGACCTCCCACACATATGCATCCCAATGCCCTTTAAGTGTCGTGTTGATTAACTGCAATGCTGATGGTAAAGCACAAAGGCACAGTTCTGCATTGGGCTCCTGGCACTGAGAAGCCAAATATAACATCATTGACTATCATACAATTAAGGTCAAACTAGTCTCAAGTATACAAATATGATAGAAATACGGAATATTTCTTGTGAATATCGTGTGAATGAGCTTGCATTTCCATTCTGCAGGGACATAAGCATGCAACACAGCTGCAGTCCACATCTCTGGTACAGGTCATTGCCTTTCTGCATGCTCCCTTCCTAAAGACATGGTCACAGAGGCAGTCCATGCTTGGAATCATACTTTTCTGCTATGGCAATTCCTCCACTGATGCATTTTTCACATATGTACCCTGGCAGTCTCACATGTGTGGATTGTGGGAAGTTTTTCATAATGTTCTCAGTGGGCTTCCAACATCAGAGATCTACTGCAAGGACAGTAGAAATATCGCCAAAGGGACTTTATGTTTGGGGAAAACCAGCCCTACAATGTTCTTATTTGCAGCAACACAGTCACTGGCAGCCCACCAAGCTGTGCAGATCCCTGTTTATTGTGTTTTGAATGGAGCTAGCTTCTGGTGTGTATAAATGGGAAATTATAAGTGTATTAAATCCCATGTGTAGACACTAGTTTATAAAGACTGAAATTGTGAACTTAA
Source organism: Corvus moneduloides (assembly GCF_009650955.1). Taxonomy (NCBI): domain Eukaryota; kingdom Metazoa; phylum Chordata; class Aves; order Passeriformes; family Corvidae; genus Corvus; species Corvus moneduloides. Next base: position 86,475,992 of record NC_045478.1, on the reverse strand, counting down.
ACAGTGAAGGATAAAGCCTGGTAGCAGCCAGTACAAGCTTTAAAATTGAGGTTTGTTTCCTTTCTGGGATATGCTCCATAATCAGTCCCATAGATCTCTGGTTTTATTACCATGATGGCTTATCATGCTGCAGACTAGATGCTCCTAACAGGATGTGCACATATAAATATAAAGATATAAAGTGTTCTATAATAGCACCCCTACAACTTATTTACTAGATTTGTAAGCTGGTTTCCATAGAGCCACACAGCTTTCCATAAGCTTTGTGCCAATACATTTAAAAGCAATTCATAGTCTTTTTTGGCTCTGTGTGTTCCTAATGAATGATTAAATATTTATTACCTTCAGTGCCTGCTGATGGCATGAAGTGATCTGACAATTATGGATACTTGTTGTGCTTACCAATGTGCTCACAGGCTATTACTCTGGAGAACAACACTATTGTCAGTGGAATAAAGCTAGGCAAACCAGGCATTGTGCATTTTATTAGTGTTTTCAAAAAAATCAATACTTGCATGCTGGGGAAAGACTTAAATCATAACTGCTATGCACACTTTGTTAACCAATGGCAGTTTTTCTGGCTGAAGGGATTTCAGACAACCTCTTCAGATGGCCTTGCACTCTGAGCTGTTGGTATGTAGTTCCAAGCCTGCTGGTTGCTTATGAATCTTTGATGGAGAACCTTTCAAAATTAGTAACAGTACTTGTGAGCCTTCCACCAAAAATGTTCTGATAAATAGATGAATCTATTTTAACATTGCTAAAAATAGGAAATAAATTCAAGAACACATACACACGAAGCTCCAAAAATAAAAATGAAAAATCTAAAATTCACTAACCAAAAAAAATACAATAAAATAAAAATATTAAAATATTAAAAATACCTGGGGAGTACAGTATAACTCTCTAGATAAATAGTCTTGTTATGCAAGTCTATGTTTGTACAGAGTCCTGGAAACTAGGTGTCAAAAACCTACACAAAATATAGGTAAGATCATACCATTTTCCTTTAGCCACAGTAGAAAAAAAAGACAAAAAAATCCCCCCCCAAAAAACCAAACAAAAACCCCCCTATTATGACCCATATTAGTTCACTGTTTAAGATATTAATATTTGGTACTCTAAATATTTTTCAATGCCTGGAAGACATGTTAGGCTTGCATTAAATTGTAGAAATAGTGAACACTCGTGGCCCTAGCACCAACATCCTTAAAAAGAAAAGTGTATAAAAATGGTTAAGGCTTTTCAAGTTTTTTATTATAATTCCAAAAGTGAGATTTGCCATGATTCATTCACTGTACTCAATGGATTTCATCAGCCAGACTTAAATATAATTTGTTTAGTGTGGTGATACAATCTAAAGAGCTGGACAATACCCATGATATGAGAGACATTTTATGTTCTAGGCAACAGGTACTTCTCAGTCATGTGTGTTTACAATCATCCAAAAATTTTGTTTTAAAGAAAAAATTTAGCAAAACATTCAAGCAAAAATTTGATTCTTCAGGGATCCTCTTTGATTTCAAATTCAGTTCTTACCACTTCAGGTTTTCTCATGACTTTGATTTGAGAGTCTTTCCCACATGTGGAATACAATATTCTCTGACAGAAGATATTGGCTGATACAGCAGGAGCCTGTCTCTGACTCATTCAGAATACCACAATTCCTGCATGTTAAATAGGGCATTTACAAGGACAACATCCTGTAAAAATGTTTGAGTTTTTTGTTTGATTCCTTTACTTTCTGCCAAAATCCAGAATTTCTTGAACTGCTTTTCTGTACATTCTTCCCAAGCAATCAGGTGACTTACAAGGAAGTCCAAATAGACTAACAGGTACCTGTCTAAGGCCAAGTAGAGGAAATAATTCTGATGGGTCGTCATATGCCCAAATCACCATGGAAGTATTGTAATCTATTATTACAGGCACAACATAATAAAAAATGCTACTCTTCAGTCAATACTGATAGTAAAGTCTGGGTTTACAGATCCAGTTTATGGGCATATCCTTTTACACAGATAATTTTCAGATTTTTTTAGATCACCTTCAACAATCATAGTCAGTCTCTCAGAGCTTACTATCTGTGCCTAACAGCTTTGGTTTGATAAACCCAGAAATGCACAAAACAACTGTGTAATAATGTTGCTACACTTTTCCTGTGTCATGAGAGGAACTGCTTAGTGAGACCAAATTGTATTGCAAGCAATGGGGGAATCTGTCTGACATGACCAAAAGTAATAGCTCATACATAAATACTATGGATCAAAAACTATTTGTTGAGTGATGGATTGAATAGGAGTAAAAATGCTAGTTATTTTATTTTCTGGTGGCCCTAATGCCAATGTTAAGTTTGTGTTTTATTTTCTTTTTACCATTTTCCAAATGTTTAGTACAGTGTTATTTAAAACCCTGATAGTGTTACTATATTAATAAGTTCCTTTTCCATGCAGCACCTGTAAATTTTGTTTGCTGAGACACACAATCAAACTACTTCACAGCAGCAATGTGGTCCCAAGGGCTTGGAATCTCCTACCCTGAGGGAAGAATGTAGGTGTTGAAACCCACCTTGTACCTCAAATAATTTTGTTATAAGAATTTATTGCTCTTGTCAGGCAGTAACTGGTTGTGAAATTAACTTTTACAATACATTCAGCGATGGTAGATTTGCAGTTAACAAAATCTTTCAGAATCAGGACTGATCAACCTGATAACACTTCAAATTTTACAGGTACCACGAAGCTCACCAAAGAGTCTTCTGAGTTTAAAAGAGCACATCCTTCAGATTTATTCACTCAGATGTTCACTCAGTTTCAATTTTCTTTTCCTCTATTTTCATCACTATCCCAGCAGTTACTAAAACTGATTTTTTGTTAGCATTAGCCACTGTATTAATAAACAAAAAAAATATATATACCTGCCTCCTATTTTGCAGAATCCCATGACAGCTCTGTGAGAAGAATGTTTATATTCAGGGATGTTGTTCTGGGACAGTTTGGACAGAGTAGGGCATGGTGAGCTGTACACGTCTGCTCTCGGCTAAGAGAGACTTCCTCCAGCAATCCCTTCCTTTTGCTTCCTACTTTTCCCCTGTAGCCGCTTCCTGCCCTTGTGTTCTCTGTGTCATCAACTCCCCCATCACCCACGCCAGCATGTCTCCCCTCAAGAGGCTAGTGGCTGAGCTGAGCATGGGCCACCCTCTGTGTCCCCTTGCCAGCCACTGGCAGGCACTGGTGCTCTCTGCAGAGCTGCTGTCATCCCCTCACTGTCCACTGGGTCTTTCCTCCACTTGGGATCTGCACCCCTGTCTTCAGCTCTGTCTGCAAGAGCTTTTTCACATTTGAACGCTGGTGAGAGGTGAGAAGTCAGCATGCTGGGGGGAAGCAGGTGGGAAAGAGAGCTGTTAGCAACAGGGACCAGGGAGTGAAGCTACATAGGGTAGGAACAGGTATCAGGACAGCAGGGGAGCCAGCTCATGTCAGCCCCACCATCACATCACTCATCTCTGGGATGGATGATCCAGAAGATCTTTTGCAGTGACAGTGCTTCAGATGACAATCTATATTGCTGAATTACTGCCCAGGTTAATGGGGGATTCATTGAATCCTGAGTAAAAGAAAATACTTAACTCAGAAGTTATATTTAGCCTAACTTTGGACTCCAGCCTATCATAGAAGAAGATTTGCAACCAAGCTTTTCATGTAGTTACAACTAATTTCTTCTCTTGACTTGTTCAAATGCAGTTAATTTATTTTCAGGACATGAATTGCACTGAACTAATAATAAAATTTTACTAAAATAAAAGCATCAGTTGCATTCTGACAGACTGCTCTGTAAAGTATTCAAAATCTCAGGAAGAAATTTTAAGCTTCCACATACTGTGGAAGAGACAGTATTCTAAATTTTTTCAGACTTCTTAAGAAGGAAGCAAACTGTTGAACTGAAGCATCATAGCTCCTCCAGGCTAGATTACACTATTAGTTCTGTTTTGTTAGTTAAATGTATGAATTATATAAAATTGTGGTTCTGTCAATGCCATGTGTTTCCCGAACAACAGAAGAGAAAAGATATCCCAAAGAACCTTGTTAGTGGAAACCACACAGCAGTTAAGCAATGGTTTACAAGTCTTTAGAACAGGAAACACAATTCACTCTCTTGAAAAGTAGTAATTTCATGCATGGTCCACCGTGTTTATGGATACAAAAAAATGATGACTTATGCCTAATAAAAATGTTAATGTAGGTATTACATATTCATTAGGAAACCACTGAAGCTCTACTTGGTAGTGGAATATGTTGGTTTGATTTGTTCATTCAAGATGGTGATAATCCTCAGATGAAAAACACTTTTTAGTATTTTGAAATTAAGGTATAAGACATCAATCTTATAATTTATTTTATTTATATTACAGAACACCTAAACAACATGCCCATGCACATTTCATAAAATCAGAATCATTTAGGTTGGAAAAGACTTTTAAAATCATCCACTCCAGCTGGTAACCCAGGACTGCCAAGTCCACCACTAAACCATGTCCCTAAGGGCCATGTCTACAGATATTTTAAATACCTCCAGGGATAAAAGATGTGATTAATTTAACTTCCAATAAACATCTAATGTTCTTCTTGTCTCTTTGCTCTCCCTATCCCCATACACTATAAATTCACTAATGATTTCTCAATGGCTCTATTCAGACATCCATGTACTAAAAGACATTGAATTTCCTTCTTTGTATATGCTGACTTTGTGCTCTCACAACTATTTTGACATCCATAAACCCAAAGGATGTCTCCCATTTTATGTAAATCTGTGTATTTTTCTATCAGCTTAATTTTAACTTGCTAAAACCACATCTGAAATAACTAATTGGGCATTACTAATAACTGTGCACTCCTCAAGCCCCTGAGGTAAGTCACTCTACTGGCAAATTGAATAAATTCGCTAAATGAATAGCATAAAACAGTAATGACAATTATCATTAGAAGAATTTTTGGAGTTAATTTAGAAACCTTCCTTAACAAGTCAATATCCATTTTGGTCCAAACATATCTGAGAAGGATATACAGTCATAATGGATAAGCTAAGACAAAAGCCAGTACTGCACTGACAGAGGAGCTTGTGTATGGTGGCTTTTCTACTTGAGGAGAGCTATTGAAAGCATGACAGAGGCACTAATTATATGGAAAGATCCATTGCAAAGCAACTGTTTTAGTTTTATTTGCAGATATGGCATGAGGACTTGTTGCAACACACTGACATCTGTGGGTATTTAAACATATTTGGTTTGCTGAGCAAGCACGGGCACTGGTTTCAATGTTTTCCCACATCTGTGAATATTTAAATGTGCTTATTGTGTTTATAAATCTTTGCCTGTGTACTTCACAAACAAAACATTGGATTGGTTGACAAAACAAGAATAGAGTACGAAGAGAGCAAGACAGTTTCAGTGACAGAGATTTGTTACACCGTAATTCAATTTGTCACTAAAAAATCAATTTCCATATTGGTTACAATTAAATCCAAATGTTATCTAGTACTGAAATAAGAAAACAAAAGTAGGATGTGCAGAAGATGTCTAACCAGGAAGCACCTCCTCTTAGTATACCAGTGGCTCTTAGGCGCTCAGTCCATACTGCTCACTTCATTCCTCACGTCCTAACCTCTCCTGCAACCTGCTGAGTAGAACTTTCCAAACCATTCAGAGTGGTAAGGGGATATAAAGGCAGCATTATTCCACTAGCTATCATGTTTAATAACAGCTATCTCCATTACCATTTGATAGAGTTAAGCAGGTCTGAAACAAAATTGTAAGACCTGGTGCACTATGCTGATTTTGAGATTATTTGACCTCATTAGAAAAGGTATACAGGGTTGTACTGGTTCAACACAACAATGCTCTGAATGCTTCTGTTATACCTGCAAGGCCTTTTCTGGAAGTCCTTGTGATCTGCCCAGATACAACTCAGCTCACATGTCAGCTTCAGAGTGCTCTGCATTTGGCTACCCACCCTAGCACTCTATCCAGGCCAGCCCTCGGTGCCAGATGCCAAACATTTCTCCACTTTATTGTTCCACCAGATTTATATCCATCTACTTTCTCCATTATCTCCTCCAAGCACCTTCATACTCCTGCTGAGGAATGCTTTAATTGTGATAAAATTGACTTTTGAGACCTGGAGCTCTCCTGGCAGTAATATCATTAGTCTGAGGGTCCTCTGCAGTACATCCAGGGAGGCAAATATTCATCCTCATGGAGTGTGGCTGCAAGTTATGTTTTATTGTATATGTCCCAAAACTATCTCTTTCAAGCCTCAAAGAGGACAGTAAATGTCTTTAGTGTATTCAGGTAACAGTGAATAAAAGTCTATACCCAGGGTGCCTGGTGGAGAACTCATGAGGCAAGCCAGGATGCAGAGAACAGGTTGGTAATTTGGTAGCTGTGGGAATGAGCAATGGACAGACAGGAGTAGTTGAGAATCAATATATATACTGTTTATTTACCAAGTGTTTGCCTCCTAGAGTTCCAGAGCTGTCAAGTCTAGAAAAACAGACATGGTCAAAAAAGTTGACCGTGGTTCCTGCCTACCAATTTCAGAGATCAAAATTTGTGTTTCTCTTTTTCTCATAGGCTGAGAAGAACTGATTGGTGTAGTTTTTATTGCTGAGTTTTGTTATATATGCAGATCAGGAGAAGTGGATCAGAAGAGCAACTGCAATACCAAGGCTATTTTGTGAAAGGGAATTTTTGAATACATGAAAAGTGATACAGAAGTATGGAAGGGGCATAAAATCTTGGGAATTGTAGAGGGCATGTCATGAGAGTATGCTGCCAACTGATTCCAGCTAGCATCTAAGAAGATTGTTAAGATGAATGCCTATCCCACTGCGAATCAGAGAGCTGAAGCTTCATGAAATGGCTTTCATTATAACTAAATATTATAACTAATAACTAAATAACTAAATATGTGATTCAATGTGTGCCAGAATCCATTGGATCATAAAGAGATCACTAGTCTATGTTGCTTTTATTTCAACTACTTCCATTTTTTTGTGCTTGCCTTCTTCCTTCCGTATCAGGTGGGAAGTTTACAGATGATACCAGCAGGTTTTTTTATTCATATAATTCTGTCACTTGTCCTTAGTTCCTATCATTCCAGCGTCATCCCCAGTGAAAGTTTATTCAATTATGTTGCAGTATGCTAAGATAGTGTTTTCATGCTGTGTAACAAAGTGCATGATAAATATGCCTTTAACAGCCCTGAATTCTGGCCTTTACTGGAACATAAGCTGTTGGAAGGCAGTTTCTTGCATTCACTCATGGGTTTCTTGTTCTCATGCTGTGACAAATTTTGCTGTTGAGGCGATATTTTGATGCTGACAGAAAAATAATGTTAACTTTACTTGTTCTAGGTCTTCCTCTATGTGGCTTTCAGCATAGAAATTCCTCCATTTCAATCACTTTTTCTCATTAGAAAACCAGTTTTGGGATGATGATGATGATTATTCTTACTCCAGCACAGCAGTCTTTCCTCTTTGGAAGGTACCACAGGGCTTGTGGACACTATCCAAGCTTAGGTATATGAGAAAGTGACTCTAAGGGGATGTTCAACTTCCTTTATAAGCAAGCTTTAAGGAGTTTGGTGATGATAACTGATAGAGCCATCCTTTACTTCTAGGCTTGGGAAACAAAGCAGTAATCTGTTTTCCTTGGCAGAGAAATGAAGGAGGAATTTAGGCAGAGATATATGCACAGATATATAGAAGTATCTAAAAAGGCTTCCTGAATTTGTTACAATCTAGGTGGCTAATACGACATTTAATCGCAACTCAACAAAGTAAAGGTTCGAGTTGCCATATTATGCATGCATCCACATCAGAGAGAGAAAAAATAGAGAATCATCAATAGTGACTAGAGAATGCCTCGGAAATTCTATTAGAAATTACATTCTGAGGAAAAAAGCTGAAAGCAGTAGAAGTCCTTTTTATGAAAATTACATTTGTCGAAACTGTCAGGAGAAATCAGAAACAATTTAAATAAAACATTACCTCATGAGGAAACACAGACAGTAATTGATGATCTCATTTCAGTAAAACGTCAAGTCCAGATGGGATTAGTATTGAATTCCCCCCAAAATACACTGATATAATTTTATCTTGCTCACAATATACATTTACACTCTTTTATAAAATAAGTATTTTCTTCCTTGTTCGGAGGCATAGCTACAATTAATTGCATTGAGCGCTCTCAGAATATTGCAATGGGAACATTTTAATGCTTTCCAAGTGAAAATATGTCATAATAAAACAAAAATAAAAACAGTGCAATAAAGATTTTTTTCTTGTGTTGTACATAATGTCGTAGAAAAAATACTTGCAAAAGATTGTCTGTGTTGTGCCTCCAGCCATTTGGCCTGTGAGATGAGGTTGCTTTAACCAAGCTGAGATGCTCTACTGTGTTACAGCTGACTTGGGTTCCCAGAAACGAGGCAAGCACAAGCTGTAACCTTACTTGTGTGGTGTGTCAAAATATAGCTGCAGCAGATCTCCTGAATGGCCAGAATAATAATTATGATCAAAGATCCTTTTGACTTTAGATGGAGAGTACATCTTTCTTAACCTCAAAGTGATATTGCAACTTTTCTATTATCCTTGAGATTTAAGGACTTCAGACAGAGGAACTGATCTTTTAAAGGTAAGAAAGTAAGAGCGGGAGAAGGATATCAGAGAAACTTTTGACAAGGCAGTGTCAGAACAGAGCAGGAATTTTGCCATAAGGGATCTAAAATAAAGTTTTTTACATTGAGACCATATTTACACTACTCTTCTTCTATCATCAGTAGGGAAGGATAGATATTTCCAAAGGTCATTCAGTTTTGAGGCACCCCAAAAAGTGACCCAGAGACTCCAATTGTATGGGGACTGTTAGGCATGTTATTTAGCTGCCTAAAATTAAGCAAGGTGAATTAAACTTAATCAATTAAAGAGATGAGACCTCCCCTGTCAATACTAGAGTGGAGATTGTCACCTACCTTCTTGGCCCTATGGTTCTGGCAGAAAAATGCAGAGCAACAGCTGTTGGAGCCCTGCTCTGCTACCTAAACAGTATTGATGGCATGTGTTGAGCACTGTCTCAGCCCAATAAATGCACTCAGTTGGTGACTGTGCAAAGAATGATACCCCTTATCGAGGCACCAGTGTTCCTTGGTGGTTAAACCATGCCATGCTCATGGCTAAAGAGGTGTTCTGGTTATCATTTTCCCCTGCTCAGGTTTGACTGACTCTTTCTTATCCTGCTAAAGGGGGTGGAAATTAGGAAATAGGACTGATGGTTCTGGAGACAGTGCGGTGTCCTCTATGGACCATAATGCAAGTAAATCAAAGGAAACGCAGACTCTTCTTTTTTGTTTGCAGTTTTTTATTCTTCTTTCTATGGACAGGTTGTCTAATGCTGCCTCAGCCAGCAGTGATTCAAAGAAACATATGCTTTTAGTAGCAAAAGAACTTCCAGAGTGTGTCTTTGATGGGGTTTTTTTTTCTGCTGAGCAAGAGGTTCAATAATTAGACACTCTATCTGTTTGCTTTGTGTATAGCTTTTCCACCTCTGTTCATTCCTATTATAATTCCAGAGGTACAATGAACAAGGTGTTTTCCATACAACCTGCAGCTCAGTGACCCTGAAAGGCAATGGATTCAGAGCTCTCAACTCTGCCTGAACTATTGTTCACAATGAGGTACTTGTCATATCCATCACATCCCTCCAGGGCCTGAACCATGTCATGGGAGAACTTTATAAAAGCATGCAGCAGAATAGAAGGGTACTGAGGATTATTTCGATTGCCCCTGCAGTCAATTGTCATTTAATGGGCACATTTTTAAAGAATTTTAAGTATTTGGTCACATGTAGCTCCAAATAACAAAATCACAGACTACCCAGGAGCACCAGGATAGCTTCTGAGAGTCTCATACTCAGACATTGAAGTGTTATCTGCCATCCACCTATGCCTACACGGAATGCAAGTAAGGAGATAATTTGTGCATTCAACTCTTTAACTGGGGTTGTGCTCATGAATCCAGAGGTACACCAGGTATATTCTGATAGATCTGACTTGAGATTCAAACAGGCACTTATGCAAGCAACACACACATGCACAGACTTACGGAGTCAGGGAAGAGATACAGTATTGCTGCAGTCTGAGAATGCTGAAAGAAACAGGGCTGAGATGAACACGGGGCCTGAAACAGTCAAGCTGGTTGGAAACATCTGAAGTCAGTCTTGCCTTCTCTAGAGAGCTTAGCTAATCCTTGTCCTAGGCAATGACGATCCTATTTAAGTAGCAGACACACTCATTTTGGAGTCCCTGAGGCTGGTAGTATTGACAATCGCTGTTGTCATTGCTTGTTCTTCATCTGCAATAGCCCAAGGCAGTCATTGTATTGGGTTCTGCCTACAGCCTCTGAAGTTACAGCCTCTGAAGTTACAGCCTTTGTTTCTTTCACCATCTTCTCCAAGCTAAGGCAGATTTCATGCAGCAGCTAGGTATTTATAAACCAGCAGTGAATCTGCCAAAAGCTTAACCAAGGAATTATACAGAATATATAGACAAGGTTAACATTACATTTCTTAATATTTAATTTTAGGTTCCATTAAAGAACAACATAAGAAAGAGAATGTATACCTGGAAAATAAAAACACTTCTGTTTTCCCCAGATGTCTTTTCAGCAAGGGAATTGGTAATACTGTCGTAATCTATCGCCCACCAAACGGTCACTGCACACCTATAAAACTTCATTACCTTGCATACAGAGAAACTGATGAAATGTGAAATGTCAAGGCATATGTTAAGTTAGAGACTGTTCACTCTGGTCTCCTTCAGTCCTCTCTTCTCCTCCCATACGTCTGCCTCTCTAGGGGCTCTGCCACCCTGGCCTTACAGTGGAGAGGTTTTCAGCCACTGGGAGCTGTCAGAAGGGGGTTTTACCCCTCACATACCAACACAAAGCAGCCCGGAGGTCAACGCTGAAACCTCTCTGGAAAGTGGCACTCAGTGCCCAACACACAATGAAAATGGGGCAGAGCTCCTCACCCAAAAGGGGCTGTATCTTCCTGTCACCGTTAAGCAGGCACGCAGGCGAAGGCAAAGAAGTAAAGAGAGGGGACTCTCCATATGTGTTCCGCGCAGGAAAAAACAGGGACGAAGAGTCCAGTTGGTGGGAGGGTCCAGGGCTCTTATACTGGGTACAGAATAGGTGGGGAAAGGGATCACAGCCAATGGGATAGGGGCAAGCAGGTGGGATTGACAGGAAGGGAACCAATGGGAACAACACTTAGGAGGGACTCAGGGAAGGATCCAATGGGGTGTCGAGGAATAAAGAACTTTCTAGAACTGATACATATTAAAGAAGGAAAATGAATATACATAACTTCGTCTGTAAGACAAGGAGATAAAATATTAACCAATCAGGGGAAAACATGCAAAAGGTAAAACAAGGGAAACATGGGTGCTCACCATGACTGAAAGTTACATGCTAAACTTGTGTTGCTAACCACCACAGCTGGTTGTCTGAGTTCTCCTCAGACAAAGAGTAGCTGCAGCCACCCGCAGTGCTATGTTACAGCACCTGCCTGAGATTTGTTGCAGCAGGAAGCTACAATAACCCTGTAACTTTGAACGGTGGTTTTTTTTGGTAAAAAGCCTGGGGTAAGGGAGAGATGAACCGATCTCTGACAACGCCAGTATGTCCTGCTGGTCTTCAGATACAGTGTAATTAGTGTTGTACCTTGGTATGAAAGGCTACCTTCATAACTTATACTCTGAACTGCAACTGATTATGCTCTGCCCCTTCCTCTCCATAGCCCTCAGATGTTCTTCATGCCTCCCCCGCCAAACTTGAGACCAAGCAGCTTCTCTGCCTTCTTGACTTACCGCTTTTCAGCTGATGGCCACAGGATGAGGGAGACCAACACAGATACTGAAGGCGTCCCTGGTGCTCTTCTTCATTTTTGCTGTTTGCATCCTCCACAGTCCTGTGTAAAGGAGTCAGATACCAGTGACATAGTAGCCTGCGAGGTTTCTGCCTCCTGGATGTTTAACTGGGGAAAAGAGGATTCACAGAAAAGAGCCACATAACCTCACAACCTCCCGTACGGCAGTACGGCAGCTTCTACTGTTTCAGGGTTCTTGCAAAAATTTGCACTTCCCAAACAAATGCTGGAAAGGGATGAGAAACATTTATTCCTCAAAAAGATGCCTTTGCTTTCCCATGTTATTATTTTGATAATCTGATCTCCACAGCTGAAGCCATGGTGGACAAGTCTGCTTAGGCAGAGGTTACCTCTGAGGCAGATAAATCTGCACTTCTTGAGCACCAGTGACCAGCTTGCCCAGACAGTGTCCTACCAGGATGGCAGGAAACAGTGGAACAGAATCAGTGCAGACTCTGACTATCAGAACCCATAGACTTGATGTATTTCAATCCTTTTAACAGCTGGAATTCTGTGAGTGTCCTGAAAGCTATTCCTGTTAATACACGGTGTAAACCACTGATGGGGTCAGCTCCAAAGGTCTAGGTGTGAGAGCTTTGACTGGGCCTTGCAGACAAAGACATTCTTTTCTATGATGATAAACTGGAGGAATTCTCAAAAAATATTATAGAAGAATTGGGCTTAAATGCTTTCCTAGTTGATGTACTTTTAAGGAATGGGCCGAAAGAGTATGTGACATTGGATTGAGAAGAGTGTTTTTCTTCCATTAGAGTAATGAATGGAATAAATGTTAACTTCCACCTTCTTTATTTATTTTTTGTAGACATAACATCAAACTACCAGAGCTTCTGCACTGCCTTTGTTAATCTACCATTGTGAGAAATGCATTGCTTTTCAAAAACAATGAATTAACCAAAAAATTAATGGGTTGAGCTGGGCTGATCAATGACACAGTCACTGTGCTCTCCTCTCCTTCCTGCCCCCGGTCTGCCTTGTGCTACCTACAGCTGCTGCCTGAGACCATCAGAAGCTGGGTTTGAGACATTTTCATTTTTGGCTTAGAAGTATGTTTTTTTTCTGAAAGCAAGTATAACCTTACCAAATTTCAAGCTACAGAAAATAATAAAGGTCCTGTACTCCAGGAATAATAAGAAATGTAGGAAAATATGGGATTTAGATACCTAAAATTGATAATATACATTCAATACCTTTCCTGTCTATAATGACCATGGCTTTTTAAGTCAGCCCACAGTGCTCATATGTAGTACATGGCATTGCCCTAGCAGATGCAGCAATCTTGTCTCCAGCCACTCAGATATCTGTTTCTTGCAAGGCTGTGTCTGAAACACAAATGTCCTGTCCTGTGCTGTCATCACCAGTCTCTGAAAGGCAGGAATACTGCAATATGTATCTGTAATACGTGGATGTCACTTAGCTACACATATTACAGGGGAAAACAGTGGTTCTTCGTGCTGTCACCACTCAGTCCAGCTGTCTCAGGGTCTCTGCCTTAGCTTTGGAACAGGAAATGGCCTTGCACTGCCTCGGTAGTACAAATAAAAAAGTGAAATTGCAATGCTCAAGCAAGGCAGCATGAAACCTGAGCAACTATTAAAGATAAAGCATTATTAGGAAATACTTCAAGACATAAACAACTCAGGATTCATATTTCTCAAATACTTCTGTCCTAATTATCCCCCTTGAAACCTCTCATTTGCACTTGCCTCATCATTATTTTTGCACAGGAGAAAAATGGATAAAGTGATGGTCACAGGCTGCTTTTCTGCTGGGTCTCAGCAGAGTTACTGGGGAATCTGATACAAAGGAAGTATCTATCAATACTATAACAGAGTCTGTAGTACAGCGCTTTTACAACCAGCACTAAAGCACAAAGACAGCTAAATGACATCTTTTTCTTAATGTAGTAACATTTCAGTGATTTAATCAAAGCTTCTGAGGAAAAATGCCCTTCAGAAAGTTCATGTAATTGCACAGCTCTGTCTTTAATCTGAACCTTTATCTCAGAGCTCATATGAAAAATCAAAATCTGGCAACATATTTGCTCTGGTTCTTTGGAAGACTAACTGGCAGCAGTAGAAGCTCCCTACCCAAAGCCTAGTATTTTTGATTTGTCAGAGGCCAGGAAAAGCTAAATGCTTCTGAAGATGTGAAGGTTCACTGGGGTAAAATAAGAAAAGGGAAAAAGACAGCAGGGATCTCTAAAGGGATTGCAATCTGAAAGTGGTGAGTCTGCTCACAAGATTTATTAGCTGTTGACCTCCTTCCACCACTTAGGCTATAACATGATGACAGCCTGGCGGCAATAGAGAGAAGCCACTTTTCCTCCTTGATGCTGACCTAGAGAATTAGGATCGTGAACCAGTCACACAAGCACGCCTTATAAAACCATTCATGGTGATTGTATTGCCACCTGCTCCCCTGCTTTTTAGTACATCAAGGGCAGTTGTCAATTCCTTGAAAGTCAAAACCATTTGAGATCCTCCAGCTGTCTCCAGTCCTCAGAGAATAGATGCAAATAAAATGTTTCTGTGATTTCCTTTACTGTATGATCTCACATTAAGTATTTTATTTTAATTGGGAAATTCACTGTATTGTCGCTTCATTTTGATGCTTTAAAAATTACTGAAGATGGAACAGTTTAAGAAGTGGATCTGGGAAGGAATGAATCTCTGGATTTTTGTAGAAGTCTGGCAAAAGGTTCACCTTATACTGGGGGGGGGGGTAGGTGTGGGGCAAAACCAAACCCATGCTGCTTTCCATCCAGCTGGCCCAGATCACAGGCCCTTGAGCAAATAGCCTACCCTCTGTCTTTAAACCCTAGAACAGTGTATAAACAAATTAAAATAGAAATGTGATATCAAAAAGATTATTTGAAACACTTTTATTGACATTTTGCTAGATGTGAGAAAGCAACAGGCTTTTTTGACATGTTTTTCAAATCCCCACACAATTCCACATTGTTTTAATTTTAAAAAATAGTTTGGAAAATCTCATATGAAAATGGAAACCCTTAACCAGAACAACCGTTTCATGATCACATAAGTCCTAAAAACATGATATTAAAACACTTGACTTTAAAATCAAGTATTATTTTGAAATAAAAATAAGTATAAATTATTCCTTTAGAAGAAGTCCAAACAGAAGATATCTTCTCGTCTTTTTCTTCCCACACATTCCACTTCCCATTCTGGAAGGGAAAAGACTTCCCCAAATTCACAAAATATTACAATATTCTGAAACTGCGGCTTTAGGTGAATTTATTCTTCATTCCCAAATGCACTGGTCTCCAATCTAGACAGAGATTAGGATGCCAGATTAATTTTTTTCAGTTTCTGGTTTTATATCTTTCTGTAGTTGTTTTATTCCCTGTAGTGTCACTACAAAATTACAGTACCATCAAAAACATGTACTCTATTTTTTCTTTTTTTTACACATACCACAGTGATAAGAGGGAATTCAAGATTGTGATTAATTATAATATTATGGAAATAAAGTCTTGTCAGAAATGGTGTTTAAATATAAACATCTGGACTTTTGGCAGGCAAAATTAAACTAGATGATATTTCTGTATAGTTGTTGAAGTTACAGCGCATAATTGAAGTTTCCAGCCAAAAGAATTTCAATAGCTATGAAGAACATGCAGCCTGCCCTGTCTCACTGAGAAGAAGCTCAACTTTACCATTCAGTGCAAATAAGGTCATGAGATAACTTGGTCTCACAGGAAAGAGGAGAAATGTGGGAAAGGAAATGGCAAGTGGCTCTATATTTTCACCTATTATACAATAAACCCACCTCTGTAATACAACACTAGTACTGGTCAGTTGAGCTAAGGCATTGTTAAAGAAAAGAAAATCCAGAAATTATGCAAATATATGCTCTCAGCCTTGCTTCTTTATTTAAAAAATGCAAACAAGGGTTAGGTCATACTTTTTATGGATATCTTCGTTTTTAGCAATTATACCATGGAAAATGAATTAGATTTCTCATTCTTTTGAGAGAAGAAAAAAAAAGAATTTTCCTGAGTCCTTTTTTTAGACATAAAAATACAATTTCAAATAGACATTTAAAATACCATTCTTACTGAAAGAGCCTTCTGGACCACATGATCTGCCAGAAGAAGAGGCCCTTCTCCAACTGGTACTAGACCATGCCTGAGGGCTGCTGTGCAACTCTGAAACACCAGGCTGCTCTGGGACCTTGGCTGCTCCCTGGGGTGGCCAAGATGCAGGGAATTCACCCTCAATTGCCCCTCTCCTCTTGCCTCCCTCCTCCAGGGATAAGAAACTTGAGATTCATTTCCCCTCACATTTTAAAATGTCGCTGCCTTTCCATCTCCTCGTGTTCCTCATCTTCACAATCTTTGGGCAAGAGGTACCCTGGGAACAACTCTTGGCACCCATGAGTGCAGGAATGAGAGGGCAAGGAAAAGATCTACCTGGCACCTTTCACTGTTTCCCAGCCATGAGAAGAGGAAACCCTTCTCTGCCATTCCCTGTTCCACACCAAAACGCCCTCATGGAGGAATTGCAGTGTTGTCCACGCTGGTGGTTTTATTGTAATTTCACACCTTCAAAATAGTTCTCACAGTCACAGCTCCTGGAATCATGATCTTATGGTAGATCTACTTTTAAATTTTAACGAAAGTTTTTAACTTTTGTGGTTGTGGATAAAAAAGACTTCTTGTGTGAAGTGAGTCCAAGGTAAAAAACCAGAAGGCAAATAAAAAGAAAACCTTAAAGCATGACTATTATTACTTAATCATCATATTTCTGGGGGAGGAAAAGAGTGTGACTCATGGTTTTAAGTGGTTTTAGGGATGGGAACAGTTAAATGGGAGAAGCAGAATATCCTGCTTTTTCTGAATGTTGCAGTTATTGTTTAAGTGACAGAATTAATTTTTCGTATTTGGGAGTAGCAGGATCCATTCTGGATGTGAAAATGTTGTGACTCCAGAGAAAAAAGAAAGATTTTGAAGAAAGAAATCAAGGAAAGGGCAAGTAGAAACAAAGGCTGTACAGCTTGTTTTATAAGTATTGTTTCGAAAAGAGCAAATTCAGCTCTGCACCTTCATTAGGTGTGCACACAATACACTGGTTCATTAGTGACTATGAGAATGCTGTCTGTCTTGATTATGGAATGTTTCCCTGTCAGAAACAACATTTTTACGCGCTTTTGGGTTTTGTCATCTACTACTTAGGTATTTTCCATTCCTAAGATAATTTCCTGCAGAGGAAATGTTATTGTTCTCATTCAAGTAGCATTTTTTAGCAACTGTTGTTGTTTCCTATCAGCA
The DNA here is from genome assembly GCF_009650955.1 of Corvus moneduloides. Lineage (NCBI taxonomy): Eukaryota > Metazoa > Chordata > Aves > Passeriformes > Corvidae > Corvus > Corvus moneduloides. The sequence continues at coordinate 86,458,698 of NC_045478.1, read as the reverse complement.
ATTCTGTGATTTGGGACAGAACCAAATTGTCTGCTTTAAATTCCATCTCTGCTACACTTTCTCCAGAATTGCTTATGAGATAGCAATTTCCCAGCCCATCATCTGGAAAGATTATGATAGAATCTACATAAGAGTTTGTTCTGCATTTATATCAGATTACAGGTGATAGTGCTGCTTCTTCTGTTCATTATGATCATCTGGTACCAAGAGATCTCCTTGCTTTCACAGGCCAGCATGATTCTAGCGGTGAATCTGATTCTACAGTGCTAAAATGTGGACATCTATAGCTGTAAGCACCATCTTTCTGCCTTATTTTGTCTAGAAAATGTGTCTTATCTCTACCTGTGAAAGTCCTACATAACCCACATACATCTTGAGGAGGACTACCATGATGATGGCACACCCAGAAACAGATACTACTCCCTCAAATCTAATCCTTTTCTTTGAAATTAAATACGTGTGAGAAAGAACCATAACACAGTTCCAGATAACCATGCATGGACTCCTATGTGCATTCCACTGTTGTTCTCTGGAGACAGTGTTGTGTGTCCCTGGTACAAATAAAACCAGTCATGGTATTTTATTAAGTTTTTATTGTGTTTGTCTGTGTATGTGGGCTTGCAAGCAATTATATGTTAGCATTAAAGAACCCCTAAACCCTACATTTTTTTTTATGTCACAATGAAGTGTACAGGGATGAGATTGCAAGATATTAAAGGTGTGTTTTAAGTGATGCAAATTCCATTCTGAGTTCAACAATCATTGACTGCATTACATACTCCATCAAGGGTCCAACACCACCTTCACACATCCTGTATCCTATTTCTCCAGTCTGCTCTGGCATTTGTCTGGATATTTTTCCACCAAAAGGTGTTGACAATTATGGGCGGGTGCAAAACCAGTTCTTGTGTGGTGTAAATCACTGCAAGTCAAATGAAGTCAGTCAGGACTTGTACAAGTCCAGTGCAGAAGGGTACTGAAAGAGAAGCTTGGAGACGAATTCTTTACTGGATAGCACAATTCAGCTTTATACTGGATATAACTCTTTTAGAGCCTTATCTAACCAAATGTGTCGAGTTTCCAAATGAAAAAGAATATAATTGGAGGCCTGGGTTGTATAAGTAGAGGAGACCTTCAACAATGTTATGTCATTTTCTTATGTCATTACTCGCTGATGTAAGAAAAAATTTTCCGGAAGATGTAAGGGATCACTTCAGGCTCTTTACACTCTAGCTGTATATTTTAACTGAGCCGGCAATTTCTCTTACCTAGCCAGGCAGCACAGCCAGTTGACCCAATACTGTAAGTGATAGCACTATATAAGTCATTTCCCTGTCAGTAGGCTCTGAAGGATATTGTGGTAAATAGTACTTTTTTCTTCCAGTTTAATCTTCTTCTCAATTATTTGTTGCCTAATTTAGCTCATCACTGAGAAACGAAAACTCAGCTTTTAGCATTTAATGGAGATGCTCTTTTCTCCAGACAGGAATTTCTGCAAGATGCACATCTTTCCAAGGGGATACCCTTGAACTGTCCCCCTGAAGTCACAGCAGAGGACAGAAGCCCAGGAAATTAAATCATGTGTCCACAGAAGTTAGCTGGATCTGGAGCCTATCCAGAGCCTTTAGTCAAGGTGGCAGTTCTTTGCCTTGGCCATCGCTGCTGAGGCTTCCAGACCAATCTTATAATTAACTGTCAGAAACTAATGAGAACTAAAATATAATTCAAAGCAAACAATTACTTTAACACATGCCCAGAGTCTTCTTACAGTTTGGAAACTATGACTCAGGTGGGACTTCTCAAGCCTGTTACTGAAGAGCCAAAATTTCATCTTCGTTCATACAAGTAAATTTACGTAACCTAAGTCACAACTCCTGAAGAATCTCTTGAAAGCGGTGCCTGAGGCTCTTTCTTTTCATCCCTACCCATGAGCAGCAGCTAACACCTGCTTGCTGAGGTGGGAGGCTGCTGCTATATCACAGGCATTACCAAGCACCTGTGTTTCCCTGGCTTTGGTAATTGTCCACTGATCTCTCCCTGGTTTAAAAAGAACAAACTTATATTTTCGTCCCTAGAAAAGTCTTAGACTGTGAAAATCTCCGTTATATTGTGTTCTCCAGGGAGAATAGTTATTTATTGAATGCAAGTGCATTTGTTTCCTCAGATATTGTAATCTGAGAAGATGCTATAATGCAATGTTTATCCTTTCTAAGATGTTACATAAGATTTGCACATTTTAAAACTTACATTCTAAAAATGTACTGCAAGCATGTGTATATTCTTCATAGTTAAAGAGGCAGTGTGCAATATAAATGGGTAAGCTGAACTCAAGGTATACCTGCAGTATAACTTAAGCAGATTTTCGTGGAGTATGACTTGAATGCAATTAAGATCCCAAAAGGTAAAATATGAACTACTACTCTATATCAGCAGTGTTCCAAAACCAAGGGACATTCCTATTTTTTAACTTTCAAGTGAATTCCAGACAGAAAAAATATGCACTTTTCCCAATTTACCATCATTACTTGCATTTCTCATAGCTTTTTCTTTTCTCTACCCATGCATTTTCTTTGGATGTTTAAGTTTCATCAGGGCAGAACCAATTATTTATGACATAGTTTCCTATGTAAAATTTGTTTGGAAAAACCGTTCCTATGGAAACTGCTGTTTTCAAACAGGCTTGTATTAAAGTCAGAAATATGATTGCATCTACAATAGAGAATACATCTTTTATTATCAGACATATTCTAATGACTTTGAAAACCAAAAAAATTGCACAGAGGAACAAAATGAGTTCCATTCTGTGATATCATCAAGTGGATATTCAACTGTCATCTGGCCATTACAGGGAATTAGAGTATTAACTCAGGTCATTTTACCAAGATCCAATTTGAAGGTCTCTTAAAATTTCAAAACAAAGCTTTTAAAAATATCAATCAAAAGCCTGCACTGCAATGCTATGAAAGACCAGCAAGAGCCATATGCACAAATAAAACACTGAAGGTTTTTATTTCAGAAATGTCAAATTTCATGTGTATGACATACCTACACTGCACAACTTTGGCACTGGAAGTAGATTGACAGGTCAAGATGCTACAGACAATTGATTTCTGTGGCTTCAGGATCAAGCTCTTGTAATTAGGTTTTGCCTTTGTGGTGTTTTGCTGTTAGGTCTCTCTTCACTATACCTCCTGCTTATCTTCTGGTCTTTGCAGTCCTCCAGAAAAAAATGAAGCACAGAGCAGCTGCATCACAGCTCACCTGAGCAGGTTTTTAATGAAAAAGAAAAGTAATAATTTTCATCTGCCTGAAAAGGCAATTTGCCATTTAAAAAAAAGTAATTTAAGAACCTGCTTCATTAATTGCCTTGGTGGTATTATTAGATTTTTAGAACAGTAATACCTAGAAGTAATCTCGTCAGGAACATGACAGAGCAGGTGGATGGGCATCTCATAAAACATCCCAGTCCTCCAGCTTGGACTCTTTCTTTGGTCCTGTGCAGAAGTTAATGCTGTTAATACAAAACCTCAGCTGGCCACCTTCACATAGGCAGGCTTGTAGCACTTGCTTATCTTCTGAGTCATCTTCTTTGGGGAGATTTGGGAGAAAATTACTTCCATGCATTCTGTGTGTTCAAGTGGCCCTTCACTTATTTAAACAATTAACCAGGAGTTCTTTATTTTATAAAAGGAACTAATTCAGCCAGGGACTGAATAAAATCCAAGGCCACAAAATATAAAGGAAATAAACTGTGAATTCAAGTTGGAGAGTTTTCACATTTCAAGTTAAGCTGACTGCAGGACTATCAGGAAAAAAACCCTCACTTCGCTATGGTGGAGCACCTGAGTGTATTGTTATATGTATGTGAAAGGAGAAATGTGTATAAACCCATTTGTTTGGTGAACTGCTAGAATGCAACATTGCCAACACAAGAATTAAAATATTGTGAACTTGATCACTCAAAAACAGTGACTGCTCATTTTTCTAAGCTGACCTTGTGAGACTGCTAGGAAATGCTTGGGATTTGGAGCCATGATAAAGAATTATTTTCAATCCCCTTTTTATGTAATAAAAGTTCCATGGTGGTACAAACCTGTCAAAGAACTGTTGGTGGCAAAAATGTTCCTGCAGCTGGGGACTCAAGTTATCTGGTGGGACATTTGTTAGGTTTGTTAGGTAGTCTTGGTTTCTACACAACCTAGGAAAAAGGAGCTTCCTTCTTATCCTGAACGGCCCTAAAATCTTTTCCAGAATTGCCTAAGCTCAGGCAAATAATGTGTTAAAATTGGTCTCTCTTTCAGATCTGAAGAGATTTTCCCATGGCTGAAGAAAACCTAAATAAAATTAAAATACATAATTTTAGAATATAATATATAGAGTGCAATATTTTAAAAAGTATTAGTACTTATGAAAGTGACTGAAGTAACTTCTGTACCCAATGGGCAATGGAGAAGGTCCTACCCTAGTATAAACAGTTGGAAACTGTCCACTCTGTAAGACTATGAAAAAATTCTGAGCCCACTTGTATGTGATGTCTTTTTTTGTTCTCATGTGTTGCTTTTAAAAATGGAATGGTTTGGCCTGTGATAGTCAGTGCATTTTCTTAGACTCACCCTTTGTACAGCCTGAACTGGCTGCATCTGGCTCCAACTCGTGGATTAGATTTAGCCATTTTATTTGTACTGAATCCCATGATGTTTCACTGAGCTGCTGGAGGCAGCACATCTTCTGTCCCACAGGTTGCTTTCCCAGGGTTTATCAATCCATTTTTGGGAAGAACTTATTTGCTGATTCCAATATGATAATGAAACATGCATTGATTTATTTTTCACCCTCTCATCCCACAAATGAGGCTAAAAGACTTGAATGCAGGAAACACAGGAATTTCTAGCCCCTTATCATGATAATCTTTACCTTTTAACCTCTCACAGATTGCTGATCTACCTCTCAGTTAAAAAAACAACAGTAAATACTGTTTATTTACTTTACTTGAAGAAGATCCATAGTGACCTGCCGGCTCATAACTAAATTAATCTCTCTAATTGATATTCCCGGCGTTCTCAGCTTCTTTGATTTTTATTGGATTTTCTACTCTATAATTCCAAAGCCTGGTCCACTATGTTCCTGTGAGAATCTTTACTTTCATCTCTGTGTGGCAACACTAATAAGCAAAACAGCTCAGGACCCAGAAGGCAGATGGATTTTCATAATTAATGATGTATATTCTCACATTAATGGTCATTGGGAAAGTAATCATTTTTAATGTTTAATGTGATGAGAACTTCCTGAGTCAGACTTCCAGTTACATGAAAACTGGAAGAAAGAGCATATTTAAATATGTATACATTGCATAACAAAAATGAAGGCATTTTTATTTATCTTCCAGGTGTGATTGTTAGCACAAAAATGAAGAGTGCTAGCAAAACCAGGGCTCTGAAATTTGCTGAAGATGAGATTTTCAGAAAAGTTGATGATTCTAATCTTTTTGTGCTGCTTGATATGATATTTATTGGGTTTTTTCCCAAGTCAGTGCAGGGCATTTTTAAAAATCTCACTCTTACCTCAGGAAGTTTCCCTTGCTGAGAAGTTGTGGAATGGGTAGATTTCATCTCTCCTGTTTCTACTTTTTGTTATTATATTTCTGTGTTCACTGAAGAAGGGATGTGTATGCAAGTATTCCAGGTTAATAAGAAGGTCATTGTGGTTTTGAAACATTCTCAATCTCTGTCTATTTAATGAATCTTTAAACTTGTGCTTGAGGAAAAGAGGTCAACGGCCACTATTCTTTCTTCTTTTTCTGGGATAAAATATAATTAAGATTGGCTCAGACACTTCAGTACAAGAAGGAGTTAATGATTGCAAGAGAGGTATATTTCTATCCAGTCTAACATGAGAAACATAGTACATTTTGGAGGAAAAATCCATGAGTCTCTGTTCTTCTCCAATTTCCCATGGACTAGCACCACCTGATTCTGCAGCCAGCTTGTTGGCATCTCTGTATGTACTTCTACAATTCCACATGGCCCTCCAAGAAAGAGATGGGAAGTCAAATCTGAGGTTACAAATTCCCCTGAGCAGACAGGGGCCAAAATTTTGAAATATAGTGCTGAATACTTCAGTATCTAATCCTCCCTTGCAAACCTTGTATTTCTGTAGGTACTGTACTGAACCAAAAAGAGTTGCTATATCTTCTTGTATGAGAAAATAAAAGTTTTAGTAAAACAGAAGCTGATCCAATGCATCATTAAAAATCAGAAATCTGGAAAGAGAACAGTAGACTTGCCTTTCTCTCCTTGCACAGGAGAATTAGGAGAGAAGTTAATATTGATGCTTCTAATATCATATTTCAAAGCCTAAGTATCTGACAAGAGGAAAAGATTGTTTTTAATACACACATACACACAACAGGAAAATGACTCAGAGAATGGAATAAATATCTTTATTTTTAGAAAACTGCTTGTTTACTTGAGGTGCCACAGCAGCTTTGCTCCACGTACATAGCAGCCTGATAAAAGCTAAACAAAATTTGATATATTTGAACATTCAAGTATTTTAATATTCAGAAATTACAGGATAGTACAAATCTAACATATACCCCAGTATTTTTAATTTATTTGTCCTCTACCAAGAGAATTAAATTAGTCATTTCTCTACAGAATTAGTGTTTCCTTTTCTCTGATTTCTCTATTCCCTGATGATATTTATACTTATAGTATTACTGATTAGTTTTAAAATACACAAAAAAATGTAGTATTCATTTGCTCGTTCCATCTTAATCAGCTATAAAAAGCCACAAAAGTGATGACCACTGTGTTTCATTACATTCGTAGATGAATCTTAATACCAAGTTGCAAAGCTTCATTTCCAGCAGGGATATGTCCTTTAGAGGCTTGTCTACTATACCAAGATAACAGTACATCACAACATCTTTGTGGGGTCATAAACATGTGAACACCACAGGTTCACTTAGCAAAGGCATTTGTGAGGAAAAACAGACTCCATGGCTGCTAGTAACCTCTGCCTAAAAATGTAGAGAGGTTATAAAATCATAGAATCATAGAATCATAGAATGTGTTTAGTTGGAAGGAACCCACAAGGATCATAGAGCCCAGCTCCTGGCCCTGTATGGGACACCCCAAGAATCACACCATGTACCTAAGTGTGTTGTCCAAACATTTCTTGAGCTCTGTCAGGCTGGTGCTGTGACCACTTCTCTGGGGAGCCTGTTCCAGTGCCCAGCCACCCTCTGAGTGAAGAACCTTCTCCTGATATCCAATCTAAACCTCCCCTCAGCTTCATGTTGTTTCCTCAAGTCCTGTCACTGGACACAAGAAGGGATTGGTTGTCATATTCCAGGTCACACTGAAACTTCAGGACATGAGGAAACTGTATTCAGTTTCTGGACAATTTCTGTGCTTGTTTCTGCACAATTACATTTCTTATGCCTTTTCATCTAGTAAATTTCATTTATTTGTTTTGCGTTTTCAAGTATTTATGTTTTCCCACAAGAAATTATCTGGAACTGGTTAACTTACAGCTAGTCCAGGGATGGGTACTAGTTGTATCTGGTGCACAATATGGAGCCTTCTCCCAGCAAATTCGGGTGATGATTACCAGCATGAATTTGTGGTACATATGCTTGGCATCTGCCTTGACTGCCAATCAGATTTTCAAGCCAGTCAAAATCTTTATTATGACCTCTGTGGAGAATAGTTTCTTTTCCCTTCCCATCATTGTTTCCTGTTCATCACTAGCAACAGAGTCTGAGGGAGTCCGTTTTCTATCCTCCTAATAGATGAGAGGAAAAATTTTGGAAAGGGAAATAAAATCCAACAGGATTTTTATGGAACAGAGTTCCACACCAGATCTGGTTGAGCCTGAATCTTCCCAGTTTTAGAGTGCGCAACAAAACTCATCTATTAAAATAAATATGTGCCAACTAATAGCCAAATAGAAAGTAAAGGAAACTGCCAGCAACTTATTTTATTTGAAAAAAACCTGGTTTGAAAGAACAAGAAAAGAAAGACTAATTTGGAGGCCAAAAGGATGAGCTTCTTTTTATCTTTGCTGGAAAGACAACATGAATACACCCAGCTCAGCTCTTCACCAACCCCAGACACTGGTAGCTAATACCTGTAGGGGCTGGTTAATTGGGAGGGGAAAGAAGTGAGCATGAGTACAACCACATGAAATGGAAAGAACATTGCATAAAGATGAGTGAGGCAAGTACCTAGAAGAAGATTCCCCTGGGAAAATAAAGGAAGAAGGGTGTCAGACAGGGGGGGTTTGTTGGTGGTATTTTGGATGGGATTTTTGTCAAATTTGGAGAAAATTAATTTGGCTTAAACCCCATAATGGGATGTGGACTATGTGAAGGCAACATATCCTTAAAGGTGACCAGATGAACGTGCAACAAACCATGTATGTTCTACTTAACAGCAGTTAACGCCTGTGGGGAAAACTGACTGCAAGATACTCAAGTCCTCCTGATTTTCTCTCAATGATTGTTCCAATAGGATTTTAAAAATTCTGAAGTCCCTATTAATTGCCACCGATAGGCATTACAACACTGTTGATACAGTGAGGTTTGTTGGGGTTTTTCCCCAGGAAATCACTAGTTAATAAAACTCTGCTAACCTTTCTATTAATTTCAATATTGAAGCAAGCATTATAACCTGGAGAAGTCTAAGATGTACAATTAAGAGAGCAAGAGAATCATAAATACAAACAACCCTAAAAGCATGTTTAAACCTTGAATGGAAACATAAGGTCAGTTTTGGTTAACCATTTGGATAAATTTAGCCGTTAATGGAATCTAGAACAACAGAAGCATTTTCTTTTTTTAGACATTCTATTGGAAACAGAATGAAGAGGAAAATTGTCTTGCAATGCAAGGACAAAAGTTTTGGACTAAATCAACGGATGAGAATATGAAACTCAGAAGTCTATACTTGTTATCCAGGCTAACAGAAATGCAAAACATGTGCATGGCAGACAAGTAAATGAGAGACAAAATTCTGACTATAGTTACACCCATAAAATTTCAGTGATCATACTTGGGCTATCTGGTGATACGTTTTTAAAATGTTGCCTTCTTAGTCAATTAAGGGTGTGATTTTGAAATAGGACAAACAAGCACTTCCTTAACCTGGAACCACTTTTTTTTAAAATGATAATTTAGTGCTTTAGAAAATGAATATTTGCTGCAGATTTTTTAGCAAAATATCTTAATAAAATAGGAGCTTGATTCAATCTATATACAGATTTTATGTGCATGAACCAAAGCTATTATACTAACACATTTCTAAACTATAAAGCATATACAGAAGTCCATTTACATTTCATTGTTAGAGCAGGAAATCCACTTCCAACAGAGCGCAAAAATAATGATTTTATATATAAATAATTCTCCTTACAAAAACCTTCATAGGATACTATTTTTATCATCTGTCTCTGTTCAGTTCTGTTTGTAAGGAAATAGTATTCAGAGATCTACTGAGCAGATTAGCCTTCTCATTTAATGAACATCAGTAGGGTCTAGGAAGCAGGCAGCTTCAGCAAGAGTGATCTCTACTTCCTGGTTTGGTGTTACAGTCAGATTCCCATGATGGGGTGTAGCAAGAAGGCTTTCTCATCTGTGCTGCACGTTTGGTACTTGCCCTGGAGATGGAGGAAAGGTGTTTAGGGGTAGCAAGAAATGAGAGCTGCCAAAATTTTTATCTGGTGCATTTTAGGTGTATTCTCAGCTGTGGATGTTTGAGGAAAATCCTTGTGTTGTGGGTTGACCATTTCTGGGCACCAGGTGCCCACCAAGCTGCTCTGTTAGTCCCCCTTCTCAGCTGGACAGAAAATCAGATGGAGAACAAATTGTAGGCTGAGATAAGGCAGTTTACTGAAGCAAAAGTTAAAGGTTGCACACACACAAGCAAAGGGAAAATACCAAAGATTTTTATTCTCTTCTTTCCATCAGCAAGTAACATCTGGCCACTTCCCAGGAAACAGGTCTTCAACACGTAGTGGAAGGCAAACATTCTAAATAATGAATGCTCCCCACCCCTTCCTCCTCCTTTCCTTAGCTTTTATATCCAAGAAGTCACAGGGTATAGAATACCCTTTGGTCAGTTCAGGTCAGCTGTCCTAGTTGTGTGCCCTCCCAGGATCTCACCCACACCCAGCCCCTTGATGGGGTGGAATGTTGGAGAGACATTGCTGGTGCTGTGCCAGCGCTGCTGGGCAGTAGCCAAAACACTGAAGTGTCACCATCACTTGTGTAGCTGCCACTGTGAAGCACAGCACTGTGCGGGCTGCTGAGGGGAAAATTATCTCAATCTCAGCCAGACCCAATACCCCTGGATGAGGAACAACCAGATTTAGGAGCATTTTCTGAGCAATACACCAAGTGAAATCATCCAGATAAATCAAGGCAGAATATTCTAAGGTCTTACCAGAAACCCAAAATCTGCACTGTGGTACAACTCAAAAATATGAATCTAAATCCTCCACATTTCCAGGAGAGAACTTTCTTACATGGTGCTGGTTCTGGGATTAATGTTGCTCATGCACCGCTGTGCACTTCCAGCATTTTAACAAACAAACCTACTCCAGTCTGTATGGATGGCAACAGCACACTTGTAGCTACCTGACTACATGTCTCTTCTACTCTCTCTGCTTCTTCTCAGGTTTTACAAGGTCCTTATTCCTTGAAACTAATACAGATGAGAGCAAAAATTCCTTGCAGAAATGAGGTTCCACATCTTTCAGAAACCTTAGCCTTGGAGTTTCCACAGATCTCTTCTGTTCTCATGCTTCGAGACCCTTAGTGGAAATGTATTACAAATCCACACATGCCACCGCTGAAATACATGGTAGGTTGTTTCCCCTTCTCTCTTAAATGGGAGTGAAAAAGAAATTACTGAACACTGAATCTCAGCCTTGAAAAGGCTGGAGTGATTTTGGTCAGAAGGAAAAAGAAGTTCGAAGAACTAATCATGCCTACTCTCCTGTTCTCTTCGTTTCAAACTTCTCTTGGCTGTCTGGTAAAGGGATACAAAATCCTGCAAGGTGAAAAGAGAAGGCTGCTTCCAGGTTCAGCACTTAGCCAAGCAGGTGAACATACAGAGTCTCTGAAAGCAGCTGCCTGACTCCTTGTCAAGCTTAGTCATTGAGAGCAGGCTAGGTGCAGGAGTGAGCCACAGATGATGCCACTTCTCCACTTCAGTCAGGGCCATGCTCACATAGGGAAAATACACAGTGTTTGCAACGGCCAGAGCACAGTCCCATCTTGGTTTTATTTAGAATTAATTTTAAATATAGAGTGGTTCTTATTTTTTTAAATTTAGAATTGTTCTTTTCCCGTTCTAGTTTTTTTTTTTTTTTTGTTTCAGGCAATATTTTCTCTTTAATCTAGGTTTTTAAAATTAAAAAGACTTCTATAATGAATTTAGGCCCAGGGAATTCTTGAAGAACTGGACATGTTACCTTTGTGATATTTGTCTGTCACTACAAGATATACTACAGATAACTCTCATCAGTAGGTCAGATATTTTTATATAAAATATGAAAATATCATAATGTGGGTTTAATAGCAAGTGTTATATTTTTTAAATTTAATTTTTAAATGAAAAAAACAGAGCAATTACCTTTTAACTGCCTTAACCAAATGGATATGATACCCATCTAGCCTTGGAGATTTGCCTTTCCTGGAATCCAAAATAAATAGGGAACGGCAGCAGAATTAAAAAAAAAAGCAATTCAACACAACCCCAAACCTTTAATTTGCAAGTAATGTCATTGATATGAGCTCTGTTTATCTGGGAGTAATACATAAGACTGAAAAAAAGTGTTTAATGGCTGCCTTAATTTCAGTTAGCTTGGTCAGTGTTCTTTTGGGCACATTTTGTAAGCCAATGGGGTATTATTCTGTCAGGTTTATTGCTATTTCCTCTATAGAATCTTAAACTCGTGCTTTTTATTAAGAACATTGTTATCTTCTAAGTAGCACATTTAATTCTCCTCCTAGAGTAACAGGATGAGAACCTCTTCCTACAGCTTCTGCTTGCTTTTGGTTTTATGTAACTTTTCAAACGTAGTGTTGTCAATTCTTCTAAAATGCCTGTGCCTTCAATCTATTCTCCTGTGTAGCTGGAAAATCTGTCCCAATTTTTAATTCACGGTTTTTCATCTTTAGACTGTTTATTTCATGTTATTTCATCTCTTTAAATTGGAGTTCAGAAATTCAGTTAATTTCTCAGGATATTTTAAATTATTGCTTTTGCCAAAGGAAACTGGATTTTGGTTTACATCATCATTCTCCTGTAAATCATCTATGTCAGTCACGTGCAGAAGGCACAGTTTTGATTTCTGTTTCATTTTTGGGAACATTTTGAAGACAAAGTGAAACCCACCTCTCTCGTTTATTTTTACTTCAACTGTTGTCTTTGTTTAAAGCTAATCCCAACTGAACAGGGTTAAATGATTAGATTTTCATTAAATTTAAATTAATTCTTAAACTTGATGAGCTTTTTAATTGATCAGTCTTATTCTGGAGTAGAAAACAATTGTTGATCTGCTATCATTCTGCCCACAAGGGAAAAAGCACAAGCAAAGGAGAAGCCAGGGAATTACGCATATAAAAAAGTTGATTTTTAATGCCCCCCAAAAGTTCTGGAATAAATAATCTAACTCACCATTTAGAAACACTGGAAAGAAGAATAGGGAAATGAATAAAAGACAACATGAATTAGTGCACAAACCATATTGAATAGATCTAATTTCAATTTAAAGCAGAATATGAGGGCTCATGGACAGGAGAACAGCATGTGATGTTATTGTAAGCAGTTAAGAAAATGTGTTCTGTATGAATATTTGGGTAGGATCAGCTCAAAAGTGTTGCTTCGATCACCTGTTTTTTATTATCTGTAATAACTACGGTAAATATTTAACAAACTCAACCTTTCATGTAGTTCCACACTCAGTATCTCTTGATTTCAAAAATGATTCATTGATAACCACTTCTCGGGTGTATTTTTAAGAACTCCTCTGGATTAAAAAAAAAAAAAATTAGAATTCAAAATTATCTTGGTAATTTGGTTTGAAAAAACTATGTGCTACTAAATATGGTCAAGAGGGAGACCCCTCACCTGGAAAAGAATAATATGCCAGGCAAAAAACAGATCAGGGATTAACTGGTGGGGTGTCAGCTCTGCAGGAAAAGATCTAAGGGTCTGAATAGGAAGCTAAATAAGAATCAATATTGTTATACTTGTGAGAAAGACAAGAAATCTACTTGAATGCATAAATAGGAATGTAGTATATAAAAAGCCATGATAATAATTCTTCTCTGCTCAGACTTGTTTTCAGCTAGGGTGCTGCAGACAATTTTTGGTGCTGCAACTTGAGAAGTATTTATACCAATTAAAAGAGGAAGGCAACAAGAATGGTTAATAGTTTAGGAATTACTATATGGAAGGAAAGCTTGAGATTATACTTTCTATACCTTTTAGGAGTGATGACAGGGTCTTATTTCTGAGAGCTAATTTTCCAGGTTCAGGTACAGAGTCTGTCCTGTGGCACAGGAACAGAACAAAAAAAAATTAGAGATTTAACACTCATCCAACCTTAAGTATCCAAAGAAATTACCAATTCTTGCCCCAATGTCACAGTGTCAAGGACCCTATGGCTGAATTACTGACTACACACATATTAATATATGAAATATGGACAGGACATAGGCTCAGGTCTCGATATGTGACTGTTGATTCTGCATCCAATAGACGTGAGCCCTGGCAGAGTTTTGGTCATGCCAAGGAATTGTCTGGGGCACAAGTCTGACCCAGGCATTTCTCTCAGCCAGCTGAATATACAAGGCCACCTTGTCCTTGGGGCTGTGGCAGGAGCATAGCTGTGTTCTGTCCTTTTCATCAGGGCAGAAGAACAGCCCATACCCTGTTGAATCTGTTAGCATAGGCAGCAACATGATGTCTTCATAGACATCCAAGGAATTTTCAGGTCTTCTACACAGTGGACTCATTCAGATCAGTCATAGAGCTGCTCTTGACTACCTTGGACTTGCTTCCTCTGGTTCCAACTAAGTTTCCCCAATTATCCTCAAATTACCCTAATTGTCCTCAAAAAAGCTGCTTTCAAACTCCCAGACTTCCAAATCTAACTGTGAATAACTGCTCCCATTTCCTTCTGGTTTGGCTCTGACTGAGCATGCAGGAGTTCAGCTCGCAAAAAAAAAAAAAAAAGCCAAGCAGTACTGAAGCAAAAAGCCAAGGTCAGGCAGTGGTATTACAGTGATATTACAGAACCCTCAGCCCCCTGTCCCAGTGTGGTAGAAGCAAAGAGGCATCAATTTGGAGCGAACATGGGAAATATCACAGGAGGTAGGAGGGGGAACAGCTAGAACTGGGAGGAGGAAGCATGCATTTGAGGGTTGCAGCTATGGTCACTGTCATAAACAGCTGTCAGCACCCAGCAGCAGCCCTGTCACTGACAGGTCTTCAGAGGTTCAGTCAGACAGTGTTACTGTCTCTGATCAAAGCAAGTGGCTGAGGGAATAAACATGCTGACCTCACGGTCTGCCTATAATAAACACCAGTGATACTGCTCGCTCTAACTCTGGGCAATTCGGACTGCTTTCTCTAGTAGTGTTTGCTGGAAATCAATTCCTAGTGAACAAGGTAGGTGGAAGATAAATGAAAACATCCTATCAATACTGGCAAAATATCACAAAGGCTTATTTCACCTTCATCATCAACTCATCTGGCTGAGTGTGAATCCTCACATATTCTCTCTTTTCACTGTAGTAGCAGCAAATAATTGTAGGTACAAAAATGCTGCTACTGAGGATTTTCTTGCTATTTTCTAAGTCCGTGAGAGACTTTTCTCTCTCACAGAAGAGGTAGCAGGGAATGTAAACAACCAAGCCACCTGCAACCTTGGAAAGTCTTGTTTATGATATAGTAGAAAATATTTTGACAATGGATGTTTTAGGATTTTGGCCAATCACCCCCAAGGGGTGGCTGGTCCTTTGTCCAATTAGACTATGAAGAAAAAAATCTATAAAAGAGTTTGTAAAATAATTAAATAAATCAATCTTGCTGCACAATTCCTGCCTGCTGGATCTTCTCTCCTCCTCCTCCTCCCTATGGCTGCGGGACACGGTGATATACCGTAGGAACCAGGCCTGCGGTAATAAATAATTTTTACAGTATTCCCCCAAATAGAGCATTTCCTCTAGTTGCTATGGGGAAAATAACAAATATCTAGTAATGCAAGCATTTCAATTAGTTAACAAGAAAGTGGTTTTCTTTTTCTAGGAAGCTGGACCATTTGCAAACTGAAAACTCAAATGCTGCAGGTAAACGACTGTCTGGCATGTGTAAAAAAAAAATTATTTATCAAGCAGATGTTGTTACTTTGGTTTGAAATGGGAACTTGAAAAACAAAAACAGAAACAAACCCCCAAAGCAAAATCAACAACAAGCCAAACCAAACAAGTTTTAGTAGGTTATACTTCAGAACTGCCAAGTTACCATATTCTTCAATTATATGGACAAGGTCTACAGAACTTTTTTAAACCTTTAAATAGAGGTTTTAAGTCTCTCACAGATGGAAACCTTTCTCTACTACAGAAACTGTATTTCCTAGGTGACAAGTGGAGAGTCTCATCACCTATGCAGTCAGCAGCTGGCGCAAGATTAATTAGTGAAGCTGAGAAGGTTGTTGTGCCTGAGCCTGGAACACAAAGAGAAAAAATATCCTTGCCCTTAGAGCAGACATCAAGAGGAACATAAATAACTTATTTTTCTTTTATATGACTATGAGTGAGTTTCACTCACCTATTCAAAGCTGATATATATTTTAGATATAGAGGAACAGCTGAACACAAGTGATAGTCAACAACATAAAAGTTAGAGATGAGCCATAATATTTTTTTCAGGACAGTTCTCAGGTTTACTAACAAAAATTTAGAGTTACTTATGTCAGAAAACTGTAATTCTTGTGGGAGTTATTTATGACTGTCTATCAGCTTGATATAAACCTAATTTTTGAGCTGAATTTTAACTTACATTTCTTGTTAAGTTAGGATGGAATTTCATCTCACATTAAAGGGACAGTTAATCCAATGAAGGTGAGGAACTCATTCTTTTTCCAAACATGTATGGATCTAGCTCATTGGGATATATGGCTGTTAAACAAACATTAAAGACGGTCTAAGAACTTTCTTATTTACATGGTTGTTTAGCATTATTTTATATATAAATGTGTGTATATATATATATTATATATATACACACGAAACATATTTCAAAATCATAATGTCCCCCCAATGCAGGACATTCAGTTCCTGGTGTAATCCTAACTGTGAGCTCTGTTAATAATGTCGTTGAATTTAGTAGCTTTTAAATCTAGTCCCTATTGTCTCTATGAGAATATCTACAACTTCCTCATAAAACCAGGGCAATGCTAGTGTAAAGGATGGTGGATGAAAGATTTCTGTGATATTAGCACATAATTGTTTATGAAAGTGTTATGAAAAAAAAATCAATTCACAAAACAATTTGCAGTGCAAATCTCACTTCTACAGCATGCCTGCTGAATTATCTATTATAACTTAGCTCATTTTAAAATTGGTGAAGTCTGCAGAATGTTACATTCCCTCTAGACTGGGAGTTCTACACATATGGTCTTGTAGGGAATAAAAAAGTAATTACTGAAGATCACCCTTTCCCAGACAAGTGCTGTGGACTGTTCAACCACTCATTTACAATTTAATCATAGGGCCCGCATTGAAATAGGTTTTTAGGTGTTAAGTCAAGCTAACAAAATGGTTATTTAAATTCATTACATTTGAAAAAACAGAAAACATACTTCCAATTTTGTGGTAGAATTGAGGCTGTTATTTTTGTACAGAAAAGCAGAAACAATGGAATCGGATTGTGTGACGGTTATGTTGGTGGGGGTTTTAATTTTCACAGACATATAGACTGCTTCTGATCCAATATAATTTCTACCATTTTCTTAAGATTTTCAGTAAGTCGAGTGATAAATGATAGTTTACTGTGTCACAAGCTTTTTGAAGCCATTTCAAGCTTTCCATACATATATTAAAAAAATATCTTTTTATGTTTCTTTGAGAAGTAAAAGTTTAAGCATCTTATACAGAATACAACAGGATAGAGTCTTACTTCTCAAAAATGAGAGTTTTTATGTGTATGTATATATATAATTATATATATTTGTTTTGGAAACAGTTCATGAGGGCAACCAAGCTATAAGAGCTGGTTTTTTTTATAATGAAGTGTGTGCTACATGTCAACAAGGTATGTTGGGGTTTTTTCTAACTCCCCTTCAGTGGCTCTTTCTTTATTACTCTGTTTAATGAAAGACTCAGTTCATGTTCAAAGAATCAGATTTTCTTTCAGTTTAAGTGAATTGATAGCTGAGCACTGATCATTTAAACCATCTAAGATTCTGCTTCTTCTTGTGGTCTTTTCCACCCCTTTCTATCCATTTCAAACAGCATTGCTAAAAGACACTGAGGTCCAGATTTGCAAAGTTATTTTAGTGCCTATCCTTTCTCACTGGTAATTTTAACATGAGTAAAGCATTATACACCTTAACAACTTAAACAAGGAACACCCAGGTGATCCCCCTGTCATTCCTAGTTCTCAGTCTAGAAGCATACACATGTCAATACCATAAGTTTGCTTTGCCTGGGCTATAATATCTCTTCTTAGAGGTTCACTGAAATGCTGTGTCCCACACTGACAGACCAACTACAGTTCTGCAGAATTCAGTGGGGATCATCTCAGGTACAAGATGGAGATCAGCACAGCTCTCACTCAGATCACATTTCAAATTAAAAAATCAGGTTCGTGATATATTGAAGCTGTTCTTTTTCGTAAAAGTCCAATACCTCAAATTCTCAACTTTCAGGTAAACTGGTATATTAGAAAAACATAAAAACCAGCAGGTAATCAAAATCATAAAAATATTATCTTAGTGTTTATTATTATCCACCTACAGAGATAAGTGAAATGTATCGTGTACTGCCAAGAACAATGTATTGTCAAAATGGCATTTGTCAAAAGATGTCTCATACCTCACAGTGATTTTGGATTCATATATTGCATTGAAATATGTGCTGCAAATCTGAAAAAAGTATGATGCAAAAGATCCCTTGCAAAACGTGTTGTTGGTCTGAGAAGGTGCCATACCAGTTGATACCTGATAAAAGAATGCAGTGATGAGCCTGTGGCTTTTGTGTTTTCCTACTCAGTCACTGAAAGCATGTTGCAGCTTTTAGCCTATTGCTTGGAGTCGGTCCAAAGTATCTGCACCCATATAGCTGGCAGCAAAGCAAAGTGCTGTGGAGTCAAGCTTGCACTTTGTGAACAAAAGGCAGTTTTGGGCTGTCTGAAATTTATTGATTTCTGGTGTTTGCAGATGACACTGTTAGGTATTTTGCATGAAGTAGTTGAAGGGCATTGAATGGGCAAAGAAACTTTTGTGAAAGCTGTATGTAATACTCTGGTTCAATTCAGCTGTGGAGGGTCTCCTGGCAGCCACCAGCTGAAAACCCCATGGAATCAGTGGAAATCATCTGCTGGCCAAAGTTAGGATCATCTCTTAAACAGCAACATCACATTTAATCAAAGTGCTTTCTATGAAAAGTATGAGTTACTGAAGATATGTGAAAATTTTCCCATGTTTTTAAAGGAATTCTGGTTGCCTCTGATGCTATTTAACTTGCTCTATAAATTCTTGCACTTTAACAGGATGACGAACGAGGCTTTGATATGAGCTACTCAGATGGTGAAATATCATTCTTCCAGTGTTTGGCAAACAAATTTAAATAGGTAATAGAATGCTCTTCTCACAAGTTCTCTTTAGACTGTAGGCAGTGAGAACGACTTATATCCAGGTTTTTTTTTTTAAAAAAAAGTCTAAGTCCTGTTATTTACAGTAAAATAGATTCATCCTGTTTATCTCAAGAAGTAGAGTTTTCCTTCCTTAATCAATAATTTTACAGTTATATAAAAATGTGTGCTATAAGCTGTATTCATACCACGTTCATAGTGATATAACATAAACTGGAAAAAACCCAGACGTTCTTGTTCTGAAATAAGCTGATCTCCTCAGAACGACATCAGCCAATTTCCTTATTCACACCACTTCATATTAAAGGTGGAAGACCATGAGTGTCTGCTATCTAGTACTTGAATCTTAAGTGGCAGGAAGATTACATAATTTACCTTTATACAAGGAAGTCTTTTTCTCTTCCTTTTCCTTCTTCTTTTAATTGAGACACGTAACATGTAATTAGAAATAAGTCATTATATTAGGATACCAACAGATGACACAAAAATATGCATTACACAGAGATGAATTTTGTAGTTGCTCCATTTGTTTTTATTGATTACAGTTTGCTGTTATACACTTTCCATAACAGACTCTATTCAACTCAGGAGCTTGGTTTTTCCCCTCAGGAGTATATATCCATAACACCTCTCCCTGTATCTTTTGTCACCTGAAATTTCAAGAACTCCTTTTTTTTTCTTCATAATCACTATGGTATCATTTCCATAGACAGTATATGATATAGATCATATCATATATGTGTGTCAAGCAAAGAGTTTCTTGGGTCTGATGCATATAAGAAAACTTGCAAAGGGTTAATTAGGGAATTATACATTTCTGTTATTTTAAGGAAGTTAATATATAATCTCTTTGTCTCTGCTTTGACAAAATAAGGCATCTAACAATCACCTAAAAATTTAGCCTTAAATTAGAATGATTAGTATGTATCCTTATCTGTGCTCTTCTTCATTTAAACCTTTTAGTTATCTGCCGAAATTGATTTTGAATTGGTCTACTTAGGGACACTGAACAACAGTCCTGGTTAAGCAGGTCTATACCCTGCTCAGCCAATTCAATTTAGCAGTCTCCAGATTCAAGCTGAGAAAGTTTTTAATCAAAACGTAAACTGGGGCAAGTGAATATATAAAGAATGGTTGCAAAAACTGAACTGAAAATCAGATATCCTTCCAAATCAGGACTGTAGTGGAGAGCCTCTGAATTTGTAACACCTCAGCAGATGGTTGTACAAGAACGTGTACAGAGATGTGTGCTATCTCTTCAAAAGCAGCTGGAGGAAACCAGGCAGTGGGAGCCCTGGGGAACACATGGTAGTAAATTAAATAAAATAAGAGAGACTTATGGGCAAATAATAGTTTTCTGTATTCTAATATTGATCTTTGAGAGTGCTGGGAGAAATTCTTTACAGTGGCTGCTCTTGTCCTTAAATTTCAGTGCCATGTTTGAACGGAGTCCTTAGCATAAGTCCAGGCATTATTTTCAGTTATTGGTCTGTGAGTAAAAAGTCAAAAGGCTTGCTTAAAAAAAATACGTTAAACCTGATTCTTTCTAAATCAGAGGTTTCCTGATGTCAGTGCTTGTATCTGCAAACAGCAACTTTGAGACACCACACTAATGCTGACTCAATCTCTACATCTAACTTTCCTGTGAACAGCATTTAAAGATGGAAGTCTTTCTGGTTTCTCAGAGCAAGAACAACCTGCAGCTTTCCCAGATCATACCCACAAAGAAACTTGTTTATGCTACTGGGATACAGCTGCAGGGCCACCACAGCGCTGAGCTGAGAAATGAGAGAGAGATGGTGCTGGCTTCCTGTCTGTTTTGAAACAGGTAACAAAGAGGAGTGTATGGGGTTTTTTTAATTTAATTTAATTTCATTTCATTTCATTTTTAAAAAGTGAGTAAAAAATTTCTTATTCAGTTCAACCTTTTATTAAGGAATCCATCATGGATGCAAATGTGTCTGAATGAATTTCTTACCCCAGTGTGATGCCTGTTCCGACGATAAATGGAATGAAAATAGTGCCAAAGCCAGCAGACTGCACAGGTGCCGGGGGTGAAGGCAGATCTCATGGTGCAATGGCTCTCAGCAGGATCAGGGGTCAGACTTCCTTGCCAAGCCCTGAGTGCTGGTACAATACAATTGCCAAGCTGCTGAGGGGTTTTTGACTCAGTCTACAGCATGGGTACTACGGTTAGGGATCCCTTTGTCCATATTTCTTCCTAAGGGCCAGAAGCAACAGGATAACAACTAGCACAGAGAAAACTTCGTGTTCTGTGTTGTATCCCATCCCTGGAGAGTGCAATTAAATGCTATAAAATCAGTCTCCATGTGCTGAATCATTCAAAACTGAAGGTGAAAAGGGGGATGAAAAATTTGTTTTGGATTAAAATTCATGTGGAATCACACGGGTGAGGACTCCTAAATCTTTCCGAACTTTGCAGCCGACAGTTTGTTTTTCCTTTGCACTACATTGCACCTTGGTAGATCTTAGTCCAAAAAGCCTTTGAAATCACTGTCCTGAGTTTGCTTCAGTCTCTTGATCTTAAATATATTGTTTGTCACAAGCAGCTTCTAAACCCAATAGTCCATTAATTAATTAATGGAACCTAAAACTTGTGCCATAAATTCTTTTTCTGTCCATACACATTCCTATTTGTCTAAATGCCTTCTTACCAGTCATGTTGATAAATTCCCCTCCCCTTAATTCACTTTTGTGTTTCAGGTACCTCCTTTTCACACAAAATGCCATGTTTTCCTTCTAACCTTCAAGACATTGTAAACGTCCTTTGCTGATTAGCTGCTGCTGTTTTCTTCTCATGGGGACTTTCATACTGATCCATTCTGCCAGTGTGTCAAGCTTTGAATGCCTCCTTGCTGCCTGAATTCTGTTTCTGCCTTCAGACTCTTTCATGCCAACACTTTATGCATATTTTCATTGCCCTGGATTTCTTTAAGGCTCCAAAAACCTCCTTCTTCCAATTCTGCCTCCTCACTAATGAAATCTGTTTCAAGAGTCACATTCCCTGTATCTGCAAACTGCAGCTAGCTTTGCAAGATTCAGAAAATATATATATCCATCATACCCCCTCTAAATATATTAATGCTTTCCTGTTATCCCTGTCTTTCCTTGTTCCTTAATGTTTATTGGACAAACCAAGACAGGGGGCCTACATCCTCAGAAATTATGTCTGGTTCATCCTCCAAGGCAAAAGATTCTTTCTATTGTTTCCCTAGAACTATTTTAAAATAATATAAATTTTCTATCTTTTGGTAGTACAAGCATATGTGAATGTATTTCTTCATCTAACCCCATCTTAATTGTATTTTAAGTAATTAACTGAGCAATTATCCTATCTATCTTATGTAATACCTTAAAATTAATATGATTATTGGTGTTTTGTTGGTTTCATGTGGGTTTTTCCCTTCCCCAGGGGAAAAAAATTCAGACCTATGAAATCTGGAAAATAAGTTAGAAAATGAATTCCTAATTACAGTCTTGGCTGTAAACACATTTAAGTGCATCTTGCTAAAACTTTGAAGGATGTCAAAGAAGCATACCTATAAGCTGAAGATACTTATTCTGTTGCTTCCCTAGAACTTCAGAAATAATGTGAGGTAGAAATCATGCATGGAAAACAAGGCAAGTAGCCACTGGAATTGCATGGAATTTCTTGTTGTGAAAATTTACTTTTTAATTAGTCTAGAAATTACATAGATATCTTAGACACAATATTTAAACTATGAAAACACTATATAGTTTCATTCACAAGAGGATGACTTACCAAGAGTCTGAAAAAGTAGTGACAGGGTCTTTTCTACCCATAAAAAAATACTGAAGAGAGCACATATATGCTAAACAAAGATACCTAAGAGTAAGCATACATAACAAGCAGAATTAATAAAACAAGCTGACCCCACAGCTCTCCTTCCTGTAGTTCTCTGGAGAAACTGCTACCTGCTCTGACCATAGGGAACTAAAGGACAGTTTTGAGATGAGGCCCACAATGAACCTGATTAGCCCAAATTAATGCTGGGGGCTAGAAAAATGTCAGATGCAGGTTGCAGAAATAGTTTTCTCAAACATTGAATAAGTGCTTTAAAAATATTCAGCAGTGATTTTTGCTTGCTTTTTACTGTTCTATTTTACAAAAGTGCAGAGTTTAGGTCTATATCTTGTATTTCCTGTCATTCTGAATGCTGTTCATTGAATGACACTTGAATGAAACTCTCTTTGGAAGCATATATGGTAGGACACAGCCTCAAAGGAGTGTTTTAAGATCACTTAAAGAATCACTGGCAAAGGTATTGGCATAAGCAGGTTTAATACAAAGCTGGTTGGCAAGGTTCAGTCTACTAAATGGTTTAAGCGCACAAAGAGCAAAGCAAATGAAAATCTAAAATCAATCAAACTGAAACTAAAATCAATCACAAATTACCTATGTGGATGCTGGGCATGGAAAGGGGTAAGGATGGGAAAAGGTAAGAATAGAAGGAATAAAGGAAGACCCTCCCATTGAATCACAAAGTTCAGAGGGGACTCCCTTGCCAAACTTAGCCCCGGAACTGACCAATAGTTTAGGCCTAAATGTTTAACAGCAACAATTTAACAAAATATTCCATAGAACATATATAGTTTGTTGTGGCCTGCTGTGAACCACGAGAGCTCAAAGGGTCTCACTCAGGACTGCTGCTTATGGGTGTATTGGGTTTGCATGGCCAGGTTTTGATAGCTGGGGGGCCACAGGGGTGGTATCTGCGAGAAGCTGCCAGAAGCTTCCTCCATGTCCAGCAGAGCCAATGCCAGCAGGCCCCAAGACGAAGGTGCAAGGCCCCAGGCCAATCAGAAATGGTGGGAACGCCTCTGTGATAATGTATTTAAGGGAAAAAAAAGTTATAGCGCTGATGTAATTGTGGCCAGAGAAGAGCAGGGTGAGAACATGTGAGAGGAATAACTCTGCAGACACCAAGGCCAGAGGAGAAGGAGGGAGAGGGGATGCTCCAGGCACCACAGCTGGGATTCCTCTGCAGCCTGTGGTGAAGACCATGGTAAGGCAGCTGTGCCCATGGAGGAGAACAGGGATGCAGAGGTCCACCTAGCCGTGCAAACCCAATACAATAGGGTTATAAGACAGTTGCCTTTAGTCACAGTAATTTTCCATCCCAGCTACAATTTAGGTCAGTAACTTTCTCTGAAAGTTCAATAACAAAAATGTTCTGCTTGGGTTGTTATGCAGGCAGGAAAAATAAATTTCCAAGGCTGTTCATTAAAAAGCAGGAGCTTGTTAGACAGCATAAGTTCCTGGGAGCAGACAGTGTTTCTGATAAGCTCGGGAGGAGCTTAGCCCAGGTGCTGTTCATCAAGACTGAGGCCTAATGAGCATTTCTGAGAGCATCATGCAGCTCAAGAAGGAGTGGGGGAAGAATGCACCACCACAGATACATACATTCTGAAGAATATATTTGGTTTAAAAAATGGGTAATTTCCTTATTTATGCCCCTATTAATCACAGGCTATATACTGTCAGAAAACTATCTAGTGTAGAGACATGGCAAGCACATAATTAGACTTTTAATTACTATGTGGATTCCAAACTTTGCAGGTTTTTATTTCATTGCTATTCAAAAGATGCAAGTATCATTATTTTGTTAGAAATCACACTCATTCACCCTAGTTACTGTAAGTAAACATATAATTATAGAATGCAACACATTACTGAAATCAAATTATCTTTTGAGAAGATGCATTCTGATAGTACTGAAGATTCTGGTAAGGAAACTTTACTGTGACCAGAGCCATATGGGTGGTTAGCACAATGGAGCAGTACAACATATGTGGCAAAAAATGAGGAGAGAATTTTGAGAAATTAATATGCTTTTGTTCCCCATTTTGAAATCATGGGGTGTGTTGATAGTACGAATATTTGGATTTCCTCAAATCTCCTTTTTTTGTCTTTGTTATGCTCAGCACTACTTTTACATCTTCCTTCCCTGGTTGATGAGCAAGGTCCTTAGGTCACTAGTAAAATAAAACTCATTGCTTCTGCCTTCTGTGAATGTAACATTGTTAGCTAGATTCGTCAACAGTGATTCATGCTACTGTATTGAGAGAAATATTAATTTTGGGGGAGTGCATGAAGGCAGAGCATCAATGTAGGAGAGGATTTGAGTCTGTGGGGGATGAGAAAGCACGCTGCACAACCTTCTTTTATGAAAATTAGAGATTAAAATATTAACATGCAGAGAGTGTTGGCAGACCTAGAAACAAGCAATTTTATCTGTGTAATCTCTGCTCCAGTGAGATCAATCAGATATACACCTTCCTTTTAACTAAGCTACATAACAAGGATGAGAAAAGAAAATAGTAGCCAGTATATGAGTATTTTTTTCAGTTTTTTCCCACTTTTGGAGATGGATAAATGCTTCACAGATGGCTTATGTCTTGCAGTGGGGCTGTGGAGACAGGGCGACCCTGTTCCTCATTCTGCCCTCCATCCTAGAACACGTGCCTTGGGTAAGCACAAATGCCTCTAGAAGTTCCAGGAGGGAAAAGCCCAACGTTACTCCACTCACACGTTACTCAGAGGGTAGCAGCAGCACAGCTTTCTCCCTGCATGGCTGGAATGAATCATGTAAATCCTAATTTTGTCTGTTTTTCTGTTTGCCTTGAAGAAATGTGAAAAAACGAGTCTATGCTTGAGCACAGCATTTGCATTTTCACCAGGCCAGTACTGAGATGAAGGATGGTTCTTCGCTCCCATTTCCAGGAAGGTCTGCCAAAATGTGATGATCACATCAAAGGCTCAGCTCCCTTTCTTCCCCCCCCCCCGCCCCCCTTTTTTTTCCCTTTTTTTTTTCCTTTTATTTTTTTATTCTTCATTTGAAATGAGGTAGTTATCTGGCTGTGTGTTCATTCCTTGACAAAGCTTAGATACAACAAGCTCCTACAGGCAAAAGATTAGTAACATTGGCTATTGCCTTGTGACTTTATTTGATTTGAGGGTGAATGTGCTGTAAGAGATGTTTCGAGCTGGTGGTGTGTGATTTCATGTATGAAAGCCTTTGTGTAAGGAGTATGTGCAACAGCCTTTGGCCATCATTCCAGCCTGCTTGTTCCCAGAAGAACCTGTGATTGGCTACAAAGCTAAGCCACAGCCTGCCTCTAGGCTCAGGAAGATTTTTAAAATTTTATCTCTTTTATTCTCACACTTTGTACGAAACCTATTATGAAGAGAAAAAAGTTTGGAGCCCAGAGAACTGTTCTAAATCTGATGTGTGGAGTTTCCTTAGATATGCCATTTTTTGTTTTTAAATTAAAAACTTTAGGTACTCTTTTAAGAGGATAATTCAGCAGTGCCTTTTGAGACAAGATGACAATATTTCCTCTAATTGTGTGGCAAAATTACAGTAAATTGTATTTTAAATCTCCATTACAGACAACAGAAGAATGAGAGCACTGGGAAAACAAAGATGCTGTCCCTCTGTCATACAGTCACACCTCGAGTCTGTGCAGTTCTGGTCTCTGCTTCTCAAGAGCGGTGTAAGAGGTACTAGAAAACATGCAAATGATCCAAGGCATACAGAAAGTGCGTTGGAAAAAATGATTAAAAAGTTTGGACTACTTAGTTTGGAGCAGAGAAGACTGAGGGAAAGCGTGACCAAGCAAATCATGCAGGTGATGGTAAGCAGAATGCAGATCCATGGTTCACCAATTCCCACAATACAGACACCAGGGGATTCTGGATGGTACTCAAATCAGTTCGAAATATTTAAAAGTACTTTACACAATGGGTGGTAAACTTTGAGAACTTTTCACCACAGGAGACTGAGGATAGCAGATGGTTTCATCGGGTTAAAATTTCAAATAATATGTATTAAATAAACAAGCAGGAATGTGACCTCCAATATCCTTAATTCAGTGGTAGTGTATCCTAGGGAAGGAGAAGGATGGATAGCACAAAATGTCAAGCTTTTGCCACTGTCAGAAAACAAATCCTGTACCAGATGGAGTATTGGCTTAATCCATCAAGTTACTTCTCATGGTCTTCCTTTTATCCTGGGAAGTTCAATTACCATGACCTGGCTCTTCTCAACAACACTGATTTTTGAATTTTTTTTCTCTGAAATATCCCAAATATTGAGATGAATGTGTTTATTTTGAAAGTTTTGTTGTATTGAGACTACTTCCTATGAATTCTTCAGTAAACCACAGGGAACTTTCTTTTTCCTTTTTTTGTGTATGTATTTCGACAGAAATTTGAATTTTCTACTAAAAAGAGTCTCTATATTATTTGTCACGATTTTCTTCATGCCTCTTCATCTGTATTAAATAATTCTCAAGAACTAACCAATTTAAGGCAATCAGACTTCAACTATGAATTTGATAATGCCTTTATAGCATTGATGCCTTAGGGTTTAACTTTTATGTTTTTCAAATCCTGCACTGCCTAGTGTGTAACTGAAGTTTCTTGTGGCCTGTTAGCTGTTGTTCTCTCCTGCTGGTTAGACACAACAAACCTCTCTGGGTTTGCTCTTCGAGGACACCAGGCCCCAAAATGTGTAAACTAAAGCCTAGAGGGGGGAAAATGTGGGTTAATTACATCATTAACTGAGGTTATAATTGGAGAATTAACCCTGATATGCAAATGGACCAAACCTATAAAAGTGTGAAGAACCCGTGACCCAGGGTCCATCTTGGCTCTAGCCTTTAGACTGCCCAGGGTGTACCTTTGAAGGGTCTTCAAATAAATACCTACTTTTATTCTCTTATTCTTGTCTAGTCTCTGTGTTTTAGGTGGCCACCTCAAGGCATCAGTTTTTGGCACTCCAGATGGGATACAAGGCTTCTGAAAATATTCTGGACTGAGAAAGATCCAGCTCAGCTCCCCCTGCCCCCCCCCAATTATAATTACAACTGCTATGAACAATTCTTTAACCCAGGGCCAGTTTGGTAACCATGAAGTCAGGGTGTGGAAGATATAATCAGAGCTCAGTGTGTTATCTTTGAATGCTATCTAATGTAAGATCTGAGTTGGTTCTCAAATTGTAAACAAATTTTGCTGATCTTTCCACTTTGGTTTACATGTCAACTGTTAGCTCTGTATCCACATAAACGTCCTTGGATGAGTTCTGGACTAGAATCATATGCAAATTTTGGTTCCAAACCTGAGTCAGGGTTATCAGCTGTGTAGATTACAAGCACAGGAAAAAAAATCATTTAAACTACATCATCTTAATTTGTATCAGTCTCTGTTTTCTCAGCTGTTTCAGGGGCAGAAGCCTTCTTGACACTTGAGTTAAGAAAGCTAAAGAGTTAAAATCTGGAGAAGCAGATTTTTTATTTGAATGACAACAGTACATACTGTAGGGCAAGGCAGTGTAGTTCTGCTGAGTTACGTGAAGCAGTTGTCTTAATAGGTCTCGACATAGCCTGAAGAATATTTATCTCCTGTAAGTTCAAAAGGCTGAACCTAAAAGGCCACTTGAGACAATTCCTAACAGGGCCAATTTATCTTATTTAACTTTAATCTTTGTCTGTGGCTGAAATGACGCTTTGTTTACTAATGTCATTGACTAAGACGTTGCCTGAGACTGTCTGAGATTGGAGCATGTGCGATGCAACCACGCCAGGCTTGTGCACCACTGAGTGTAAAGTGAGCTTTTGGAAAGAGAGGAGAGAGGTTTATCTCCCTAGCACTCTGAGCACTACTTTAATGATAATCTTTCCTCATCTCAACATTCATGCAAAGTAGTGTAAGCAACACACAGACCTGAGATTTGAATGTTGAAACAAGTGATTTCCAGAGGGCTGGGTAAAATCTTTTTTAGCAATGCCTCAGGTCTTGGGGATCTGTTTGATAACATTTTTTCTTGCAAGTGCCTGAGAAACAAAGAATTTTTTAAAGAATCTGCTTTCCTGCTCAACCTCTTCTGGGATGCTTAAATCTTCCTCACCATCCATCTCTTTTATTTCTGCAATCTCCCAAGCTCATTGTCCCAGTCCCAGAAAAAAATGGCCAGAAAAGTGAACAAGGAGTTTTGCAGTGAAAGTGATTTCAAACTGGTTTTGTTTGCTTGTTTGCTTATTTTTAAGATTGGAGCAATTGTTATTTGTCAAGTAAGCCCTTCTGCTTTTCCTGACCTTTCCAAGATCTCTTGTAGTAACAGAACACTGTTCAGAGAGATAATTGTGCCACACAATTAGCTGTGGGACATAATTATGAATTTGGAAGCTGCAAGTCTCGTATTAACTTGTACATTTTAAGTATGAGGTGTCTGAGGCTTGTTGTGTTTCTAAGGAATTCCTTAACTAAATCTTCTTTTTTAGTTCTTCTCCCTTCATGCACTTAGTAAATTGCTGGCAACAATACCGGCAAATTACTGAATACAAAAAAGTTTAGACAGAATGATAATTTAGTTCATTTTAGCACAGCCACCCACAGGAAATGTTTCTCTACCTATTTCCCATTCTGAAGTTGTACTTAAAATATTCCTTTTCTTAGGAATTTTCTGCTAATCTTTGATAATGAACATGTAATTTTCACTCTGTAATAATTTTAAAGGACTCATATTTTTTTCAAACTAACTGTCTTTCTTCTTGCACTAACAAAATTGACATTTCCTAATGCAGCTTCTTAATATGAAGGCATAAATCAGGAGATATTGCGAAACACAAATGACTCAAATGTCTTGCTTTTTTCTGTTCCTATCTGTGCAAAGTGGATGTAAAGTGTTGCCAGCCCTTGAATGCCGCCATTTTTACAGTCTTTACACTTGAGTTTTGTGTTGATCTAGTGAATAACTATATAGGCCCTGGGCTTGGGGATGTCATACCTATGGCTAACTTCCATAACCTTAATAACAACAATAGTAGCAGCAGTAGTAGTAATAATAATATTAATAATTTTAAGAAAAATAAAGATCACCTCCCCACCCTCCAAACCCAACATTCATTGCAAGAAGTAAAGCTCCTTTTCTCACGCTGTGCCTTAAACTCTGCCTTAGAAAGATCTTCAGAAGGAAAGTTGCAATCTCCCAGCAAACTACTTATACATGTGCTTACCCTTACCTGTCCTGCTGTCTTTAAGGAGCTTTGTTTCTGTACATGAAGATAGACTTTCAGTGGGTTTTTTTCTGTTGACTGTGAAACTTTCAATCTAAATTCAGGAATACCATACTGTACTTAATCCATATTCCAAAAGATTTGACTTCATTCCTTTTCTGTCTTTTCTTCCATCTTCCTTCACAAAGACAGTGAAAGCTCTCGAGGAGAAGTCGTATGAGGAGAGTCTGAAGTCAGTTTGGTTTGTTCAGCCTAAAGAAGAGGAGACTGAGGGGAGACCTCATTGCAGTTACAACTTCCTCATGAGAGGAAGAGGAGGGGCAGGCACTGATCTCTTCTCTGTGGTGACCAGTGACAGGATTCAAGGAGTGGAATGAAGCTGAGTCAGGGGAATGAATTAGGTTGAATATTAGGGAAAGGTTCTTCACCCAGAGAATGTTTGAGCCCTGGAACAGGCTCCCCAGGGAAGTGGTCACAGCACCAGCCTGACAGAGTTCAAGACATGTTTGGACAATGCTCTCAGGCACATGGTGTGATCCTTGGGGTGTCCTGTACAGAGCCAGGAGTTGGACTCAATGATCCTTGTGAGTCTCTTCCAACTCAGGACATTCTATGACTCTATGATCTAGTAGTTTTCTCCATAAGAATTACTGTTAGCGTAGTGTCAACATTTTTAGCTTTGAGCGTGCTTAGTTTTGTCATGTGCTAGCATTTGATTTATGATTTGTTCACCGGGACCTTCTGGCTTCACAGACAGTGAATTTATTCCCTAGTTTTTTACAAACAGGCCCAAAACATCTTTAATGCTGCAGAAGGTAAAAAGCAAATTAGTTGGGGTTCAAGATAATGCATGTACTGCTTCTATGACAAGCTTTCCAAAATTCTTTGTGGCTTGCAACAATGTTGAGGTATTCACTGAGAGCAGGGAATAGGGCTGCCTATGAAACTTCAGACTCCATATACTTACTGAATAGTAAGCGTCTTTCCTCTAGGAAAAATCCCACAAAATATTGCATATGTATATGCAATAAAATATTATGATGTAACACATTCATGAGGGATAAACAGCAATTTTACAAGCAATGGCCTTCTGTTGAAGGAAATTAAGGATGGTGTTTTAAGTGAGATCAAAACTTTCCAGCTGATACAGAATGCAGTCTTAATAAAATGAGAATTTTAGAGCCAAAGAAATTGGCAAGTTTATTTAGGTGGAGGAGGAAGCAGTACAGCATTGATTTAAACACAGTGTTTTTCATTAAGGAGTGTACAAGGCTGCATACAGTTTACAAGTCAGTTAAGTTAAAGACTGGGGATAAAAAATTAAAAATGCAGAGAAGGAAATAAGGAGGAGAATAAACTAATGTTTAGAAAATCACAGTAAGTAGTTCTACAAATACAGCTTGAAAAATCTAGTCACAGATTTTAATGGATGAGAAAATATTTTCCTGCCCAGTGTAGTGATTTATCAATTTTTATTTACATTTAGTTCCTCTCCAGGACTGCATATTTAGGTTTTAAATGGCTAATCCTTACCTGAGATAAGTGCAGTGTGATCATGGATGTATCCCAGTTGGGAATGCCAACTACCTCACTGGGTGCCATGCTCGCCAGCCATCTTTGCAGGGAGAATTTTGCAAATATAGTCAAACATACATCAATGCAGCATTATCTCATGGACACAATGTACTACATGGTTCTGCAGAGGCTTGTATTTCTGCATTTAAGAAAATATGGATCAGGTTCATGTTGCCCCCCAAATCCTGGAGCTGGACTGATAATACTACTAAATGCACTTCCACAGTGATTAGACCCCAGACAGTGGGATCATATTAGGGAGATGTTTTCCGTAGATGTAACCATTAGAACATCTTTATCAGCCGCATCTATTTTATGTGGCTTTCTGCTGTTAACTTTGTATTCTGTGGTGAGTGACATATGTTATTTCACCATTTTCTAGGTCAAACTGTTTAGGTCTACCTACATTAAAAATAAGAATTTATTTGCAGTATGTACCTACAAAATCTGAACAGATGTAGAACATTCAATTTATTACTAAATGCATCATGATTTGATTATTTGTGAGCTAAAAGGCGCTTGGGCACATAAAAGTCTCTGAGACAGTTGTGTACCCATCTCTCTAAGGGATCAATAAGTCTCCTGTTCTGAATACAGCTCAGAGCCACGAGAAGGAGGTACAGTAGGGCTGGGATCCATGCATCTGGACTTTGTTGTAGCAAGGGTGTCAACAAGACTCACTGTTTATGCCAGTCTCTGACAACTGATCAGCCAGATACATGTCCAGCTACAGTATAACCATATCGTTTTTGTCAGAAGTAAAAAAAAACCAAACCTGGCTTGAACTTCCTCCTCTTTCCACTCATGCAAACTTTTTTTCTTTTCCTTGCATTTTGAGCAAGACATTTTCCCCAAGTAGCATCATACAGGTGGTTAGTGGACTCTGTGCAGCCACAAAGTTCAAAATTCAGGTAGAATTCTTTATCAGTAGCAACCATCAGATTTTCTTTGATCCTCCTTTCCAAATGCCCTGTGTCCCTTCCTGGAGATTTGAAATCATATTTACATAAATCCTTAACTATGCTTTCTGCAATTTACAAAATATGTGGAAGATGGGATGTAAAGCTCCTTCCTGGAACACAGCAACACTTCAGCACGCCCCTTTGCTGTTTTTACCATAACATTCACCCAGAGAGCATCTGAAGTTACAAGAGCTTTGTTCTCAGTGAAAGGTGAATTATTAACATGCTAGCCCTAGAGAAGAGGAACAGGGTGGGTGGTGAAGTGAGGTTACTGTGAAGTGTGCACAAAGATGATCTCTCAGTTCAAGCAGTTATATAAACCATAAAGGACCACCCTTGCCTTGAAAACAGCAGTGTGGTCTTTTCTGTTGTTCAATGCTAGTCATGGGTGATGGAAGAACAAGAGAGTCTTACAGTCTTGCTACAGTCTTCTAATTGATCTGGACTTTGGTTAATCTAAATTAATGAAGTTATTCTTTGTTCATTACACATTATTACTGAAGATTGGGAAAAGGCAATTAGGAACAGAATACACAGCAGTAAATGGTAGCTACACAGATGAGTCAGCAAGGTGGCCCATGTGTTGGAAAAGACAAAAGGACCAGTGAAGGGGAAAAAAGGGCTAAAATATTTATTTCTATGTCTAATGAAGAAGAATATAAACAGTTTAGTTTTTCAGTCTCACCCTCAGACAGGCAGATGTGCTTCATTGCCTCCCTTATTAATACAGTGACTCCAAATGCATATAAGTACAGGCTTTGATTAGGTTAAATACCTGAGGATATGGGACTGGATCCAATCTTGAATGCATCCTTGAATAGATGAGGAAAAGGATGAGAAATATTGTAAAAATATAATTGAAATAGTTATTTTAAACAGACTGTAAGCCACTTATTATAAGTATAAAAATACTTGTTTTAAGTAAAACGGGCAAGTGTTAAAAATCCAATCCCTTCAAGAACAGATGCTAGCAAGTATTTAAAGCAAGAACCTCAAGAACTTGATATATTGTAGAAGAATTTGTTGATACTTAGGGAAAAAAATCAGATGTATATTAGAAGATACTAGCATGAAGGTTTACTGGGTTTTGTGAACACTCCTCCTCCATCAGTGCTGGTATCAGTCAGGGCTTTGTCAATACAGCTGAAAGATTCCCAAAGGCTCTGCCTACTCCCTCTGTTAGGTTGCAGCGTTGGACAGACATGAGTTACATCCAGCATTAATATCATTTTGGCCTTCACCTTACCCACAGTGATCATCCTTTTTCATCATTAATCATGAGCAAGGCATCATGAACTCACTTACATGCAGGCATATGACAGAAGGGAAAATGGGTACTTCCCATTGCCTGCAGTAGGACTAGGCCCAGAAATTTTACTTTAATATATCAAGGATGTAAATTTGACAGATAGGTAGTACTGGCAACTCAAAAGCACATAAGCACATACCTCACTCTTTACATGCAAAATAAAATAACTAGATTTTAAAAAAAAATCTCTGTAATTGAAATGGTATATAAATAATATAACATCTGTTATACTTCTACATCAATTTACAATAATACATGCTGGTTTTCTGGTTTTAAACATCAAGTTTGATAAATATAATAACCCTAAAAACATTATGAAGACAAATAATCTAGATCAAAGAGAAATTCAGAAACAAGAAAATATACAAAAGAGAAAAAGAGAATGAAAATATGTAATTTTCCTCAAGTTATTTTGTCACGTCTTTTTTTTTTCTGTTTCCATGCACTGTCTTTCAATAGACATGATGAGTTTTCATCTTATCTATTATATGTCATGACACATATTAAGGATTAACACTTTTTTTTTTTTTATTTTTAAAGTATTTGTGGTATGGTATAATTTATGGAAATCCGTCCACTGTCCTCACAAGTATAGATCCGATGCTCACATTCGAACTTTGTTTCAAACTCCATGAAGCCATTCAAGAAACAGAAGCCTAATGTGAAAGTTCCTAGGTCATTGTCCTGATACAGAAGCTGCTTAGGTTTCCAAACCCCAGCTATGGTTTTCAACTGGATGCTTACTGGGGTTGTGTAAATAAACAGCTGTTTTAAGTTAGAGAACTGCAGCTGAGGTAAGTGGGTGAGTAGATAAAATGCTACTTTCCAGCACCTTCAGAAAACACAAAGGATAAGAATTCATTACATGTTACATAGGAGACCAGAACTTTCCTCCAGGTTTCTCCAATATTTTACTCCACTTCATAAGGCTTAGGCATTTGAGTTGCTCTGATTCATTCTTTTAAATAAAAGGAGAATAAATGAGGTGCCTTTTGTAATCTTGCAGAGAAAGCAGAGAAATCTTGAGGCGTGGTCCCAATTACTGTTAAAGACTTTAGTAAAGAAAAGAGCTGGGTAGAGAAGTCATGGATGTGCCAACTGTTAAAATTGTTTGTTAAATGCAAGTGGCCAGATGGTTTATTATCATCTATGCTTAGTATTGATCTCAAAAAGTAGACTCAATCTGTGAGAAATGTATTGAATTTTTTGCTTGACTTCTTTTCTTTCTCTGATTTCCTTTAAACTAAATGTCAACCATATAAAGTTTTGTTCCCTTCAGGCCTGTCATAATTTTGGTCATTTATTTTTGTCAGATGATTTCTAAGGAGATTTGCAATACCAGACATAAGAGCAATATTTTTATACTGCATTAAAAGTATCTTCAACTTGGTATTGTCGAGACACAGCCAGACTCTGCAATCTGTGATGAGAGAAATGCAGTTTCTTTGCTCTGTTGTGGCAGCAGCAAGAAAGAAGTAGCAAGGAAAACATCTTCCATAGTCAACTCTTTATCTCCTCTCTAAGATATCTCT
The DNA here is from genome assembly GCF_009650955.1 of Corvus moneduloides. Lineage (NCBI taxonomy): Eukaryota > Metazoa > Chordata > Aves > Passeriformes > Corvidae > Corvus > Corvus moneduloides. The sequence continues at coordinate 86,423,369 of NC_045478.1, read as the reverse complement.
CATGTGTGCAGTTGTTTGGTGAGTAGTGTGCATGGCTACATACTCAACTTGTGCCAAATATCTGAATATCACCCTATTTAATTTATTGCAGATCCGACTTCCAGAAGCGACAGGGTGAGAAGCTAATGAAAGGTCTTGAATTTTTCTTCTGTCTCACTAACAGAAGTCTATGACAGAAGCCTATAACAGAAAGTGCTTTGGGGTCTGTTTTTCTTGCATCAAAATGCTAAATTATTCAGGTCTCTTGAAATAAGGTTTAGGACCAGGTGTGAAAGAAAGAATGCTACACTGCTAGAGGGTTACAACAATAAGATGTTCTCTGCCTTCAACCCCAAGCTTACACTGTTTTAGCTCTCAATCTCAAAATATAGCAGCCATGTGGAAAGTCTCCTGGTTTCCTCTTTGGACGAGGAAGAGCAACAAAGCAGCTATTTGAGATAACAATCCTTAACAGTGCCTCCAAAATCCATGTGCACTCCCACTATTTAGAAAATCTCTTCAGGGTGTCAGAGATCATGAATATTTGTAGACCCTCTCCAAGCAAGCACATGATTCCTTCTATCCTAAAAATTGTCAGGCTTCTTTGCCCAAATCTGGATGAAAACTATGTACAAGAGACCCTTTCCATCCCCTGCCAGGTGATCCTGCTGTTGTGACAGCTTCTTGCTCAGGCTGAGCAGCACTGTTCCTGCCTGTAAGGCATAAAGACATGCATGTGTGCAATACACATCTCTGTGCCTTACAGACAGGATCAATGAATAATTTTCAACAGAATAATTTTCTATCTAATCTTCTTTGAATGCTTGTTGTATACTAGCAAACAATTATAATTTGACAGCTGTATTGAATTGTGTTATACAAATGCCTGTTTAGTTAGAAGAGGAGATCAATAAATAAATTGATGACTTTGTTTTTCCTCATAAGAAATGGATATTTTTAATTAATTTAAATTACTCATTAAATAAAAGATGCAACAAAAAGATACATTCAAGACCATAGTCAAGGTAAGAGGCTTTGAGGACTGGTTATTAAAAATCATTAATAAAAAAAAAGCAGCTAGTTTCTAAAGTTAAAGCACATTGTTGCTGTACAGAGAGATCCTTTATTTCAACTAGATCTGTTAAAGTTTAGAATTTTCCAAATAAACTTTATGCAAACTTCTGTTAGCCACCCCAAACATTCATTTTAGAAAATATTTGTTATGGACTTATTTAGTGATCATTCATCTTAATTGGAGTGGAGATGGGGGGACTGTAAATTAACTGTTTTAATATACTAGGTTTCCAGTGGTACTTCTGACTTGTGTTTTATTATTAAGTGTTAACATATATACTCTCAATTCTTTTTCTTAGACACACCTTTTACTGTAAATACTTCATTTATTGTGATTAACTTTTCTCCATTGTAGCTAAGAGATTGGCTCAGCTATATTGTTCCTTATGCTTTGGATATTAATTTCACACACAGCTGGAAATAAGTGCTTTTGGGAATATTTAGCTAAAAAGGCATTAAATCTAAGACCAAAGTTTAAGACAATGAAATATTAACTCTAGTATTAAGACTTCAGAAAAAGGAAATGAGGTCTGATTTTGTTCCCACCAAAGAACTGTAATTGACTTACATTTTTGGGGCTAAAGGTGAAGGTGAAATGGCACTGTGACCAGACTCAGACTGTCCACTTAGAATAGGGCTTTGGAACAGCTGCTGCATCAGCAGGGCTGCCCTAAACAACAGGGAAATTGGGAGCAATAGATGACCAATACAAGCTCAAAGGCTGAATATCATGGATTCTGGATACAAAAATGCTGTTAGCAAGGAATTTTCCTGCTTCTTTCTAAACCGTGGGATACTTTTCTCTCTCACAGAAGATATTTGCAGAGTTTATAAACCATGAACACCTGCGACCTTGCCGAGCTTTGTTTATGGTACAGTAGGAAAATATTTTGACAATGGATGTTTTAGGATTTTAGCCAATCACCCCCAAAGGATGGTTGATCCTTTGTCCAATTAGACTATGAAGAAAAAAGTCTATAAAAGAGTTTTAAAAATAATTAAATAAATCAATCTTGCTGCACAATTCCTGCCTGCTGGATCTTCTCTCCTCCTCCCTATGGCTGCCGGATACAGTGATATTTATGGCACAAATAATGAATGCAGGAAGATTGGGCTTGTTGTTTAGGTGCAGTAAAGCATGGTGATGAAAATGTGAGAGACACAGCTCTGTCACAAGTCAGACAAGGACCTGCAAGGAGAACCAGAATTGGCAGGGAGTGTTCCTTATCTTGATAAATTGACAGTGGTTTTTTGGGAGATGATAAAAATGTTACCATTTTGATATTTGAGACCATCTCTGGTCATACAGATGGCTGGCTCTTTGCAGCAACAGAGCCAAGAAACTTTATTCAACTTGATGTGGCACTTAGGCTCACACTTAACACCATTGATAGCTGCAGGATTATGCACATCATCTCACCTCAGCTTTACTCAGGACTGTCTTGTAAAAGAATGTATTGATGCATCCTAAATCTATAGAAAGTTGCAGGACGAAAAAAAGCAAGGATTAACTTATGCATTCATTATATCTTCCATACAAGGCACAGAAATGCCTGAAATTTCTTCAGTTGCCTGAGGTACCTTATTTTGAAGATCTGAAGTTAGTTGTTTTCCTTCATACCACTATACCACTCATGCCACTTCAGAGGAAATCAGATGAACTTTTCTTGCAGGACCCCAGATGATCCCCAGCCCACATCTGTCCCCAGGGTAGGCTATTGGTACAGCACCTGCAAGGGGGAGTGGGAGGGTGTATGACTAATCCTGCTTTCACACTGCTGGAAATATTTTCTCTCAGCAGCATGTATAAAAACTGAAAACAAGTCCAATTAAAGACTATACCAATAAACAGAAAGCACACAGCAACAGCTGAGTGATTATGTAGGGCAAAATAGTGTGGTAGCCAACTGACTGCAATATGCTCTACCAAATTTAGATCTTATATCGTACACAAAGGTAGGTGGTATGTACTGCAGTCAGCTACCTTGGACTTGTTTGCTGTCTTATTGATTAGATGCTCAGGTCTGAGCTGTCGTAAATTCTTTTACTTCTCAGCGCATACTGTCAAATATGTTGCCTAGGGAGCTCATAGCTACCGTTCCGTTAAAAAAAAAAAAAAAAAATAAAAGAGTGTTTTAAATTGTTTCTTTTCTCAGTTTTCATTTATTCAATTCTTTTCCACTGCCTACTGCTTTTGGAGCATACTCATGAGCAGAGCAGTATGCATTTAAATTGTTATTGCTGCAGTGTTGCAAGGGCTGTGTCTATCAGCTGAAGTGAATCACTAACACTAGCTTATGATTTAAGTTACAGCTATTTTTCATACAATTAAAAAACGTGCATAGCGTAAATATATGACTGACCAGATTTACACTCTCTCATTCATGCTGGGGAAAAAAACCCACAAAACTATCATCATTCACATATGCATTCAATACTTTGCATGACAGGCTTTTCAAATATTATGAGCATAAAGCAATAATCACTCCAGGGCAAGATTAGTTTGGAGTTTTTTTCCCAGCGTGTTCATAACAACAATAACAACAATAACAAAACCAACATTGATAAATAACTGAATGGCAGAGAGATTTTTAAAGAGTTCTGAGAGTAGCCTCCAATATTTTTTTTTTATTTTACTACTTTTCAACTACTGCAGATAAATTTTGAATATTTTTGTTATCCCTCCATGTTTGCAGAACACTTGGGGTGCATCCAGCACATATGTGATTATAAAAAAACGTAATACAAGTTGCAGTGTTGGTACAACTTGTTACGAGGCTATTCCTTCCTATTAGATACTCTAACCCTGTCACTTCAAGCTGAGTTATTGTACTTTTTGATAAATACTTCAGGTAAAACCATTCACCTGCTTCTGAGAATAACACTACAAGAACAATTTGTTATTTGGCCAATTTTAAGTAAAATCAAGCAAAATTTGTTAATTCTTGTGTTCCAGTACATAGTTGTAAAGGCTTTGCATCAAGGGCCTCATATTTTACAAAGAAACATTATTTGTTTTCTATTTCTTTCTGTGTTCATAAGCAGGAAATCATAAGTAAATTATAAGCATTAGAAATATTTCTGTACTGAAAGACGTAGATTTTCATATATCTGCACACTAATAATGCATAGAGTAAAGTCTAAATTGACTGTAGCATCTGCAGCTGATAAGAAATAGGCAGTTCTGACAGCTGTAGACTGAAATGGGTCAGGAACACATGCCAACAACCTGGCAATAATTCTGTAATTCAGGAAGGAGATATAAAGCTGCCATGAAGGTGGGAAGGGAGGGAGGATAGCTGAAACTGCAGAGGATGAGAGAGTCAGTTTTAAGAAGGAGCAGATAACAGACAGAAATGAGGTGTCTGGAAGGATGAGACTGATGTTGGATCTTGCATCCCCTAGCACAGGTGTAACCACCTGTGCCACTGGCTAAGGCGGAGATACTGTGGGCAAAGTATCAGCTATGCATGTAATTACAGAGCATATGAGAACGCATGCACCACGGCCTGTCAGTCAAATTTAATTCTGCCATTTCCCATCTTACACATTCATAACTAGCAGAAGACACCATTTGACTGACATAACTTTAATTCATAACTATAGAAAAAATTTGGTATGTATATATAGCAACATTTATTGTCCATTGCAGAATAGTAAGGAAGCTTATTGATTATTTTAAAAGAGAATTTTCACGGAAATGTTTAGGGCTGTGTCTTTTGCAATAAAAAAAGACTTTATGAGTTTTATCAATAAAGCTGTGTGAGAGACCGAGTTAGATTTAGAAGTAATATAGAGGCAGACTACACAATAAGAAAATTTTTTGTGAAATAGAACAGCTGGACCTACACTAAATAAAGAGTGGAGTATGAAAGATGTCTAGCAGCATTATACACACAGAAGGCCTGGGTTTCCAAAGGCATAAAGCTTCTATTTGTCTCTATTTAAGCAGAAGATCCTAGCAGCACAGCAAGCAGCCTTTCATGGCTTACAGCTGTGCACTTTACTGCCACCTCATTCTGCTCTTCTGCACAACTCTCAAATTCATAGACTATCCACCTGGCAGAAGTAAGCTAAACATTGGTATGCAAGAGTCCTGAAATTTCTCTAAATTACAAGTGCAGTAAATCTACACAAATCTGGCAAACACCCTGCAGTGGTTCTATATCGAGCTGTACTGTATCTCACTGCAGCCAGGACAAATGCTGCATCCAGGGAGATCCTCTGCTAGTAATTTTCCCACCACTCGAGTTAAAAGGAATCCTCATTGTCTGGCCATGGAACAGAAAATTATTACAGCCTGTGTTGGTCAAGCCAAAAATTTTCTGACAGCTCTGTATGACTGTTTGCCTTGGTAGGCCATTACATGGAACATTTTAACTAGAGAAGTAGGGGATGCAGTATGTTCCTGTGTAATAAATTTTTTTTAAAAATCCAAAATACAAAAAAATTATAAGGAAAAGTAGCTGGAGACAGAAGTTGCCACAAATGTGATCTACAAATATTACAATCTTCGTGGGCAAGGGGAAGAGTTAACAGGAATGAGAGAATTGTAAGGCTGAAGCTCAGTGGTAAAACCAAGACAACAACATACTGGGAAGCTTGATGAGGAGATTATTTGCACTAATAGCTAAAGCATCCAAACAAAATATAATTTAGAATGATCAAATTCCCTGAGTGTTCAATGAGAGATGTTCTTCTTGAAGGAAGATCAGAAAGCTTCAAGGTGACCTTACAAAGACCTTGTTATGTCTCCTTGGCCCTTGGACTATACCACTAAATCCTTTCTTCTCTGGCCTCTTTTGCTTACCTCTCTACTTCTTTTCAGTAAATAATAAAATATCCTTTCTGAATTTATTAGAGGTGTAGATGTTACATTTACAGTGCTGTACTTTAGTAGAGTCTGTTTTCCTCAAAGAGTTTTAGACAAAGTCAAATATTTGTTTTCTATGGGATTTTGTCTGGCAACAGAAGGCAACATTTGTCTTCAGGTTTAAATGTGAAAATTAGGTCTAAAATCACATCTGCACAGGAAACATTATTTAGTCTGAATAGTGAAATTTATTAATATGCCTTCACAAACCCTGAAGCATGCTGCGGCTCTTTTTCACTTCTGAAAGGATAGGAGGGATGTGACTGGAGAGGCAGATTAAAAGTGTGTTCTGTCTAGCCCAGTTATAATGAGCTATCCTTTTTTTTTTTCTCTGTGGATGGCAGATTTAATATTTTAGTGGTTTTCTAAAACAACAGCACTTACTCATATTCTCCTATTGCCCTATTTCCTTTCTCACCTTTCCTACTATTTTCAGCATTCTTCTCCTTTCTCTACATATTACATCACAAATCTACTATCTACCTTCTACAACTTCAATTTACTCAGAGGTCAGACAGAAGATTATTGACTTTTCAGCTGTATCACAATTCAAGATGTACACTCCAATGAGTCTGGAAACCTTGTGTCAGGTAATGGTTCCCACCTCTAGTGATTTTATGGAATCCTGCGGTCATTTCAGTGTAGGGAAAAAGGAGTTATTTGGTCCAATGATGTCTCTCCTTGGAGAAGGTCTGTCAGCCAGCTTATGTTTTAAATTTTTTGTAATTCCTCTGTGTTAGTCCCAGGCCCTGATTTTGAAAAGTTAAATCCATAGGTGTAGAAAAGCCTGCAAAAACTTTCATGGAAGATGAAAAAGGTCCCAAGAAAGTATTGTGGACTAAAACCTCCTTCTGTTGTGAATAGTTTCTTGAAGATGAGAGAAGTCATTATGGAATTTATGCTTTTTTTTTTTTTTTCCCCTCCTTGGAGATCTAAGGCAATATAGTACTTCAATTTGCAGTACCCAGTAACATACCAAGAAAGAAGATTAATTCTAAAGCCAGATATAGCCAATATTACTACATGAAAAAGCTCTCTGAAGAACCTCTCTCAGCTTTGCTTTTATCTTTTCAAAGGCTAAGGAAGATTTGTTTCTGTCGTGAATGAGTGTTTTAAGATGTCTTAAAGAATCACCAGCAAAGGTATCACTAAAAACAGGTCTAATATAAAAGCAACAGCACAAGAAAGTTCAGTGGCAAGGTTCACTCTACTACTTACTAGATGGTTAAGGCACACTGAAAAAAAGCAAACAAAAATCCAGAGTCAATCCATCCAAACCGAAATAAAGGCCCAACAGCACTTAACTTCAAGTTAAGAGCACCTTAACTTATCAGCATTTAATTTACTCAATTTATAACTTATGTTTAACAATTTAGCAAAGGATTCATATAGGATTTACTGTACCACAAGAGTTACTTACTTGCAGGCCTAGCTTACTTATGAGTGTGGAGGAATTACGGGTCTAGGAGAGCAGCATTCCTAGTACATCTGCCATAGCATATGCACGCTTGCATGCACATAGATATAAAGAGTCTGTGCAAGGTACCTGTGAAAGCTTCCCCTCAAAGGCAGTGAAATACACTTCAGATGTCTTTGCATCATCTCAACAGGCGAAGGGTAGAGCCTTGAGGAATGGGGATATCAGGCCAGGATCCATTGTTGTTCGGAAATCTCCAAAAACAGCAAACCTGAGAGTTGCTGTCTCTGAGAGGCCCCACACAAGAGGGGCTTCACTGGTCACTGCTGCTGCGGTCCAGGAGAGCTCAAAGGGTCTCACTTTGGACCCCGGTTTATAGGATTGCAAGAAACTGGGCTTTAGCCATAACGGTGTAACTGGGCTTTAGCCATAATGGCCTGGACACACTTCAGGCTGGAAATTTCCTCTGAACGTTTGAGAACAAAAACATTATCCCACTTGGGTTTTTATGCAGGCAAAAAATAGTTTCCAGGGCTGTTCACTAAAAAAAAACCCAGGAGCTTGTTAGACAGCACCAGTTCCTGGGAGCAGACAGTGTTTCTGATAAGCACAAGAGGAGCTCAGCCCAGGTGCTGCTCGTCAAGGCTGAGGCCTAATGAGAATTTCTGAGGTCATCGTGCAGCCTGGAGTGGGGGGAAGCACCACCACAGTTTTGTTTCTTTACTTTTGAATAAAAATTGAAATGCTTTCACTACATTTGGTGTTTGATAATATTAAGATGTCTTTCTCTCTTCTTTATAAGAAAACATGAATATCATGTATTATAAATGGAAATTCTGCTTTTAATATGACTATATATTGAGTTTCCTCAAACAATCAAATTCATAGGTATGGGTTATGAGTTTTGGTTTTGAGCTTTATATACTGGTTTTAAATGAGTCAACCTTGATAATACATCCTTGTTAAAGTATCAGGAAAATAAGTTTATCATACATACTGACAGTCATAGTTGTAAAGGCATACCAGACAGCTCTTTCATTTTCTTCTATCTCCAGGATTCTGTAAAGCTTCACTTCTTAAGGTGTGAGAAGGAAGTTTCAATCAATCAAGTCCTTCTGCAAGATTTTATTTGCCCCTAGTATGATACAGATGCTCAGTAATCACTTCTGATTGACCCTGATTTTAATCAGGCCAAATAAAAACTACCTTGGATATTTGGATATGTCATTCAAAATAAAAAGGTGTTGAAATCAATGCACTAACTGCCAAAACTAGAAGAGCAGAAGTGTGGTAAACTATGTGCTTTAATGTGGTTTCCCCAGCTGGATCAACATGTTTGGATAAAACATTCTGCAATAAGCTAGTGTTTCGCGGTGCACTTTGTGGTATGGGCCAGGTTCAGGCAAACAGGTTGATTTAATACAGCTTTGATTCCACCCAGGAATGTGGACTAGGTTTAAGAAAAGAATTTCAAGTTCATCTTTAAGATCCCAGTGTCATCGAGGTGAGTGAAATAATGTCAGTGCTAAAACTATAAATGATAACAGAAACCTTCAAAAGTGACTTTTTGTGGACCCCTCTGAATAAAAGGGTTTTAGTCAGCCAATCACCAAAACATCCTGCGTAGTACCTTATACAATACTGACTGTACTTGTAAGATTCCCTTAGACAAAGAATCAGTGAAACTTGGGCACCTTTTAACCATCTTACACATTTACCACATGCAGTTAATTACTTATCAGTTTAAGTGATTTTAAATACAGAAAAACTAACCTCAATTTACTCCTAATTATTTTCAGAAAAAACATGAATTAAACCTAAAAATAAAAGGAGCGGAATATCCCAATTAAAAAAAAAAAAAACTCAAAACCCAGCTGTACTTCCCTCACAACAGCATATGACTGTGGCCCTGGCATGCAGTAGAAACGTGCTTACACTTTATTAAGAAATACTTGTCATAAAGTGTTCAACAAATATTTTGTTCTAACTGCCCATTTAGAGGGCATATTGCTGCAAGTTTGTCTGGGCTAGACAGAGAACTAAAGCTTGATGAAGTAATCATGAAAGGTTTTTTTCCACAGGTGAAGCACCTCAAAAGTCCATAAGTGTCTAGATTTTATGTAATCCAGTATTGCACTAATGGTCCTGCTATAAACTCAGTCTGCAAAACTAATAAAGTGCAGGAGGCAGTGCAATCCTTGCATGCTGATTAACCAGCTACTCCTCAAAAACTCTTTCTCAATTCTTTGGTAGTAAAATGGAAATAATTAATGTGAGATGTGTAGATGATGAAACAATGAATTCAGTAAGGAGCTAGAGAAGCCCCTGCTTGCACCTCCTGGGTAATTACCTGTGCTGCAGCAAAGTATTGCAAGAGCTTTCTCTGCCAGAAAGGATGTATTTCATGTTGCTGAACCACCAGGAGTGTGTTCAGCTGGGACAAACTCACAGGAGAAGCATGTAGAAAGATGGAAATACTGAAAGAAGATCTGTTTATCTGCTACTGCAGTACAGCATGAACAAAGAACACCTAAAGGATTTTGCCTTTTGAAAAATGCACAAAAAAATTATTATTTTTAGACCAAATTCATACATTCTATATCAGCTTTCTCAAGTCTACAGGTGTTTATTAGGTTATATAAACAAAGTATCAGCTCATTTAAAGGGACTATGCTCTCTATCTCTTTCAATTGCTTCCTCAAAGATAGTACCATCACCTACCTTTACCCGGATTTGAAGTCAGCCCTCTGGATTACTGTATTGCTGTGCAGCATTTAAAAGCAACAACAACAACCACAACCTAAAAAAACCTCCACAGACCACTAGGTCAAGATATTAGCCTGCTCACTATGGGAATCTTGATATATCCTGAGCATCGATTTACACAGAGTCTGTAGGAGGACATAAGGACAGAGTTAGAAAGCACATGAGAAGTATGTTTTACTTTGAGGACTGGGTTTACAAAGAGAGGCTGAGAAGAGAAAGAAAAAACTTTAGAATGAAAACTGGCAGAAAAGTAGGCAAAGTGGTAGACACCGTGAGAGCATTACACAATGCTCATGGGAAGCCAACAAGCAGCACTTGAGGAGGGTTAGCAAGCATGGTGCTGTGTGAGGTATCTAAGGGAGATGTTCAGAAGTGAGTTTTTATTTTGGCCATTTTGTTGGAAGTGGAATTCAGCTTCTGAGAGAGCCTTAGCTAAGGTTTCTGAGATGTGCAGGTGTGAGAACTGATTCTGCATTTATAGGATGTAGACTTTTCCAATATTCCAGCATAGATATTCAGTTGAAAATATTCAATATATTTTAGGAATACTCTATTTTTTGGAGATCTGCTCTGAAACAGAAGTAAAACAGAATTAAATTAAAATCATAGCTCTCCATTGTTTTGGGAATGAAGGGTTATTTTCTGCCAAATGTATCCCAAAAACAAACCTTGATGCTTATATATTTGTTCTCAAAACAAAGTGAGTTGCCACAATACATTATGTAGAGCTGTAAGTCATCCCTGCAAGCCAAATTATTTATAACTATTTTTATTTTCTGTTTCAAATACAAAGTCCTTGAATGGAAGACAATGATCTAGTACCTAAATATTTTGCTGGATAGTATGAACAGTGGTAAATATATGGGAGCCACTGTGACAAGGATAAAATACCATAAATCCATTTTAAATGAATATAGATGAGCAGCATATATTCTCTTGTGCCATGGAAACTTTGTTTAGCCAGCTCAGAAAACTGGTTGTAATTCAAAAATATTTAAGGTTTTTGTTTAAAAATTTATGAGTGCCTTCATGTCAACCATTTCCAAGGCCCTTTACCTTAGGAGACTAGATAGACAGATACTCAAAATATCTAGCACAATTATTATTTGAGAAAAAGTGAGGGAAAAGTGAGGTAAGTGATGTGCTGTTTTTGAGACTCATGAGTGACCTCATTGTTTCCTGACACTGTCTTGTCCGCTAACAAAGAGCTTCTGCACGTTCCCCACAGCCTGTTTCAGCACTGGGGAGCAGCTGTGGATGCATGGTCAGCAACGCTAGGACCGATTTTCTCAATGTCACCCTGTTGTGGTTTTGGCCAGGAGAGTTCATTTTCTCACAGTTGCCATGAGGATGGCAGAGCCTGGAGCCATGTGTGTGTGTCCAGGTTCATTATTCTGTGCCACGCACATCATCACTAGGAGCCATGGCTTTGGGTGGGAGAAGAATGGACATGATGCAGAACCACAGCCATTTTGTTCCTTTTTCCGAGGTCGCAAAGTGGCCAACAGAGCCAGTGGGGTGGCACAGATGGGACGAGGATTGGTCAGTGCAGTGCAGGCCATGTGGGCAGAGCAGTCCATCTCAGAGGGTTTGTCCATCATTGTGTGTCATTGTCCCACACTCAGGGAAAAAAAACCCCACTGTCTTCAGTGACAACCACCATTTTCTCCTTTGTCTCAGAAACACTCATGTCACTGGCTGGGGTAACATTGGGTCGGTCAGACTTCCATATACATTTTTGGCATGTAATCACCCTCTTTCATACACTTGTTATTAGTATTGTTGCTATTATTGCTTGTTTTCCTTATCTTACTTCTGGTGTTCCAGTAAATTTTTTTCTCAACCCACCATCTCTGCCTTTTTGTCCCTTTCTCCCGGGAGAGGGTGGGGGAAAGGGAAGTGGTTGCTTGGAGCTTAATTTCCATCTGGTTGTAAACCACAACCATTGAAGAAAAACCGACTGTGGCAACCAACCAACCAGTTGCTGCAGTTTATTTTGCTGGGGAATGGAAGATTTTGTGGTAGAGAGACCATAACTTCAGAGGAGCTGACCTACCCTAGGCTACCCTAGGTAGGGATACAGTCTAGGGTTTTAGGGTGGCAGCAGCACAGGCCATAGAAACTTCCTCATGGATAGCTACCATCCTGCAGCAGAAAGGCTGGTTCATCCTCAGATGAAGGCTGGGGTTTACCTCTGGTCCTGTGTCAATCTGGAAAGTCCTGTCAACAGTTGAAGTCTGGACACAGGCATACCCAGGACCCAGCTCAAATCCCACTGTCATGCAAGAGGAAGAGGATTCCTGGAAGGGTCACCCTGGTTGCAGTGGAGAGAGTAGTCAGGACTGCGGGTTCACACAGGACTTGGCCCATCTACCCTGGTCACTCACTGTGGGAAAGAGAGGGTTTGTTTGAGGAGAATACTATAAACAGATTTGGTCTTGGAAGGCTGATTTTAAAAATAGTCCCCTAAGAACACCAGTATGGACAGCTGGTCTTAAACCTGGACTTCAGAGCTGAAGCTTGGGAAAATTATGAAGCAGCCATCCAAACAAATATGGCATGTAACAGAGATGCCAGTCCCTTTCTTCAGGTACAAATAAATATATATATGCTGGAAATAGAAGGTATGCAGAGTAGTAGAGCTCTGACTTTGTCTACTAAAAGAGTATGTGAATAAACCTATAACACTTCATGTAGCTAGATATTATCCATCCCTCATTTCTGTGAGGTTTACTGCTTATTTTCAGTCTAGCCAATGTCCATCTGCAAGATTTCATGATAATTTCCACACTTAGTCTGAAATTGACAATTCAGCCTGATATATATCAAACCAAACTCTTGTGGATCATTTCTGCCTTTATTTTTCTCCCAAAGTCATCACTTATATTCAGAAATGAGAAAGACTGCTTACACAGAACTCTTCTTTGCACTGTCCTGAAGGGTTTAAGAGCTGTTTTTCAGAATGAGCTGCAAGTCATGTTGCAAATGCTGATATTGAAGAGTCAGCACTTCCTGCCTCCTATTACCTCTGTCCTTATTCCCAAGACTTTTACATCCATTAACAACATGATGCCTTTGAAAATCGAGTGCCCTCTTTTTGAGTTCATTCCCAACTGAAGTCCTTGCAAGCTACATTTAAGTGCTGCTGACAAGATGTTCTGTCACTGCCCCCCAGTTTTAGGCTGCTCTCTATAATGAGGAAATATTCCTTTAAAATCACCTTAATGGTGTAATCTGGAGTCCTCAGCTCTTCTGGTAATGGGGAGAGCTTTAAAAGCCATAGGTGTCTTGCATGCTGTAGCCTCTGCAGCTCTGCTAATAGAAGGGTGTATGCACCTCTAAGTTTCTCTCAACTGTACATGTGACCAGTGCTGGAATTAAAGCAGTGCTAATAAAAGCAACACAAATGGATAAATAAAAAGGTATTTGCCATAGTCATATATATATAGGATGCGTAGAAAGAGAGAAGGATATCTCCCATCTTGATCTAAATACGGTTCAAAACAGTGGATTGAATGCTGCTTGATTAGCTCTGTTCACATGTGCATTAGTAATGTAACACTGGAAAAATGGTTCACACTTGCCCACTGGGAAGAGACTGGTGAGCTGCACAGGCTGTGTTCAGGTCCCACTTTTGGAACTACAGAAATACCACGTGGGAACATCCCTCCACATCTCATTACACATCTGCCACATCCATGACTTCCCATTACAGTTAACAGGGAAATGTGTACAAAAGGCAATACAAAGCAAAATAAGCAGTCATTCCAATTCACCTGTCACTTTTCTTCACAGTATTGAGGAATCTATTCTGTAGTGGTCCTTCTGAAAGCAAGCAGATAGTTTTATAGAGAAAATGTGATATGGCAAAAAATTTTAGTCCTCTGCATTTGAGTCCTTTGGGAGAAGATTAATAGCTTTATTTCCCCTTCTAATTTTTAAGCCTATGACATTTTATTTCTGATTAAGTCTTACTAAACCCAAGAATTCTATGTTCATTTTCTCTTCTCATCCTTCACTATAAGGAGGTAAATATAGGTTGCAAATATATGTTCTAGGAAAGGACATATATTAACACCTACCAGCAGGGAAACTTGCAGTGAGAATGACTCCAGAAAAGACAAACAAAAACGTAAAAATCACTTTGGAATTTTCACATTTCTCATAGCCCTTTTTTCCTTTGAATGATTATAAATGCCTATTTTTATTAGTTTTTAAAAATGCCTTGTAAATCTGCTTACAACTAGGAGAGTTCTGCTGCCTGACATGCTAAATAAACTGCAAATAAACTTGAAGGCTATTTGTTTTCAAACATCCTGTTTCTCTCTTTTGAGAGCTGCTTCGTCTCCAGCTGCAGGTACTTCAAAGAGAGACAAGTATTTGAGAAATGGGCCGCAGCTGAAATCAGGAATACTTCTTGTAGTTTACATGTTGAACAAATCATGATTTGGACTGACAAGCACTTCAAATGTCTTTCTAGTGAAGGCTAATTAATTATTGCTTTAAAACAAACAACCTACTTAAATCTGATGAGTCCCTGTTTTATGCATTGTAAGCTCCTGTATTTTGTATATAACTATGACTGGTTAATTACCCTGTTATCTCTTTGACCAGTGCCTTCCCCTTTTATCTTCTAGAAACATCACCCTGAATCTCTATTTGATTTCATGGAGGTCATTAATGTCTGTCACACCAATAAAGGTTCAGGCTTCTGTCACACTTCTTTCTGGCAAATTAAATATTCTTGTTCTCAATATACTATTTCCTTATTTCTTACAGCACAATTTCAATATAGGAAATGAAAGTCCTAGGTCTTGCCTTGTTTTTATCCTGGGCACTAATTTCTTTATTCTCTAGTGAGGTGATCTACATTTCTACTCCTAGGAGGAGGGAAGGAATGGTGACCACTTAAAATGAGATTACATTCTCAAGTGATGCTGAGCAAAGAGGTTTTTTTTATTCCTGTTAACAAGCGGGCGAGTCTTGATATATGTTATAGAATTAGGTTTCTTTTTATTTTTTAGATCGATTTGTGCTGCAAATGCTAGCTATTCTGAAAGCATTGCACAATAAAACAAAGAGAAATTTTTCAAGGAATAACTGAGATTTCCATTTTTATAATTAAGATAATTAAAATAATTACTATTGTTCTTAACATAGTATCCTTATCCATTAAAAATGCTTTCTGCTTTTATGTGAAATGTTATGACATGACTTACTGTCATCTATGAATAGATAAAATAGGTATGTAAGTAATTTTAATAGTTGCTTAATATGTTGGAAGTATTTAACTGCAGTGCCATTATATGCCACCAATATATTTGGAAAGCCTAATCTGAGTGTTTCTAGTGATCAACACTGGAAGTGAAAAACAACTGAGAGTTAAAAATGAATAAATTGATATTTATATCTGGAACAATTATTATAATAGGTATAAATTCTATTATTTAGGGGTTTGTGTTCCTACAATTTTTAGTTTACAATTACTGACTATTAAAATCAGAGGTTTTATTCCCCCTCTCTGTTTAGAAAAGACAAGATAAAAAAATAAGGTCCAAAGAAACATTTTGTTTGCAGGTGCAAGCTCTTATTTAAATACAAGTGAAGACAGTGGGAGACTTTAAATAGAAATGACCACTCTGTAAAAACAGTATGCTGGCTTTCATGTGCAGACCTTAAGGTTGTCATGGTTGAAGGCTGCAGGCAGAAAAGGAAAACAACCAGCATGGCAGCACTGCTGAAACTCCTGTATTCTAGATATTTTCTCCTTGGTGTTATGCTGGAATAATGGCCAGGTGCTTGGGCTCAATGTACACTGCATGAAAAGATTAAAAAGTGCTGATGAAATTTCAAGCCCCTAGTGAGAGGACCAGGTGCACTTAATCTATAGGTCAAAACAGAGAATAAAGTATTTTGAATCCCACACTTTTCTAGGGATTCTTTCAAATTTTTTTCAGTTTTATCAGTTTTCACTGGAATTCATAATCTACAGGGTTTTACTGAAAATTGGCATTTTCATTTTTATTCTGTATTACTCCCAGCCTAGTGGAAGTAGGGCTGTGATAGACACTGCTCCTTCCAGGCTTTGTTTGAGCTGCAGTGTACACATCCGTGCTCTGCTATTAGGTATCTGGGAGCACAAGTTCATTGGGCATCAGGGTAACTGAGATGATTCCTTATGACCAGGATGAAACAGGGTTACCACGGCCCCCAGAATAACAAGTCATCTGCAAAATCACAGAATCATAGAATGGTTTGGGTTGGAAGGGATAGATGATCCTGTTCCAACCCCCTTGCCATGATCAGGGACAACATCTACATAGACCAGGTTGCTCAAAGCCCCATCCAGCCTGGCTGTGAACACTTGCAGGGATAGGGAAGCCCCTTAGGGCAACCTGTTCCAGTGCCTCACCACCATCACAGTAAGTTATTTTTTCCTAATATCTAGTCTAAACCTGTCATCTCTCCATTAAAACCATTACCCCTTGGGTAATCTCAAACCTTTACTGTCCTTGAAATTATTTCCATGATGACAGAGTAGAAATGGTACTAAGACGTATCTCTCAGAAGATGTCCAAGCCAATCTCCTCCTTCCATGGTATTTCAGAATCTTGTACATTTGGGATTTTTGGTGTGTTTTGTTGTGGTTTCTTTTCCCTATGATTTATCTCATTTACATTTTCTCAGATCTGAAAGAAAGAAGAAGGAGATGCTTTAAACAAGTCTGACCTTCCTGCAGTCTAAGTTTTTTATAGTTAGATATACTCTGTCCAGCCCTTTCTAACACTTGAAACTCAAGCAATTGTAAAAAACCTGAACTCTGAAAGCTGAGTAATTGCGGCAGACTACGCAGTTAGTCCAAATGAGTATGGAGAAAGGTCTGTGCCAAAAGAGTGGTATTACTCCTATTGATAAGGAAAGTAATACATCTGTAAACTTATAGTTTACAGTCACTTGGGATATTAGGGAAAAGATTTTCAAAGAATGGTGACATTTTCATCCCTGACAAAATCCGCATAGAGAAGGAAGAGGACTCAGGAAACTTGCAGGGTTTCTCCTAGACTGCTCTGGGCTTGGCCTTGATATCAGTTAATTCCTGAGAGACTTCCTGAAAAGAAGCCAAAGCCCCTGGATGTTGCCTCTCTACTGTGCTGGGCAGCATATCCGTTGGAAACGAGTCTGACATAGATTGCCCTTGCTTTTATGAGCCGTGCTCTCATAAAGGGCATAGAGCACAGGATGGGTGTTCATGCTGTCTTAAGTAGGATTAACCACAACATTGATAGCTTTTATTTATAGGTGGATTTTCTTATTTATATTTTACCCTTTTTCTATGGCAGTGGCATGTAGTGACTAAATCAGACATAGAAAAATATTCAGGCAGAGTTTGCTCCCATTTCTGGAACATATTTTATTTTGGAAGGGAAGAGGAGTGGTTCTACAGATTAAATTTAAGAGGAGCAAATATGCTTGCATGCTTCCAAATCCAAGATTTTGTCTCATTTTGCCATCTCTGATATTAAATTCAATCCCAGAAATTAAAAATGCACTAAAGCATAACCATTTTAACTATTGATAAATTGATGCCACAGCTCATTCAAAAATCTAAACAACCACTTTTCATACCTTAATATTGCAGTGTTTTCAAGATGTTTTGTGTACTTAAAAAGGAATTCTTTTAAAATACTGCTTCACCTTTTTTAAACCTAGCACATGATTTCCATCTAAATATTAAAAGATTCTCAAAGTTGTCCAAAGGACTATCATTGCCAAAAGATACTTCTCACAACTTTCCCCCCAGTATTGACACAGCTGTGTTAATGAAGCTACTGGAGTTACCATGTAATTAAATACTGCATATACATCTGGGATTTTTTCCAGTTTCTTCAGTTGTGCTACATAAGATGCTGCTTTGGCTGAATTTAGAAAATAGTAATTAGTAGAAGAGACGGTCCTTTTTCCTTTTTTTTTTGCTTTTCAAGTGGATACGACATTTTTGGAAACTTAACTTTCTTTTTCTTCTCTAATTGTGTTAAACGTAACGAAACAATGGGGCAGTTACTGTCACTGCTTCCAGCAGGAAATAAAGATACCTTTTTACTATGGCATCTTTTTCCTGCTGTCATATATAAAGACAGATGTCATGTTCAGGATGATGTAAAGGCAAAAGGTAGGAATATTATTTCCTGTATAATTAGCACTAGATAAATATGGACATTAAAAAAGATATATATATATAGCCTGTCATGGCAATAAATCACAGAGCCTGAACAGTGTGTGATTTGCTTTTCACGCTATGCCAGATTGACTTCTAAACAAGTAATTTATTTTGTTTCTTTCAGAACAGACTGGGCAATGCACTTACAGGCCACTTTATACATGCAAAGATCTCCTAGGTCAGCTGAAAGCTTAAAATACTTACTCCACAACGCTAAATCCAAAATAAACTGTTCCCAGCTAAGTGGTTACAGCTCAAATGTGGACTTCTGGTTTAGATTCTGGTAATCCTGTCTGGTTAATCAGTGTGCTTCTGCTGGTAAACTTTCAGTTAAAGAACATTTATCTCTGGGATGAAGAGAAAAAGCCATCAAGACTGACACATCTTTGCCTAAATTAAATACAGATGTGTCAACCACAAAATATGTTTTGTACATGTAGAGGAACATGTCATTCCCTTAGCCCTGTCCTCAGTAGTAAGCCACACTATGTCACTTTCAGTTGAGGGAAATGCTGTGATTTTGAGGAACGTGTAAAGTACTCACTTGGATTCTTCTGATCTCTCTAAAAAAAATGCAGTCAGAGGGAGCTTGAAAGTAAAGAACTCTGCCACAAGATATTCTTTAGTTTATGAAAATATGTTTTGCCGAATTACTGTTCCTATGGAGATAGGGTGGCCTGAAGAAAAATCTCTTCTTGAATTTTAAAAGTTGATATTTTACTACTTTAGCAGCTCCTGGGTGCCTTAGGATATATAGTACTGTACAGTGGCTTCCTACAAAGGGCCTTTTGTGCTGTGCAGAGTCAAGGTAAGCATGAAAGAGCCTCTGCTTGCTTTTGGGCTCTGTGGGTCTGGAAGATGGAGATTAGGTGTACATAACTCAAGGCAATTAGAGATGGAAAGTCTGCCAGACTGCTTTCTAGAGATTTTCAGATTTTTGGGGGAGGGTGAGTTTGACTTTAGATAACCCAGGTACTGATGATCCAATCTCTGGACAACACATTCCGTAAAACTCATTGGTAGGAATTCTTCCCAGATCATTCAACTTAGTATTTGCTCCATCTGTTTCAGAATGTACACAAGTTGAAGCTCTTTTACTGTTAAACAAAAAATAGAAGTCTTCTGAATTCTTCATGTGTGTATGCTTCAACTAATAGGAAGCACTTCTCTCATATTGAAAACCATCTATCAAAATGTTAAGTCTTTCAAACAACTCCAGATACAACTTTTAATATCTTTCTTTTTATAGAGGAGGGTGCACTCTCATCCAATCACAAAAAGCCTGCGGGGGGTACAGATGTTAGCATTCCAGTTCCAGGTGAAAAGGTGTGTTCCCAAAGAAGGATGGGGAACTACAGCTACAGACACTGCACAGCCATAGGTTTAAGACTGATAGAATTGCAGTGTTATATGTCAAAGTTTAATATAACTAGTTCCCCCTTCTTACTTCATGAATGTTGCTCATTGCTGTATCAGAATTGAAATAGGCTCAAGCACATGAGTTCTGTATATGAGATTTTGAATTAAAAAAAAGGTTTCAATACAGCATTTATATTAGTGCTCATGTCATCCTCTATTGTCTCTCAGTCTCTATATCTTCCTTTCAGAAAGAATTACCCAATCTTCCCAGAGTGTTCTGATGTGTACTGCCTGATAAGCAGTTCTTGCATTCAAAGACACCTGCATATGAGTGATACAGAAGTCTGTCAGCTTTCTCTTCATGGGGGCAGCAGCTCTCATGGCAGATATATCACATTCCTGTGTCTAGCAGCTGCTGAGCTATCATTGATACCTCTAAGCTGTTATATTTGATTGGCAGTGATATGCACGTCTGGAGGTCTTCTCATGCAGTTGCAGAA
This sequence comes from Corvus moneduloides, assembly GCF_009650955.1. Lineage (NCBI taxonomy): Eukaryota > Metazoa > Chordata > Aves > Passeriformes > Corvidae > Corvus > Corvus moneduloides. The sequence goes on along the minus strand of NC_045478.1, from coordinate 86,403,183 downwards.
GCAACACTTGATTATGTGCAATTACTGCTGGGTCTGAGACCCTGAATCACTGTGGCTGAACTCCCTTACTTCTATAAAGTGTGTAGGAACATTTGATTTTAAATGTGTTTTCCTTTCACATTACTTCTCTTCCTTTCCCCATGTTCAAAATGATTTGAAAACTAAAACTAATACTAAATGAAACTAAAAAAAACAAAAAACAAAAAACAAAAAACAAAAAACTAAAACTATATGAATTATGGCCTGCACAGAAAAGTATGTTTCTTACATGCTTCCCCATACCTTATTCCAGCCCCAAGGCATGTCTGCAAGGTCCAGGCAAGTTCCAGCTTCTGCATCTACACAGAGTGAGACCCCTCGACCCAGCTGCTGCATCACAAGTTTGCTGTACTTATTTTTTATGAGAAGTACTCCCATTCTTTTGTCTCCTTTAGGAGAGGAAGGTCCCTTGACTGCACTTGCTGAAAGTTTGTTTGGCTTACCCAGAGGAGTGTGCTCAGAGCCATGACTAAGACAGGCAGTTCTGCAGGGGGAGGAATTTGAGTGACTACTTTTCCTTGACAGTGCATGCGTTGGCCTTCTCTCAATGCAGTACAAAGGAGTGGAAACAGTAGAGATATGCTCAAGGGTTTTATCAAGAAAAGCCTTGAAATCTTTACAGCTGTAGCAGATGGGATTTGTAGGCATATTGACTGGAGCAATGAAAGGATAGCTAAAATTGACTTTTAAGTATACCCTGGGTTTGAGATAACAAGCTCGGAACTGTTGGCCACAAGTAATGTGGGGTTCTGCCCCTGTTTCCACTGTCCAGATTCTGCCAAGTTCTACTTTGGTGTCTTTGTCAAAGCTCCATTTTATAGTTTAAAATGACGCCTTAGGTGTCAACCTTTATGTTTTTCAAATTTTGTACTGCTTGGTGTGTGACTCTGAAGTTTCTTGTAGCCTGTTAATTTCTACTCTCTCATGCTAGGTAGACATAACAAAGCCTCTCCAGGCCTGCTTTCCAAGGACACCAAGACTGTCCTAGGCCAAAAGTATAAACCAAAGAGGTGCTAAGGGGGGGGTAAGCTGAGGGGAAAACTGAAGCTTTAATTGGAGAATTAACCCTGGTATGCAAATGAACCAAACCTATAAAAGAGTGAAGAACCCGTGACCTGGGGTCCCTCTTGGGGTCCATTTTGAGAATAGCCTCTGGCTCCCCAGGGTGTACCTTTGAAGGCCTTTCAAATAAATACCTCTTTTATTCCGTTACTCCTGTCTAGTCTCTGTTTCTAGGAGGCCTCTTAAGGGATCAAAACCAACATCTGTTAGTCTGCAAATGCCCTACAGAAGAAGAAAGCAATAAACAATAGCCATTCTTCTTGAAAGCTGATCTTTCAGCCCTTCAGAAGAAGCTCTGCTGGAGGCTGGGTGCTACATCCCATGTGAGCTTCCCACACTGTCATTGCCATCATTTACGTACCATCTTTTCCAAGGCATAGCTACAGCCATGGGGAAGGAAGGGAGATTCATCCTGAGTTGTTTTGCTTTCTCTAGTCCTGTTTCATTTCACCCACTGACCCAGTTCACTGGATATTTTAGCTTCTAAAGAGTATTCTACCTAGAACCTCATCAGGGCATGTCATATTCAAATCTACTGGTCAATGGTGTAAGGACTTTCTTAGTTGGAATCTGGCTATTGTGAATATGACACTGTAATGCCACTCTGTGATCTGTGCTGCAACCAGCTATTTCCTATCAGTAAGAAGCATCCTACTGTGACTTTTACCCTGCAGAAACTAAATAGGGAAATCTTACTGACCTCATTATTTTGTGAATGAATGACACGATGAGCTGCAGAGATTGGAAAATGTTAGCATGCACTGACACCCAGGAGCTGTATTTAGGAAAATGTAATCCTGACACCTGCAATAAGACAGGGAAAATAATTTGTCATTTTGCCACCTACACGCAGTAAGAATGTGAGAGGTAGTTTGATGAGGAAAGATGATACTGAATATCCTAATGCATGTATAATCCTGAGTCATGATGTTACAAATCAGACAGAATAAAGTAACTGCTTATCCTGAATGTACATATATTCTGCATACCACTTGAAAATGAAGGAAAACCACTATGACTTTAAACAATTAATGTTTTTTCATTCTACCCCTCCATTTGGCACATTCTCGTTATGCCCAGCAGCTACCTGATTGCAGAGTCATCAGTCAGAGGGTTCAAATAAGTAGCATGACTAGTCGAGAGACTGTTTTAAAACAGTCTCCCAAAAAAGGGAGTAGAAGCAGCAATCCTTTTAAGGAGGAATATAGGATTTGCATTAAGTGAACAGAGGTAATTTCCTCACATGCTACAGGCCTCTGAAGAGCCACTGCCTCAGCCCACTTACTGACACTTTTCCCACAACAATCAAGCTTGTCCTTCAGCTTTTTAGCTTCAGCTTTTAAGTGTGTGTGCAAAAATGACTTCTAAATAGGACTCCACCTGAGAGCAAGCAACTGCACAGACTCCTCGCTCTGCTGGCTTTAAGTAGAAGGCTCTTGCAGGCAAAGTCAGGTACCATTCCTTGGCTCCTAGGAAAGCACTGCCGCACTCAGAACACCGAAAAAATGGCACCCCTTTGAATAAGAATGCCAGGACAGATGCACTGGGTCAAACCAAACTTTCACCTAACTCAGCATCCAACTGTGTCCAAAAAAAAGAAGATGAGGGAAGACTGACACATGCATCATTCAAAAATTGTTTGATTATTGCCCTGAAAAACTTGATCTGACTCTGAAGCTGACCTTGCTTAGAGAAGCTGGCAGAAATAATCTCCAGAAGTCTCTTTTAACCTAAAATATTTCATGACTCCAGTCAATGGAGCCTTTTCTGCCACAAAACTGACCACAGCCTCTAACAATTTACAGCTCCTGCTACAGCTTCGGGAATTCCACCTCCTGTACCTCATTGAAAGAATAAATCCCTGTTCTGTTACACACTGTTATACAGTCCAATACTAGAGCTTTATTTCAGTTTTGTGTACCAAACACTAAAACTTTATTAGTTGAAACTAAATATCACATTCGGCACCATTACAAGGGTAATGATGCACAGAAGAAAAATGACACTTCTTATATGAGGTCTTGTTTTAAAGAATTAAATAGCTTTGTTAGATTTTTTGTCAATCACACTGCTAAAAAGAAAGGTTAAAAAGGCACAAGACAAAAAAAAAGTTGCCTTTTACTGCTCAGTCTGTAATATACAATCCTGAATTTGATCTGTGTGAATCAAATCTCTATTCTTGGCAGCTTTGCCATATCTGCCTTTTTTCACAGGGTTTTGTCACAGTTAAGTAGAATGAAGCTCAAAAGCAAAAGGTATTTAACCTTCTCAAATACATCTTACTATCTTTGTAATAGAAATATGAAATCACCAACAACTGGTGAGTGAAATATATAATTTGAAAAGCCACTGTCGCATTTTCCATTCCACAGCCATCTTTTAATGTATCTTGAAGTTAGTACAGTGAATGTCTTCAACAAAAATAAAACTAAATTTCTTGTTTCCTGAAATGATGAGAGAATGATAAAATGGTGCCGTTTCTGGAAGCTTTTTTCAAGGCAAAAGGGCCTGATAAAAAGCTGATGATGGAAAGGTTGTGTCTGGAACCACTGGGAATCAGACAGAACTCACCCTGCAAGAGGCAGGCTTTGGTCAGGTTTACTAGTGGCTTTGCAGAAAGAGCTCCCCAAAGGTACACAGCATTTAAACAGCTTAACATGCTGTGCTTGTTAAAAGGGGAGAGGAGCACCGCGCAAGCGTGTTGAAGGCCAGAACTAATGGTTTTGTCGTCCACAGTGTATAGCTTTTCAACTAGTTGTGCAGAGAAAGTGTCCCACTACCTTTCCTTGCCCACTCAGGATCAATGCTGCTGCTCCCATTAACCCTACCAGGGAGCTGGCTGTAGATTTAATGCTTCCATAAAATTGGAAATATCGCTTGAAGAGCCAGTGGGGAAAAATGCAGCAAATATCCTCTTCTTACACTGCAGAAGATGCTGTAATTGAAAGCTTAAAAACAGGTCTCCTTCAAGACCTTCACCTCTCTCTATGAACAGAAGTAACTCATAAATAAATATTCTTATCTGCTTTGAATTGCTTAGTCAAGGTTCATCCTTTGAACTTCTTACTCAAATTCAGGTATATTAACTCACAAGGCAAATCAAACTGAACACTTTGTAGACCACATAAAATTGTGTGAAAAACACTTCAGCAGTGAAAACAAAATATTTGCAGGGGGTGAGGGAAAGGGGGGAGTGAAATGATCCTGACCCACAGGAATATTGATTATCATTTGTTTGTCTAGCTGAAATAAAGACTAGAAAATTAAGCACAGTCATTTTTTGAAGATCTGTTTCTTAACCTGAAAGAAAATCTTACAATAACAGCTGCTTTTAAGCAATTAAAAGGAATTATATTCTGAAGAATGTGAATTAAAAGAGGGTATGAGTTTGGGGGTTTTTTGTTTGTTTCTTGGGGTTTTTTAAAAATATATTTAATATATAACTCTGTGTTCTGTTCCCAGTTGCCTATCCTGGGAAAGGAGCTCTGAATTTTCCTGTTGGAAGATTTGAGGAGAATCATCACATATTCAATACAAATATCATTTTAACATGGTCTTCCTTTAAATTCCCCAGGTGCATTAAGAGTTTATTGTCTTTCAATAATTTGCTTGCACATTTTATGAAGCATTTAAAAGAGAAAAAAAAGGATCATGTTTTCATGGTTAAGAACTCCATGGTAACAGGCTCAAAGTCATATTCCCCTCTTGATATATGAATATAACCCATCTTTCAAGAGTCCCTCTATCACTTGTTCACCAATCAGGTTTACTAGTATCACTTAGGTTTTCTATTTTAATACTTCCCCTTTTTCAGGAAATCACTGATTTGTAAGTATTTGGAATAACCTAAGCACATTTTATAATAAATTAATTGTCAAAACTATTTTGCCTGGCCCTAGGTAGTAGTAAAACAACTTGATCAATTTTATGTTAATAAAAGCTGTATTTGAATTGATCATAAGCTACAGGCAGAATGTGACTGTGAACTTTTACTCTATTTTGTCCTGTAAAAATTGAATGCTGAAATACTAATGACTTCTGTGAAACCTTTGTGCAGCAACTGGCAGTGTTAAAGAGAGAAAAAGCATGTAACAAATTTTGACCTAAGGACTGTCTTTTGAATTGTGTTTTCATTAACTTTAGATACCAGGAGATTCTGGCACTGCTGAGAGAAAGAACCCTGTGTTGCCACTGCATCAAACTGTGGTCAAAAAAATGTACAAAAGCAGATGGTCTTGTCTTTCTCTTGTTCGCTTCTGTCTTTGTGAGCACTTTTTTTACTCCTTGTTTTTTTCCTTGAGGTTAGAAGACAGCTTTTCTATTCCTTTGGTAAAATAAGGTTTGGGAGCTGCTCTTTCATCTAAAATATCATTTTTTTGTGACATTTCAGCAACAAGTAGAATGTTTGTGACTATTTGTAAATACAGAATCAAGAACTTGGGCGTGAAATTTTTGCTCCAAAATGTGACTCAGTCATTTATTATTCACAACACTGTGCCTCAAATGTATGTGTCCCCCAGTTGGGATACCATGCTCATGTGCCATCATAAGTTGACTTGGCAAATTCTGAGTCTTGTTCAGAAAAATACATGAGGAAAATTTCTGTTTATTTCCAACCCATAAAATGTAGAGAGAAAGCTAAAGCTTTGCTAAAGAGATGAAACCCTCCCACCTTTAAAATCAGGGGCAAAACTCTCTTGAACTCCTGTGGATCCAGGATTTCCTTCAGACTTTAAATACCTGCTTTGAGATGGTTGAATTTCATCACCTTTGCCTTGTGATTGTACCCAAGTGCCAAATTACTCACCTTTCCATTATCAGGATATCAGTAGTTTTGCATCAGAGCATGCAGCTTCATCAAAACCAAAATGTGTTAAACACTTGGATTTTTTTCCCTGAAAAGAGTTCTTAAGTTTTGAGAATGCTTCAGCTATCTTGATTTCAGATGACAAAAATGTCCTCTCTTTTGAATTTAAGACTCAATTTGAGCTTTTCATAAATAAGTTTACAGTCTTAGTTGTAATATTTAATCTCCATTTCCATTTTTAGCCTTATTTTAAATATAATCTATATGACAATGTCTTACTGTTGTCAACAGCAAGCACACTGGTGCTTTCAAATCACTTATTTCATTTACTGTCCCTGGAAATATTAAGGTGTTGTTAAAATCAGCATGGTTGGACAGAAATCCCATTTTCAGGCCAGTTTGTTTGTGCAAACAAGTTTTCAATGAAATCCAGAGAGAAGACTCAAATGTCACAGGATAGGAGAGAAAACAAGACTACCTTTGCATGTTTTGAGCTGCTGTTTTTGCAACACCTCGGTATAATATGGTGAGCATGTGATAAAATGCCAGTGCCCTGAGAGCACCAACAGACCACCACCACAGCCCCTCCCCACCCTGCCCATGGCCCACTACCCCTTCTCCCAGACCCCCATCAGTCCATGTCCCACTGATGTAACAGCAGGGCAGTGTCCAGTCCCCAGAGCCCTGCCCTGGTCAGCCACAGGACCCTGCGCCACTGCAGCCCCCACAGAACTGCCATAAAACACAAGGCAGGTAAACAGAGAGAAACTTAATGTGAGAGAGAATGAAAGCAAATACCTGACTGCTCCCATTTGAAGGAGAGGAGGGAGCAAGAGAGAAATCATGAAGGCTGCAGTAGCAACCACCCAGGTTTCTAAGAGAAAAATAAATAAGGACACTAGGACACTGCTGAATTTGTGCTACCAACATCACTCAGTCTATATAATTATGACTTTGATAAGTAAATAACCAATACTGCAATGTAGAGGTTTATGGACCACAGTGTCCAATGACACATCACCCATTAACAGCATTGCCAGCAAAGTATGATTTCCAGGCAATTCTTATTAGATTTCCAGCAATTTTAATTTTAAAAACCCAGCTTATTTTAATCTTCTTGTAAAACTTGAATACCCAACTAGTGAGAATGATTACTGCCCATTTTATTTAAAAGTGATTCCAAAGTCATACCTTCTGCCTATGGATTTTAAATACAATTTATGGCCCAATTTGTCATGTGAAACATAGAGGGAATAATTGCCTAAAGAGAAAAAAATGGTTATACTGTTTTTTAATTGGTGGGGAGAGGGTGTAAGATTTGCCTCATGATGGTTAAAACCTTAATGAATAACGTGGCAGAAATGGCATGAATTAAGGACGTTATGCATGAAGTTGAGACAACACACCAATTCAGAAATTATGGAGTATATTCCAGGCTTTGTTTTCCAATAAGGACAAAAAATTATGTTTGATTTAAGATGCTCAGCATTTCTAGCACAATTATATGAAGCTCAAAGTTCATTTGTTCACCAAGTCAGAATAAAAATGTGACACAACAGAGAACAATGCCTCTAAAACTTTGGCAGAAGAGACTTTAGTTCACTTTAAAGCCTAACTGTTGTCTCACTGTTACTTGCTGCAAAATGTCAAAGAATCACCATACAGAAAACATGACATCAAACACCGGAGAGCAACGTTTTCACATTGCCTCAGCAAGATGCACAGGCAAGAGAATCTGAAATATAAAATGCATATGTCTGATTTGATAGCTTGTATTGCATACAAAATATTTGAAAGTGAGGACCATCTTTTAAACAGCTATACCTAAAATTGTCTCCATCTTCCCACTTTGGACAAATGGACTTTCAGCTTCAGAGCTGAAAGTTTTGGGAAGTTTAAAGAGGAGAAAGAAAAGATGAATGTTGTAACATGTTGAGTTTTAAGACTACTCTTTGGGGGAAATCTATTCCCCCCTTCATTTAAAAAAAGCAAAAAAATAAACAAAACCAAGGAAACACTGACCCTATTTGTACACATCCTTAGCAAACTGCGGTAAAAAGTTAAGATCTAGCAGGAAGATAGAATTTAGGAAATGAGAGATTTAGGGAAAATTCCCATTCTTAGGGAAAATTAGTTTCAGTTTAGCTGGGTGACGAGCATTTTAAAAGTGGAGTTTAGTAATATTTTTATAACAACATTTTTGCAACAGTCCAAGGATGTAAATAGAGCATTTTGCAATGCACAAAGAAATTGAGCCTAAATTTTTGATTCAATCTACAGCCTAATAGAAGTCACTTTTTATGTAAAGCAGGCTTTTAGTTCAGAGGTTTTCAATTTCATTATTTTATGTTCTAGTGATTTTACCAGATACTACAGTACTGTGTGTATAACAGTTTACTTTCATTGATTGTGCTTTTTGATGCAGTTCAAATTTATAGTAAATATCATTGGGCAATGCAGAGAACAATTACACATGACCCTTAGAATCTGGGTGTGGAAAAGTAGTGCAAACTCTTTCTACTGACTTGCCTGCCAGTGTAATATTGTTCCCTAACAAATATTTGGAAGTGTTTTCTTCAGGTTTTTTTTCTTCTTTTAAATATCATTTATGATGCATTTTTAAAAACCTGACCTCAATTCTAGCCCCCAAATTATTTGTCTCAATGTCTTCCCAGTTTGATCCCACCACTTTTGAAGGTGGTTTGCCTGGTTTTGGGTCCATGAGACAGCAGTCATAGTTAAACCAAAATCACAGTTTTCAGTTTTGGAAGAAACACTACCCAGCACATTTTTATTCTTGGTGTGAGATCTCAGCTTTAATGAGTTCAATTAAAAAGCACCCATTGATTTGAAGGGAATATGGGATTCACCTCTTGTGCAACTATCAGCTGAGTTAAGGAAATGGTGACGGAACTTCTTTATCCAATGTGTACCTCTCTGCCTTAAGTTCACCCAGAAAAAAGGCACTGACCACAGTAGTTTTACCTTTGCAATACTCACTTCAGTACAGCACCTCGTTTATTTTTTAAAAGATAGCAATTATTTCAAGAGACTAATTTTTAAAAACAAAGTCTACACAGTAAGAAGGGGTTTATTATAAACTCCCTTATATATTACTACGTGTTTTCTTCATTTTTGCCCTGGCATTTGGCCACCCTGATTTCCCCTGCCACAAGTTATTGTCTCTGTCTACTTTCTGATCAAAGGCATACCTGGGCCTTTGCAAATGTTGGTGCAAGAAATTAGTTCCTGAGATTTTAGTGGAACTTCTCGCATTGGGCAAGTACTCATATGCTTGTTTGGTTTTTTTTCAGAGAGCTGAGATGTTTGTCTCTAAAGTTTTCAAGACAAACTTAGATAATTAAACTTATTCACTTCTTTGTCCTTAAAAGTTAATACTCAAATCTTTCTGCAATAATATTTATCAACCTTTCTAATTTTGGGGGATATTTTATTGCCTGAAAATTATTTTATTCAGGTTGTTTAGGTTCACTTTTTTTTTGAAAGCTACCAAAATATGGTGAAGGTCATGTAGTAAGTGACCAGTATGTTTGTGACTGAACTGTGTGTCACACATACGAAAGGCATGAGAAGGGCAAAGTAATAGTGAATTCAAGAAATCCCACAAGGAGAGGCAGAAAGAAAGTGATTGATACAAGCTGTTGCTTCTTGAATTCTGAAATGGTCCATCTGTGTAGCCTGAAGCATTGGACTGAGGTAAAGGGATATTTGGAAGGTTCACATAACTTATTTAAAACTAAAAATAGCAGGTAATGGCAGGAGTTAACCATTTCTTTGCACAGACACATCAATTAGTGACTTCTTTATGGAAAAAAATGTGAGGCTTTGAAGGGAAAAAAAGAAATTGATGCTAGTCTCCAATTCAGTAATGTCAGAGTTCAGATATGCATTGAGTTACTAACCAACTGATTTTCTGAAATGAAGCAGTGGATGAATTTCACAGGTATTTATTTTCAAATTGAGTTGTCAGTTCACTGCCAATTCATAAAACCAACTCGGCTGTGATATCAACTCATCACAAAATAAGCTAACAGACTGTACCATATTTTTATAGTGAATCATTTACACCATGAATCATTCATAGCTTTACACAGGTGCTGAAAATAGTGAAAGCCTGCTGTCATGCTAGACAAGCCTGGCACATGCTTTCCACAAGTTCGTTGCAGAACAGATCAGTTTTTAATCCTATTAGGAAGAAAGAAAGATCAAGGAAGGAAAACAAAACAAAAAAAAAGGGCTCTGTTCTTCATCCCTTCCTTTTGCCCCTTTCTCCCCTCCATTTTTAATGATATTATCTTGCCCATTCAAAATGGAAAGCAGAGAAAAAAATATTTTGTTTCTATGTTGCATTTGTTCCTGCTTTTGTTCCATTGACAGACAGATATAATCCACGTTCCAAATGGAGCAAGGCTTGATACAACAAATATGTTACAGTTCTCATTCTGAATCACCCCCAGAACGTCATTCTGTTGACATTATGTATTTGTAGATGATTTGTTGTATCCACCAAAATAATCCAAGGAATCTGGGCATTAGTACAAAAGGCAGCAGCAAATTATAGGCTAGCCTTGTAGCTCCAGCAAAACATGCAGCAAACCTGTCATGGTGCAGATTGCTTTATTCCCTGCCTTAAATAAGAGTAGAGAAATGGATTGCAAATGAAAATTAAAATACCCACCAGGACTGATTTGAAAAAGTTGATGGATGGGCCTGGTTAGCGTGCACTGCATTAGGTGGCTGGTGATGTTCTGGGAATCACTGATTCCATGTCAACATATCTGTAAAATGAGTTAATGAGCCAAGGGACAGGATGTAGCCATTTCACACATGATTAGGTAGGCTCTCCTTGTAAAGGAGTGCTCAGCCCATCCCTGGGGATGTGTTCTGCCTGCCAGTTTTGCTGCCAATCTGTGACTGGCTCAGGCAGACGTGTAGGTGAAAAGAGGAAATGCTTTAGGCCCCTCTTATACCATCGAGGAGTAAGACTTTGTGATAAGACTGGCAGCCTTCACCCTTAGGCACTTAGCTCTCAAGTGCTTTGGCATCTGGCAAAATACTCCTACAGTACCCACGCATTGCAGAAGGGTTATTTGCTACTGCAGCTGCTGCAGTAAAGCTGTGACAGAGAGGGACAATAGCAAAGGTGAAGAATCAGACCACTCCCCTCAGAAATGATCCAGCTTGGGATTCACAGCCCCAAATCTCTGTTGGAGCCAGGTGCCTATGCCAAGACACTAAAGTAAGCTGTGGGATTCCCCTCTCTCCTTCTGTCCAGCTTGTCAGAGCACTCACTCATGGGGCTCTTGCAAGACACAAAGGTTCATTTCCAGCTATCTCATCACAGTGTGTGGGGAGCCTTAAGATTGCTTCAAGGTATAAGGAGTAATTAGGGCATGCTTCTAGCTCCTCGTGTTAAAGTTTTTCCAGTTTACTTGATATAGTTAATTATTCATTCAGACAGCAGAAAGGAAGTGTAAAGAAAGAGAGGGAGGGACAGCCTTTCTTTGCATGGAAGCTGAGTGATATTGACCAATATTAGCAACATTGACCAGAATGAAGGGGAGACCTCAGGCTCAGACACTGTTAATTGATAGTTTTCATCTCAAATGAATATGAGAAGAGGTGAAACTGAACATTTAATATTTGAGAGAATGGTATTCTGTGACTGGTAGTGATAGGGAAACTATAATCCACCACCAAATGCTTTGTGTTGACCCTCTCCACAAGATATCTTCCAAGAATGTGTCCTGCCTTGGACTTTAACAGACAAAGGCAGGTAAATAAACTGCTAAACTAATGATCCAAACACAATAGTCATATGGAGGAACTATGGAGCCACGCTGCACTAGTAAGGACAAGGAGCTTCCAAGAACTCCCAGAACTAGCCAAAATTTGAGGAAAAAAAGCCCAAGAGGTGCCTGAGGTGTTTTGAAGTTTGACAGCAGCTGAGTTACTGAGATCTGAATGTTGGACTTGAAAGCCTAAAGGCTTTAATGATCTAAAATGTTAATTAGCACATCTGTGTATCTGAATGGAAATGGCCTCTTTATTCCCTAGGCTCTTTCCTGATCTAATTCAGAATAATCATGGACTTGGAAAAGCGGCCTTTTTTCCTACTGAGAGTAATATGTCCACTCTGCTCAAATCCAGTTTCTCCCACTGGAAATTGGGCATCAAGGACTCTCCTCTGATACAGAGTCTGCTTTGAGCTTCCAAAATACCATACTGATTTTTTATATGCTGGAGACTGGTTTGGTCTTTGGCTCTACTGTTGTGTGTTCAGACCGCCCACTTAGAAGTGGCATATTGGAATTTGGCAGAGTAATTTACCTAAGGTATTTTTACACATAGATTGACTTCATATCTTCAGGTAATTTGGATCATTTTCTTTGAATATAAAATGAATTTAAGTTAAAACTCTTTAAAGCTCTGAGCAGACACACTTCAATTTAAAATATGTATTGCTGAATTCAGATTAACTTTCCCTTAGAGCTCTTGTGTACAAAAACCATAGAAAAACTTTATTATTAGGAGGAGGTAACTGGGTCCATCTCTCTTTGTACTAGTTGGAGAAGGAAGAGATCAGAAGTGAACCATCATTTCAAAAGGGAAATGTTTTACTTTTTCACAGGTAATTTTACTTAGTGCTAGAGGGTCATCCAGCAAAGGTAACTCTTGTCTAGTTCTAATAATAAATGCTTGCATAAATTGTAGAATATGATTTTGCATGCATCAGATAACTGATAGATGTATGTTATTCAGTTTGCAGTGAGGAGCACTTCACTGAAAGGAGAAGGATGAACAAAAACCTGCTATAGTCTGATATCTCCAAATGATTTAAATAGTAGATAAAAACTTATTTATAATATATATAATGACTCATTAAGATGTTATGTCAGGTTGTTTTTAGGAATACTAATTATTTTTCCAAATCACCATTTTATCACAAATTTTTATATTAGCCAATTTGGGAAAAGAATGTTGTTTCAGTGTGCCTGTAGGGATTCACTATTTTGATGGACAATCGAAATTTCAGATGCATTTCTGCAGAATGAAAACCCTCTGATCTGATCATGACTGCACTGATCCGCACAGTTTTTTCACCTGATAAGACATTGTCCCTACTGTCAATAGCCTTTGACCAAAGCAGAGGAAGAATGAGGACTTGTTATTACAGCAGAAGAGAAATTTGGTGATTTACTCAATGTCACAAACACAGCTAATGGCAGGGAAAGGACCTAAATCAAAAGCTAAATCTCTTAAGCCAATAGCAGGGATCATGGCCAACAACCTGATTTTGGAAATGGTTTGTATTTGAAAATGGCTTATACACTAATCATTATCATTGTAAAGAACAGTTAAATAGGTTTCTGTGTATAATTAGTGTTACACTTGCCAAGAACATCTTCTATTATCACTGATATAATTTTGAAGGTCCTAGTTTAAATTCCAGCCATATGTTTTAACTTGGTAATGAATTCCACTGTGAAGAAATGTTGATTTGGGATTGCTTTAATTTGCATTGTTGCCCTCTTTAACTTGTGTAATATGAGCTTTCTCATTCAGATATGTTTAGATATTTGCTTGGCTTTTTAACGCCTCTTTATGCTACATAATTTGAACCCTGATATAGTACTAAACATCATTCTAGAAAGTCTCTGGGATTTTTCCCTAGTAGCAATTTGAAGATTTCTTCAGCAGTAAAAACTGAGTAATTTTCCCCAAAGATAAGCACATCTGTGTTAAAACCATGTATTTTTATATTATACCTAGCCTTCTCCTAGCAGTGTAAGCAGTCTAAGTGATCTCATTATCTAGCAGATTTAACTTGATGTCAGTGCGAACTGATCAAAGAGAATTAGGAAGGACAGAATGGGAAGGCAGGAGGGAGATTTGCCCTTTGCAGGAAAGAGCTGCAGAACTGCCTGCATCTCTGCTTAAAAATGGACAGTGAGCCTGGTGATAGATGGTGAGTTGGAATTAGAAGACAACATGAGTGACATCGTTGTGGGTTTCTCTTAAAGACACCCTGATCAGGAAGAAAATAGATAAAGCCTTTTATAGACAACTGAAAGCTTCATGTTCTCAAGCCTTCATTTACAGGAGGGGCTGCAGCACCTTATTTACTGCTGCTGGTCTTCTGCGTGCATCGGTAACAGCATCTTAACAGAGGCAATCAAGAGGTCAGTGAGGGCAGGTGCTCTGCTGGACCTAATGCCTATAAACAAGGAAAAATCATTTGCTGATATGAAGGCTATTGGGGATCACTGTGGCTGACCATGTGATGGTGGAAATCAGAATCCTGAAGGAGGGGTACAAGGCAAATAGCAAAACAACACTGGCAGAATAAGCAGATGTAGTCCATTCAGGGACCTGCTTGGAAGACTCCCATGGGAGACAGTCCTGGAAGAGAAGGAGTACAGGTGAAATGATTGTTTATCAAAGATCACCTCCTTTAAGCTCAAGGATGGTCCATCCTTATGAGCAAAAATCAAGGGCAGGAGCTCCTGGCTAAACTGACACACAGACATTCTGCAGGATCAGGTCATTTAACAGGAATATTTGGACACTGTCTGAGTGTGCAGGGATGGGTTTTGGAAAGCTTTAGTATGTACTGGTAAGATCTGCCATCAGGAATTCCAGGTCCCTGAATCCAGTGGAAAAGTTTGGAGCAAGGAAGATTTACCAGGAGGAATCAAATTAGAGAGCACTTAAATGAGTTGGGCAGACCATGGAATCTGAGGTGATACATACAGAGTTGGTGGATGTGAAGGCAAGGCCTCTCATGAGTATCTTTGAAAGATCCTAGCAGTCAGGAGATGTTTCCTAGGAACTGAAAGCAAATACCACTACTATCTTCAAAAAGAGAAAGGAGGAATTGGGAAATTGCAGGCCAGCCAGCCTCGCCCAGGTCTATGGAAGGTGAAAGAAAAAAAGATTCAGAAAAACATTTCCACACATATTAAGGACAAGAGTGATTGGGAGTGACTAGAATAGATTTACAAAGGGTAAATCATGCATGACCAACACAAAAGTCTGCTATGATGAGATGACTGAGGAAGAGGGGATGGATGAGTCTAGTAGCAGTCACCTTTGCATCTTCACCTGTGTTATGTGAGTACCAAAGAGCTGCACTTACATCACTGTAGGTATGGTCAGTGTAGGGTCAGCATTATTTTGGGTAACTCCAACCAAGGCCAGTGGGAAAACTCTTTGATGGGTGCCGTTGAAATACCATTGTCTCAGATCCAAGAGATGCCTTATCCCTTGGATTTATCCTGCAGATATCTAGATCACTTGTATAATACCAGACTAGGAAGAGGGTAGAAGAAAACTGAGAAAGTGTAAACAAAGAAACCAGGTACTAATGGTGGGTTTAAGAAACACTCTATGTCTTATTTATAAGATATGCTATGAACCACGGGGATCTTGCCGAAACATGAGAAGCTTGGGTGAGTTAAAACAGCAAGCACACACTTCTCTGCCTGAGGCTTAATTAGGGGACCAGTTAGCAGTGAAGGAATCCACTGAGAAAGGAAAAAGTGTGCTATATTGAAAAGGCCACCTGAAAAAATTCTTGACCTCTTGGAAGTGTCTGACTTAATTTCAAATCAAATTGAGCATGCAGAGAAGAAATGTGTGCTGACATTTATTGTCTTGAATAGACTTCCACAGTGCCTATCCTGGCTCCATTAGACTGAAGGGTTTTTGGAATTCACAAAAATGCTGTCTATCTGTTGGCTTAGAGTATCAGTAGCCTCTGAGCAATAAATTACAAACCCAGAAAGCTGGAGGGAACATTTAACATGAGAGGAAATTTCTAGTTGTGGAAAGAAGGAATATCTTCCTTAGACCAACAGTAGTCTACATTGGAGGGAGCCTGTAGAGTCTGTGCCTTTGAAGTTTTTCTAGAAACAAAGGAAAACAAGAGCACTTCTGTGTGAACAGACCAAAAAGCAAGCTGCAGAACTTGTACACTGTACAAAGGGTGTCTCTAATGCAGTCAATGTGATGAATTTTCCATTTATAATGGAAAAAAAATCATTTGATTTAGTTCATGAAAGCACATTATGCCTGAGCTCACACCCTTGAAGATTCTTATTCTGAGAAATGAAGAATTTCACTGTAATCTAGTTATCCTTTATTTTCACACTGTTGGGAAGTCTTGTGGAAGTTGATCAAAGATTGTTTCTTGGCTGTAGTTTGATTGTGTAATTTGATCTCCATCTCCTATCTGAGTAGTTTTTAAAACATCCTTGATTTAAAAGATCCATGTTGTTCACTTATTTTTCATGTTTTGATGGCAGTGCTTTCCTACTTTCTATTACATTTTTACTCCCATTGCTTTATACTTGGTTTCAGACTTTTACTTTTTCTTTCCCTTGCCTCCTGTAAAGCATCATTTCAGGAAGGGATATTTGTTCCTTAAGTACCTTTAGCAGAGTTAATCAATCACAATAACATATCTGTGTCTTGACAACTGTATCAGCACAAGGGTACATGGAAATTGGGTCTTTGAGATGTGGTCCATATGATCTGTGCCTCTGGGTATGCACCAAGACAGACAACCCTGGATCTCACTGGAGGTTCAACTGGCTGTCTGCTGTCTTACCAAGAGAAAAGAGAATATTAAAATGGGAAAGAAAATACAGCATTACAAGACAAACTTCCCTTAGGACACTGTCTACTAACTGCCCCTTAAACTGTAGTGGTCAAAATGGAAATTTGTGAAAGCTAGTTATCTTGTTGCCAATATTTTGAAAAAAAACAATGTGAAAAAAAACCACAACGGTGTAAATGTTTAGGTGTCACTTTGTCAGTTTTGAAGTTTCCATGCTGTGCTAGAAAGAAATATAAAATTAGCATTTCCATCTGAACTTTAATTCAAAGATTATTTTGATTTTTTTTCATGAAAACTCTGTAGTTAGATAATCTATCAGAGTTTTTATTTCTATTCCTGAAGCACTTTTTTAAAATATACAGTTTCACAAACATTTTACACTTTTCCAACCTAAATAAAACAATGTAATATGGGTCTGCAGTCATTTTATTCTGACCAGTCTCAATCATTTTTTCAGTGTCATTACTAAGTGGCTTTGGAAAACATGCAAAAAGACAGAAATGGGGTAACAGTTTTCATTTTTAATACATCTTGTTCTTTATTTTGTGCTTTCATTGGAACACCCAGTTTTAAATGCTCAAAAGCAATTGCACTACAGTTTCATCAGTTATTTGAGGTAGAATGGGATACCAAACAAATTCAACTTTTAAATTCATTTTTTGTCCTTTCCCTAATTTCTGCTGGATTACCTGCTGCCTGTTTTCTGAATAATGATAACTGTGTAGCAGTTCCTTCACACTGGATAGTCAAAAATGTTCCTCGTAGTTGAGGCTGTTGGTGTTACGGGACTTCCTTTGGGATGCACTGTATCCACGAAGGTATGGAGCATGCTCTGATGGTGATAGAACAACCCTGTTGTAAAGACAGGCTGTGTCCCAGCATTTGAGTATGTTTACAGGACACCTCACAGTGAATCTGCCCCATCTTACTTGCCTAGACCTGCTCTGCACAGAGCTGTCTGTGTTTGAAGAGCACCTTGATATATTAGAAGTCAAACAAAAGTAATAGTTTATGATTAATCCTTTCCCCACTTTCTTGGAGATTTGGAAGAATAAAAAAATACATCAGTCCAGAGATGACTGTTCTATACCTGCAGATAGCTTCTGCCCTGACAATTGGCAAGTGTGGCTCAGTAAGCATCTTATCTGGGAACTTGTTTACAAAACCCATGAAGTGAAAAATCCAGACATGGACCCTAAAAAGCAGTAGATGTGCCTTTCTCTGCCACCAGATGAGGAAGAATGGCAGTCAAGTGCTGGCTCCCAGGTGCCCCAGCCTCATGGTCCCTTGCAGCAGCAGAAGACAAAGAAGACACAGTTTCACAGATCCCAGAGCTACTCTTCATTAAGGTCAAAGGAGTTTATCTTTCTGTCTCCAGACAAATCTGCTGTAAGAAATTTTATTTACTCCTACTTCACAGAGCTGGTGAGAATTGAGGCTGTGTCAATTAGTCTATTGAACTGGATCCTGCAGCACTTTATTGTGACTTTGCTGAAATGACCCTTCTCAGCAAGGGCTGCAGAACTGAGCTCTCTTATTGATGGAAAAACTTATTTTTCATGGGCATTTAAAAATGTGCTTTAAAGTTGTCTGGGAATGATTTATAGCCCTGACTGGACCAAGTACATTTCAATACTAATGCATAAATCTTCTAACAAATAAGCTATCTACATGGTTAGAGGCAAAAAGAGGTGTCTTCCTTTTCTAAAATGAAAAAAATGTTTGGAACAATGCCCATAGTTAAATCTTGCCCACACTTTGATCTCATGTGAAGAAATTTTATCGTTTTTATTTTCCTTGACTTTGAAAACTGCTCATATAAGCTTTAAAAAGACTAAAGACAAAATTTGCTTAAAAGATTCTGGGAGTGAACATATACTCTGAATTAGGGCCATGGTGAAGAGTCATTTTATTATAATAACATGAAACTAAGCATATTATGGTAAAGAAAACAATGCTATATGTGCAACCACTGACGGAATCTGTTCTACTGTAAACCTTCTGCTTATTGCTGCAGTTTCTTTTTTTTCTCTGCCTGCTTTATTTGTCATTGCCATTTTAGAAAGAAAAAATCCTGCATATCCCCAGTGACTGCTGGTACTTTTAATATATTTACACATAATTTATTTATTATGAATCCTAAAATATGTATAGAGAAATTTTAAATGTATTCAAATATCCCACTCTTAGGATGACACACATCTTTTGTTGATAGGTACAAAAAATACCCATACTTAAATATAACTTTTCGGACCCCTTTCCCATAATTTGGTACTGACCCAGATATATTATAATGGGTATTTGTATACTGAACACTGACCCTTTATGTGCTCCAGAGTGTGACTTTCTAGCCAGCCAGTTATGAAAATCTAGTTATCTTCACAATTGGAGTTATACATCTGAAATTATTTGTTATCTTTCATAACTGTAGACCATGTTTCTACTTTTTTATCCAGGTTGTGTTTTTATGAAGCAATTTGTCTGGTGAATAAAATAAATAAATAACAAAAAAAAAATCTTTAAAGTCTATCCATTTACATTATGCAACATTTCTGAAGTAATCATCATATAGCTAATTCTAAAGATTAAATGGTTGGTAATTAATTCATCTGCAAACCTGAATTATAATTCTACATATTAGCACTACCTTAATAGGCACAGTAGCCAAGGAACAAAAGTGGGGAAATAATTGTGTGTCAACATGATTTATTTTTCTGCCTCTATCAAGAAATGTATAGCACTGTCTCATTAAGTGACTAAACAGGGGACCATGAGCTTCTTTGTATATCCATCATTATCACCTGGGCTTGTGTGATTCCTGTTTCAGTCACCTGATCTCAATATGCAAAGTGCAGTGCAGAGAATTTCAGAAGAGCAGAAGCCTTACTTAAGTAAATACTAGAAACAGGGCATGATTCTCCTTTACCTCTAGATCCAGCCACACAGCACAAAGTGCAATTCTAGAGTGCATAAAGTAAGCATGAAGTACTTGCAAGTGGGCACTATCAAAATTTAAACAGTGATTGAGATCAATTAATGCCTTAATACACATTTGTTAGCATATGTTGTTGGCAGATTTGGAGAATTACCATTTTCCTAAATCACTTGCATTTTTAGATATGGTATCTTTTTGTCCCCTTTTCTTTTCTTATTGCTGCAACAACAGGAAACATCTGAGAATGCTGATTTGGGATCTAGTTCAAAAAATTGGGCTTTAAGCTCTCAGAGAATATATTAATTGAGTTTTTACATCTTACTGATGCCCATTTCTTTTCCAAAGCCTATTTCTTCTCCAGACTAAATTTTTCACTTCTTTAATTCTTCATTCCTTTATAAATCTCTTCCAAGAGATCTACAGTTGAATCCCAAATAGATATATAGATATATAGATATATAGATATAGATAGATACATAGATACATAGATACATAGATACATAGATATAAATATAGATGTAGATATAAGTTTAGCAATAATGTTAGGCAATATAAACGTTATAGTGCTATTTAGATAAACATGTATTTATTACACTCAGAATCACAGAATATTCCAAGCTGAAAGGGACCCACGAGGATCATCGAGTCCAGGTTCTAAGTGAATAGCCCATGCAGGGATTAAATGCACAACTTTGGTGTTATCACCACCATGCTCATATAGTCTTGTTATAGGATCATATTTAAACATATGTATTTAAGTATATTTATAAATCTGAAGCACATATCTTATTGTTAAGATAAATAACAAATACAAACCCTGTATATCTAAGATCTTTATACATATCTCTTTGCTACTGGATTCTTCTTCAAAAGATTGATATCTGCCCAGAACCTACTCAGTCTTATTGCTGATTATTGAATTAATGTAATTAGTAAGGATGTATGAATCTTTTGTAAATACCACTCTGACAGCACCCCTGGACTGTCTCCTGCTTCTTTTGACCCACACTCTGCAGCCCACCCCCATGCACTGCATCAGGGTCAATCTTGGACAATTCTGCTTGTTGAGTTTTCAAAAACACTGACCTTCAGAAATGCAGCACAAACCTGTTTTTTAACTAATCCAATGTCTTTCCTGTTTGACCACATGTTTTATAAATCAATAGGCAGTGGCAGCTGCATCTCCAATTTCCCGTGATGATAGCAGTCCCTTCCTACATATTAATGTAGACAAGTAGAGGAGAAATTAACCCAATTCTGCCACCATGTTGATAATCTGGCAAATTTTATAGAGTCTATCCATTTTTGTTAGTACTGCTTTATTTTGGTGATGAACTCACCAAGCTATAGTCATCTTCTCCACATGATTTTTTTTCTGAGAATAGTTGTTGAATCCAGTTATAGAAAAAATGTTTAATACATTTTCCCCTCAATATCCTACCAAAGTAGGTGGTCATCTTTCCCCCCCCCCCCCCCCCCCCTTTTTTTTTTTTTTTGTTTGGCCTCTGGAGACTCCAAGAAGAATGTGCATTTAGATCTTTGAGTATTTGACTTGGGGTGGCAGAAACTTTCACCAAGGCTAAGGAGTTATGAGACTTTTGCAACGTAGCTCTGTCTTTCTCACTTCTGGAAGATGGATAGAATGCAGTTGCAGTTGGTCTTTTGTCATACAGTCATAGAATCATAGAATCACAGAATGGGTCAGAAGTAACCTTTAAAGATCATCTAGTCCACCACCCCCTGCAGATGGGCAGAGACATCTTTTACTGTCTCTTAACATTTGCACCCTCCCTTTTGAGAACACAGGAGGTGATGCATTTAAATATGATACACATTTTTTTCTGAGTTACTGTTGTGATCCACGTGTCTTTCCAAACATTCTTGGTGTTTAATACTCAGGCACCCTCATCAGATACCCATTTAGTGCCATAAGCCCAAGCTTTACCCACTTTTACCTTGCCTTTGGGTTGCTGAGGGTTTTTTTGTTTGGTTTTTTTTTTTTTCATAGCTGATATCACTGTTCCAGGTACCACCTTGGCTTGAGCACCTGTGTCCAACTTAAAATTAAAAAGTGTCCCATTTGTTTTCGGGCTGACAGTTCATTCATCTTCTGCTGCTACCTTGGCCATTACTGCAATGAGGAACAGCTCTGAGCTAATGGCTCTGTAGTCATCCTCTTTGTCCTTGGTATCTATTCGTATTCTGCTGGTACTTGCAATCCCTGGCAACATGATAAAATCCACTACACTTCTATGTTCTTCCAAAAACTATCAATTACAGTGGTGGGTGTTGTCTGCTACAGGATGTATATGTTCATGTGCTGCCTTTTGAGGCTGCCAGCTTCCTGTTACCAGTTCTTTCACTGAAATATTTTAACTTCTGTGCAAGATCATCATCTGTACTCCATAAGAATAACTCTGGATAGTGATTTGCCTTTTTTCAGTATCTATGAGTTGTTTTGTAAGAAATGAACAGTCCTTAGTTTCCAAAAAATGTCTTTTGTGATTTGACCAAGGTCATAGCCATGATCTGATCTTTTATTTCAGGGACCTCTAGTAGTGTAAGAAAAACTGGTTTTCCACCTTACATCCATTAGAACCAGGAGGTCAGGTTTGGATTGATAAAATTATTAACAGGATCTTATATCTGAATGAAGGATTCTAAGGTTATGATTTGATATAAATACTCTTTCAAATTCAAAAAGTAATGCATGCTGAGTACAGCATATAATCAAAATTTAATTGGGATAAGTATATCCAGGATTAAGTATTATGACAAATTTTTTTAAATGCATACTTGTGTTATAAATGGGATGGTTGTTTAATTTTCAAATTGTTATTATCTTTTGCTTTTCACAGTAATAGGCTCGATTTAGCATAAACAGATATTTTCTTTATCCAAATTTTGAAATAAAAAGTGAGATCTTTCTCCTACCTACTCAAGTTTATATATTGCAGAAACGACAGGGAAGATATGGCTATAAGGACATTAGACAGGGCATCACAGAAACTTAGCTTTGTAGTTATCTAGTCAATGCCAGTTTCTGGTTTTGTTTATTTTGATTATGATATGAACAACTGACTATCTTCCCAGTAAGCTCTAATCTAGCTGAATGCTAAGTCAATGGATAAGCCTTGAAACGTAGCATATGTGTACAAGGCAGTATGGGGCTCCTATACATACAGGAATGTCTCCACATAGGCTCCAAGCCTTGGCTGACGTCATATCCTATTTGTACATACCCTGACCTATACAGCAGTTTGTTAAATTCATTTACTAAAGAAACCCTTTTGTTGGTTTTCTAATTTTTAAGCTATCTTTTAGAGGAAATATGAAAATGACAGTGACTTGTCTTGGGTCTTCTGCATCAGGGTAATTGCAGAATAAAGCAGACGCTGTGCTATTAACTTTTTCAGCATTTGTGCCAGGGAGTACTGCTGTCAACACTTCTCTGAGCAGGGTGTTGGGGCCAGGGACACAAATCTTATTAGGAGAGCAATAAGTAACTGATTTTCAATGTAATCTGCTGGAAAGGATAAATTTTTACTTTAGGCAAATATGCTGTTTGCTACGGGTGCTATGAAAACATCCCAGATAACACTGAAAAGCAATTATCCAACCTCACTTTGCTGTTAAACTGAAAATACAGTAATCATTTCTATACATCCTGCATCTAGCAAAATTTTTCATTTTGAACAGTAGGTCTTAAAGAAGTTTCCATCTTGTTTCAATGTTTTTACTACATTAACTTTCCTTTTGGAACTTTTGGAACTGAAAATCTGTAGACCTTAATTTCAAATTGACCTCAACACAGAGACAGCTGGATTTAGTTTAACATCAGCTCTTAAATGTTTAAATTACACTTCTTCTGAGCTGTGACTCTCAAGCATACAGTGATGTCCAGCAGAACCTTATTTCCAAAGCCCCTAATTCAGCAAACACAGCTTCCATTGGACTCCTTTTCATGTTTCCTTTTCTCAGCATTCTGGGTCACCTTGCTTTTTCAGGCTCAGACAGATGTCAGACAAAACACCCTATCAGACAGTTCTTTATAACCGGTGACGTGGTTGTTGTGACTTGTGACTAATTTTTTAACATGAATGGGACATGGGTATAAACTGGCAATAGTACAGTCTTTCAAAAGGGGTTTTGAAAGTTATTAGAAATTCCTTCACAACTACAGGAAGATTTTTTGAGCAAGAAGTGAACTACTCTGTGCTAAGTAAAGGGTGTGGTTGTTTACAAGTAGTATCCTAACCTAGAGTTAGAAAATTTCCCTTAAGGGTATCAGAAAATATAATGCTTGCTCTTTGAGCATATTGGATTCATTAAAGCAGCTTCTATTTTTAAGCCCTTAAGTATGAAAACATCTACCATCAAGTAGCTTCAGTTTGAATGATTCTGAAAAGCGAAGAAAGTGCTGGACTTGTGGAAAGAATGAAAGAAATGCTGGGAGTGGGTAAAAAGCATGCTAATATGTTCCAGCTCCAGCCCCCATGAAAAGCAAAGATCTCTCTGACTTATTTTTATTTTTTGCTCAGAGGTGGAGGAAAGGAAAATTGGAAAACAAATGAAAGAAGGAATTCTAAAAGATGGGATACTCCAGACCCTTGAGATAGGGAAAACACTTCCAGTTATCATAGGATATTGTATAACTAAGAAAAGGCAGTGGCCTTTTACTGGGTGGTCAGCTCTCACCCTATCAATCCTGATGAGCTATACTTACTGTAATCACATTCCTTTCTCTGTATTTCTTTTTTCCAAATCAGTTGGAGAGCAAGAGTGCTAAGTAAAGAGGAGTGGTAGAAGCTTGAGCAAAAACTTGTAAAGAAGGAGCAAGGGGGGAACAGTGCTGTGCTAGAATTCTGCATCTTACCCTAGAAAAGAGTAGGTAGCTCACTGCTACTCAGCTGCTATTCAGCTGCTATTGTGCTGCTACTCAACAGTGCGTACATGGAATATCTCAGAAAACTGGGTCTAGGAACAAGCTGTGACAAGGTCTAAACAAAAACACTGGCTGCTGCCATGAAAAGGCCCTGGCATTCTAGAAAATCTCACCCTATCCTATGTCACATTTCTTGGATTCAAAGATATTGTACCAGGCTGAAAACTTGGTAAAATACCTAAAGTGTGCATGACATATTTTTATTTCATGTGATTAGTTAGGTAGCTGCAAAATCACATTAGATCTTTCAGAATCTCTTTTGCTCCATTTGTATCATGATGCTTTTTAATCTACCTACAATGACAATGTTTTATCGTATCTT
Organism: Corvus moneduloides; assembly: GCF_009650955.1. NCBI lineage: Eukaryota > Metazoa > Chordata > Aves > Passeriformes > Corvidae > Corvus > Corvus moneduloides. Next base: position 86,378,431 of record NC_045478.1, on the reverse strand, counting down.
TTATATCTTTTAAAAGGTAGAGTCCTTATTGATTCCCCTACTCTGACTGTCTGAATAAAGAATATCCCCAGAGCACCATGATGCAGCACAACATGGTACATAAGCCAGCTATTACAGACACTTGCCCTTAACTTAATTAGCAGACTGGCATGGTTGCTTCTTTTCTATCTTTCCAAAGATAAAGGCCCAGTTCATAAAGAGGATGATTAGATATGCCATATACAAAATTTCATCTGCAGAATCAGCGTAGAAAAGATGTGGCTCTTGCCAAAGGCCAAACAGAAATGAATATTTAACTCTTTCCCTCCAAAATTAATGGAAAAGAAGAAAAGAGAATAGACATAAAATGTAAATCCTGCTCAACCATTGCAATGATGTTACAATTCCTGCAGCAGTAAACTAGAGAGGCAACAGGAAGTAATGTGCCGAAAGAACTTCAAAAGGCTAAAGAAATACAAAAGCTTTGACAAAATATACAGTTAGCTAAAGGAGAAAGTCCAACAAAATGCAGATGAGCTGAGGATAACAAACCTAGCAGTTACTGTAAAATATCCTGAAAGTCAGTGAAACCCAATGGTCCTTAATAAAAAGGGCAACCATGAGTGTTAGGTCAAGGAAACCAGCAGCCAAAAGTGCTGCAGGATGCCAGGCAAAAATACAAATTCACAAAAGCACAGGGTAATATGTAATTATAGACAAATTGCCATACATAAAGTGCTCTGCATATCAGAGTATACTTTGGGATTAAAGAAATTAAGGTGTTTTCAGGTAACAAAAGAATGTAGAATCCATTTTCTTTAGGAAAAAAAGTCACATAAGTCAGTAAACATGAAAAGATCCCTCTAGAACACATCTGACTGAAATGGCTAACTCACCCAGTACTGCTCTTCTCTAACATGTAGAAAGTTTCTGAATTACTCTTTAACCATCCTATATGTCTCAGAGTCTGGGCACCTGCTGGGCATGTGTCTTCTGCCAGGGAAGCAGAGGTGGCTGCTGCTGTCCTCACGAAACTTTAAAGCATCAACACGTCTCAGTGGAAAAATAAATGTGCTCAGTTATGACAGAACAAGTCGCAAAGCCAACTGGCACAAAAACATTCTGATGGCAGCTAGGAAGCCATGCAAGCTGAGATACGATCAGCCCTTGTTGAAAACTCAGTCTGAAAGTCCTCGTGCTTAAAGTGTCAAAGAGAAATATTTTCAAACCTAGCTAATGTCTCTTCTATCTCGTGATTGCTTATGACAAATAAATTTGGACAATGAAAATGGTTACATGACAGAGTCTGGACCCTTGTGGAGGGAATAAAGCTCAGTATGAAGCTTGGAAAAGCAATGGGGTTCTTTGTTTTAGGAGAGCATGAGTAGTAACAGCATCAAATGCTTGAAGGCCTTTCTAGAACTCAAGTTACTGTACTCAGTTGATAATTTTAATATTTGTACTAAGTGTTGCTGTTTGTCCAAGGACCATGATTATTCTGCCTTTTCTCTTATTACGTGAGAAACAAAACTTCACATGGAGATTTCTGCATCAAATCTAAAAATCAGGCTATATAACACAGTTCTACCTGGATAGCACTCAATTTTAGGCAGATCCTGATTTGAAGGTATCAAATCATGGAGAACTGCTTTCTCTTGCTTGAATATAACACAAGCCACAAGCATTTTGGAAAGGCAGAGAAAGGACAAGGGCAAGGGCAGAGAGAGGGAAAGAACACAGGAGCAGGTGATGAAATCCAGCTGTTAAGAGAACAAGAGTGTGGATAGTCTAAAGGGTCACAATCTCAAAGTTGTTTTCCCTGCTAAATAAATATCAGCTGCAGTTCAAAACCTGGCAAAAGCATTTGCTGGAACAAAGAGGTAGCCAGGGAACCAAGAAGATGCTAGATGCTACAGCAAGAATTAACTAGACACAACAGGATGAAATTAATCTGATAAATGAAGGAACATTGTGGAGCTGCTGAAGCTGTTTAAATCTGTTGCTTTAGACACTAAATAAGATTTCATGATGTCTAATAGTCTCTACAAAGAGGGATGAGAACATGAACTAGGTAAATTAGTAATTTTCCTTTTTTCTGTGAAGTTCTGCCATAGTTTTTAGGTGATTGTCCTGCCTCAGTTTGACACTATTCATCCACCATTTCACTTTGGAAGTCTGTGAAATACCATATAGTCTTCCCCCAGAGCAGCTAACAAATAAACAAAGAATTTCTGTCAAGCCATATTAAGGCCAACCCTTTCATACAGCATCCAAAAAACCGGTTATGGGAACCACTGTATTTCAATAACATGCTAGGAAGATTTTTCTAAAGAAAATATTCAATAAATATTCCATGTCTATTCAACATATCTTCTGCATATGCAATGAAAATATCCCTTATGAGGACCAATAATTTTCACAGCAGAAAAAGCCTGTGAGACTGCAAGATGGGCATCTGGAGGAGCTATTTCTCACCTATTGCTTGACATCCATTTCATACACTCACAAAAATCTCAAGAGGTTGTGGAGATGGCACAAATTCGTGTCTACAGAAGTCCCACCTTGAGTTGGTTCCAAAGGTACACTGTATATATTATACTGTCCTCCTTAAACAAAAACTGACCATTATGCTGTCATAACAGCAATTGGGTTTCAGTAAGGAACTTGAACAAAATGCTGGTGGTGGACTTGCTTAGCTGTCACATGACAGCTTAAAAAAAATAGCAAGACGAATCCTTGGCCCATATTCCCAACACTTGATGAACAGACTACTGTTGACTTCACTGGGCTTTAGATTATAACCACTGCCATCAAGATGAAAAATTGCAGGCACTTAAAGTTCTGGATGGACTGAAAAACTAGATTTATTATCCCTCTAAGGGCATATCTGGAGGAAATTAGTATGCAGTATATCACTATACACAAGCAACCTCACATTCAAATTCAGGATCTGAAATGTTGGTAAAAACGTAATTTATTAGGGGAATTTTTAGCACCCATTAGCTCTGTTTAGTTCTGAAATCAACTATTTTCTAAATTAAATCTGAACTTTATATAAAAAACTGAATGGGCTGTTTTTCACAAATAAGTTTCGAGGCAGATGTAGAATAAACAACCTGCAGTAGATAACCTGCAGTACAGGAGTGAAAGCAAGAACCCTTAATAGCATGTGGTCATCAGCAAGATATTTTTTTATATCAGCCTTCTGGTGGGCATAAATTTTGGTTGATTTGCAAAATGTTGTCAGAAGAGAATTTAACTGCCAGGAAATTATTCATAGTACTGCCAAGTACAATATATGCAATGGTTTGTCAAATTAAATAGACAAATTGCAGAAAGAGAGGAGTCCGAACCCAGGACATCCCATACCATCACATCCAACATGGACAGTTGTGGGAAAAGTGGATGTGAAACCATAAAATGTTGCCCATCTGCAGAACAGGGAATTATTCATGCTGCAAATAGGCCGCCTTATAAAAATGAAAGTATATTATAAATGTGACTTTATTTTTAGCATAAAGCAGATACTGCCCGTAAAAAGATGGGGAAAGTGAGAACTAGTTTCTGCCAAATCTGTCACAGAAGAGGGTTGGATGAATGAGTCTATTTGCATGCTTCAAAACACCAAAGGAAGCAGCCACCAAAATGTTAAAAGTAGTTTCTACAGCCAAGTATGCAAGCATGTGTCAGACTGCTGAACAAACAGTTAACTACGTAGAAAAGTCTTCAAAATCACATATTTACCAAAATAACTACTCACTTGCCAAGTTTCCACAGTGAGTTGTTTCAGTTGTTTTGTGGCATAGAGCAGCATCCCTTTTTTAATCTGTAACAAAATATATTTCCAGGGTCTGGATTTCAGTGTCCGCTGTGTGATTTTCATGGGTCCAGGTCCATAGATGTGGTAGCACTGATTAGATCAGCCCTCTGGCCCTGAAGACATAGGTTTTGAAAAGCTCTGGAACAGCTTTTGGAAAAGAGAGGAGTGGGAGCACTGCAGTTTGTTCTTTGCAAAGAAAAGTCCCAGGTGTAATCCTGGGGCAACTGAGGTGGAGCTAAAAGGAAGTTATGTTTGAAGGTGTTACCATAGCCCTACTCTTTTTACCCAGCACATGGGACAGACTGGCTGTGCAAGGGAACAGGCTACCTCAAGACTCTGCTTGCGTCAGGCGCTTGGGAGAAGGGCTACATGAATGTCTGAATTTTCTGTTTGTTGACTGAGCAACAACAAGAAATTGCATTAGGCTGAACTGAATCATTTAGGGTTCTTTAGTTCTTCCTTGTGATGTTTCTTTTACACTCTTTTTTTCCTAACCTATTGATCAGTCTCAGAACTAAAATTTGTGGTTAATTTTTCAACTTTTCCAGCTCTTCTTTCCTCTTTCCCTCTTCTCTTTTTTTCTTCTTTTGTTTTCTGACATCATGACTTGATTTGTCACAAATAATTTCAGTATTCATCAAATCACATTTCTGATGAACTGACTATTCAAAAACATTGCTCAATTCTACCCAGTGGGATTAATTTGTCGCCAGGCTTCCCAGAAAGGACGCTGCTTCATACTCACTTGGAGGAGCTTGGAGAAGTCAGAAAATTACACTGTTCTCCCAATGCTGAGAGATTGATGGGTTTTTAAGACTACAACTGGGAAGATTTTATTCTCTATGGAAACACACACCAGGAATAGTACCTTGAAAAGTTTGTTAGACAGTTATAGGCTTCATATTAATGAAAAATAATTTTAGATCACTGCACATATTGTTCAGAGATGCATGAGAATAATGACCATTAACCACTTAAACTAATGATTTCTGCAGTTGTCATGCAGAGTCATAATATATGAATATGCAAAGTAAGCATCCAATTTTACATATTTTTGCCAAAAAAAACCCCAGAAACAAAACAAACTTGTTTTTTACGCTTTGATTTGTGCTCTTGTGGTCTGAATCTAAGGATATTCATTATTTCTGTAACTTATGTCTGTTTGATCACATGGAAGATTCGTTCCTTCAAAATGCAGAACTGTTCTTATTTCACTGCTAAGGAATGAAATACAATCAGATGTTCCTTCATACACCACAGACCTGTGTTAAGTCTGGTCATTTCTCAGAACACAGATTTTTTAAACCTATTTTTTCCCCTGTGAATCTACCCTTTTACATTCCTTTAAATCAAACTTTCTACCCCAAACATTTTGGTCATCATACTGTGGGGCTTGTCCCAGTAGATAACAAATGAAGACAAAACCAGAAATGGATGTTGAAAGCCAAGTTTTCACACCTCACACCTGTATTTCTTACAAGAGGTGCTGCCCTTCTTATGATGTGTTCCACTACCATCACTGCTAAACAAAGAAATTTAGAGTTGACCAGATGGTTTGCAATCCCTATGTTTGCAAAAACTAATATTTGTATAAGATATTACAGGGGAATGTCATTGAGACAGCAACTGTAAATTATTACTGTAAATTATAGCTGTAAATTATTCAGGCACTGATCTGGAGAGGACATCTCCATTCTTAGCAGATGTTTATAATTGAAACATGGTCCAGCTTTTCCAAACCTCTGTTGAGTGACTCACAAAAACAGTTCCATGTGTGGTGCATGCCACATTGTCCCAGAGCAAACATTCTGTCACTTGGAGTAATTTGCATCCACACAACACTGGGACTTTTTGAAATCAACCCTCCCTTATCCGGTCAGGCCTTCAAAGCCCTCTTGCTCTGCCATTGTGCTGTTCCCATCTTGGATTTATATCTGGCATTTTGCATATTACATGTTCTAGGAGGCTGACCTGAACACAAAGCAATTCAGAGGCCAAACATGGCATATCTCATGTCATAGCACATCCACTCTACTGACACTTTAGAGGCAGTATGTAAAAACCCCTGGTGAGCAACTTTCCAGTGTTTGAAGCAAACAAGTTTTTGGTGATGCAGGAACTTCAGACCATAGGAATTAAGGACATATGAGATGGAAAGGAAGAGGCTGTTAAGAGAACCCAAGCTCTTACAGCAGCTCTTTGCTGGTGTAAGGTTGTACTTTAGTGAATTAAGGATGGAAGCGTGCAGATGGCTGGACTGGTAGCCCAGCTGTTGAGGAGTATATTCAGGGCAGGTAGCTCAGTGTGCGAGCTGCAGGTCAAGCTCGGGGGGGGGGCAGAAGTCCCAGCCCAAGCCCGAAGAAAGAGGGTGGGAACTGGCAACCCTTTGCAGAGCAAAGGGCTCAGGTACCTGTGGCACAGCCAGATGACCGGACACTGAGAGACACGGCAGGAGTTGATGACCCGCAGACTTTTCCATGCTTAAGACTGTAAGAGTATAAAAGTGCCAGGCTTTTTCTGTTAGGGGTCCCTCTTCAGAGCCACCCATATCTGGCTGTTATTTTGTTATTTAGATATTTAGTTATTGCACTATGATTAAACTATGGTAAGGATCTGGACACCTGAGGCTCTGCTATGAGAAACCTGGGGTCAAGCCTGTAAGGAAACCTGGCCTGACTGTGTGAGTGTGGAGCGTGTGGGTGTGAAGGGACTTCAGTCCCAGCTCAGCTGGTGCAAGAGTGATTGCCAGAGTGGCTCCTGGATGGTTGGACAGGGAAGTTTCCCTAATACAGTGAAGAGTTTACTCTGAGATATTACATTTAATGGTAGGAATAAAATAAGGAATGTATTCCACACAGACCACCTGTAAGCAATGTGCACAACTTTCCATATAAGATTTGTGATTGACATATGCATTAAGGGGTGGATACAATGTTATGAAATTTTTATCATGCTTCATGTGGGGATTTTCGTGTACTCTGTCAGTAGATTTTTAAATTCTGCACATTTGGAGATTAAAACAATGCATCTGAATGTTCAGTGAATGCAGGCATTTTAATGAATTTTTTAATGAATTAGTGAAGGTGGCCATTTTAATGAATCACCCAAGACTGGAACCCATGAATGCAAAGACATTTTCAATGAATTTTTATTAAATAACAATGAGGATGCCAAATTAAATTCTGTGAACGGTAGAAAAGAGAAGGATTAAACACACAACTGTGACCAGTAAAAAGTATTATTAAACAGAGATGATCATTTGCCAAGTTAAAACCTTAAATAGAACAGAAGAGGTTTACATAGGCTGTTTTACAGTGCTCTGTCGCATTATCCACCATGCTTTCCAGGGAGTCTCTTTACCCTTTCATTATCTTCCTCAGCTTTGTCTGTGCCAACTCTACCGTGGATTTGTCTTTCTCTCTTTATCTCTCTTTTCTTCATTCCCTTCTTCCTCCCTTCACTCTCTAGGGTGCATACAGCATCTTGCTCTCAAGGCAGTGCTACTGAAAGGAGTTGATCACAGCAGGGGCACTCCAGTGGACAGTCCTTGCTTTAGAGAATGAAACACGTTAGATGTGTCCTCTAACAATGAAAACATTGGGTACTGGTCCGGTTGAGAAATTATGTAGTGATGTCATTTGCCGGAATGGGGTTTTCAGAGCTCAGAGCAGGGTGAAGGAGAATAACAGACTCTGTGGATAGTGCCAAGGGAACTGCCTTTCCATGAAATCCATGCACCAAATTAAAGCATATTTTTTGGCTTTTTTTTTTCTAAAAACAAGGCACTCATGGATCAGCATAATGGATGGTGCAAAATAGCTAGAATTTTTCAGTAACCAAAATATCTTTCTCTGCTGGAAACATTTGTGTTGTATGACTTGTCTGGTCTACCACATCATGCTTCATGTTGGTTAAAAGCTCAGAACACTTTTTTTTTTCCCCTTCTGAAACTACTGCCACAGTGAAAAGGGTGTTTCCTTTAAACTTAATACTTAATCCCCACAGTGTCACCATTTTGACTGAGGATAATCTGGGGATTTTGTAGGTAGGAAGAGGACGGACATAGAAGAAAAAAAGGTAAAATATGGGGAACAGTAATCAAGGGGACAGCAGGGCACATTGGTATGGGGTATGGATGTAGCAGTGCAAAGAAAAGAACTGGGAAGCCAGGTTTGGTACAGGTCCTGGATATATGCTAGATAACATCAAAGGAATATGCAGATAAAAGGGTTTGCTTCCTCTCAGTTTGAAGCAACAGAGAGTACATTAATGTCTGACATACACTAAGCACTTTCCTACCAGCACTTTCCTGCATGCAGCCTGTGCTTTAAGAAACAAATGGTAGGGAAAGAAAGTCAAGAAGATAAAAGGAAGCAAAGAAGCACAACCCGAAATGGCAGAAACCTGATAGCACAGCACCAAGGTGTTAATGTCTCCCTACCTACACTAGTTCTTGCAGACAAGTCTCCTCCCAAGCAGGGTTTCCCTTGCAACTCAGGCAAGACCTGCTGGTGGATCTGCTAGATCCCCTGATGTTGCAGTGCTCCAGTCAAAGCCTGGGTTTGTGTTACAAATTCTGTCTGTCCAATGTAGTGGATGGCAACCACAGAGGTGTGCATGGAGAGAACCAAATGCAATCCCTCAACAAGGTGATGTCACAAAAGTGTACAGTCCATCTACCTACAGTAGATAACTATTTAGTGAAATCTCCTGTAAAATACATTGTTTTCCTCCACACATCTGTATGAGTCACCTGTGCCCTGGCCAGGAGAGCCAACCCTTTCCTGGGGTGCATCAGGCACAGCATTGCCAGCCAGGCAAGGGAGGGGATTGTCCTGCTCTGCTCTGCATTGGGGCGGCCTCACCTTAAATGCTATTGTTTGAGAACACTAGGTATGTTAACATAGAAGAGTACAAGCTAAGCAGAAAAATAAAAAAATCAAGTGTATAAAATCCTTCAGCTGATATGAACTGACAGCTAACTGAATGATTTCCGTCTGCCATTGTTGTTCCCACATGGCAAGTATAACTGTGCTCTCCTTTTAGGAAAATCGTGACAATGACTTTTCATGTGTCTTCACATCATGGCTGCAAGGAGTCAGAGAAAATTAGGCACTCAGAAGCAGATGCTAAATTCATATTCTCAAACGTTATACGAGAGTTTTTCAAATAATTTTTCTCTGGTCTCTTACTACAGGTACTTTGTAACACTCCATTTGGAAATCACGGTTTTTCAATCCCTTATTTACCTGTTACTGTTTTTGTTCCATTGTTAGAAAAGTCATCTTATTAAAAACCTGGAATTCATATACTTTTTACTTAGTACTTCTTCAAACCTAAATGCCAGAAGGTCTATAAGCAAACAAGGCTCTATTTTAAAGGGTTTAATTACCACACACTTATTCGCCTGCTTTCACAGCAATTGAGAGGCTGTAAAGAGATTCTTCTATAACTTTGAACCTAAGTGTAATTACTGCAATGTTTCAAAGAGTTGGCACATAGACAACACATAGACAACAGATGCAAAACAAAAATTGGAGAAAAAACCCAAAACGCTGCCAGCCTCTAAATACATAGAATTTTCTGATATTGAAATAAAGAACAAAATATTCTCTGGTTTAAATGAAAACAAAATAGAGTATGATCTTTCTATCAGTGATAAAAGGCACTGGGTCAAACTCTGTTACTTAACATGTAATGGCATTTCCATGTTAATGTTACACTTAGCTGAAATTTTTATTTGTGCTGGAAAGTTACACAGTTTTAGACTCTGTATAATTAAAATCCCTTCCAGCAGACTGAAGAGCTGCTACCATGGCTCACATTCCTGCTTCTGTTTCAGCTGTTACCTTGACTGGCCTCTATCCATAACTTACTCTTTCTTCATATCATTGCTGCTTTGCTGTAACAACAACCCCAAGAAGAAGTGGGAGTTAAGAACTGAATCTTTTTATGGTTACCTCTCCTTCAAGTACTGAGGATTTACTTTGGGAGACAACTATTGATATTTATTTGATTTGGGGAGCTAAAAAAGTTAATTATCCCCACCTCTGTGGAAGCATCTCCCCGTAAACCCAGCAGGATATATAAATCCTGATTAATTATATCTTCCACATGGGCCATTCACTTAGTGGGTCCCTTCCAACTCAGAATATTCTGTGATTCTGTGATTCATCTCTCTTCATTGCATTTTAATGAAACACACTTGTTCTAAAAAATGAGGTTAATTGTAGAAGAAATTAAACCCTTTCTGGAGAGAGGAAAGGAGAGGTCATGAAGCCAAAGGAAAAAATATGCATACTCCCAGAAAAGCACATATTAATCACAACATTGCTGACTAGGAATTCATGTCACTAACTGCAGAGCAGCTGTTCACAGAGGTGAATACCAGAGTCCTTCAGAAACAGTGTGGATCAGGAAGCCCTTGCTGCATCAGTGTCCTTCCAATGTGTCAGTGTGTCACTGAGATCACAGGATCTGTCCAGCCTCACTCTTAGCAAGGCAGGTTTCTCCAGTCTGGGAGCCAAACTTCATTTCTCTCACGCCACATAGAAAGTCAAGTCACAAAATTTTTAGTGAGATTTATGGTTCTAAATGGTTACCTCCCTTTCTATTACAGGAGGGAGGTACTGATGAAGCTGCCATTTGATGCCACAGCACCACAGAATCCATTCCTGGGAACACAAGGGGCTTCACACTTAAACTCGATAGGCTAAATTGCTTTAGAATATTCACACGAATTTTTGAACTTAAGCAGTTCTGTCTCCCCTTGTTTATGTTTCCTCTTACATATCTATCTGTTGTTTGTCTTACAAATGTCGTCATAGGTCTAAGAAAAGATTTTCCATTGAAATTTCTGGGGGGTTTTCCCATGTGACATTGCCTTTTCCTGAAAGGATTTTTTTTGTTTGTTTGTTTGTGCTAGTTTTGATAAAACAGCAACAAAATTTATTTAGACAGTGGGGTTTTTTATCTCCAGGAAGATGGTCTTAGTCAAAATGAGAGAGGGAATTGAGCAATGTCAAAGACATGCCAACAGTGAGAGAACAGACTCTGGTTCTAGAAAAATATGAGTCAAGTCCATCTTCTGATTAAGACTAAACATTTGATCTCAGCTCTTCTATATCATAAAGTAATATATGACTCCTACAGAAGAATTCTAACACCTAGTATAGTGCTATTCAGATCATCTTTCTGGAATTTTTTTCCCCAGCAAAAAGTAAAGACTAAAAAGTAAAGAAATCCCAGAGCTGCAGAATCTGACTGAAGTCCAGTGGTCATTAATTTTTAAGGGTGCTGAAGAACATGGCATTTGTCTTCCCTAGCTCTAGCTACAAAACAAGAATACCTACATCTTAGATAGCTGACTAGAAATCTTTTAGAGTCACCTGCGAGGAACATGTATTTCAAGGTTTCAGTATATCACTATAATGATAATAATACCATGAATTACACTGACTGTAGAAGCTGCCTTTCACCTGGCATCCTTTTCTTTTTCTATTACATATTACGCTGCTTTTTCTCTTCTTATTTCCTCTCTCTTCCTCCAGAGGTTCTTTTTTCCTTTAAATCTATTTTCCAATTAGCTTTTTGCATTACTGCATAGCAATCTTAAGGTATTTCTTCAAGTTCTGTGAGTTCATCTTGTTGAAGTCCAACTTGCAACGCAATTCACTTACCAGCTTTTTGAAGAATGCCTCTGCTGCTTCTGGCTTTTCACATTTCCTTGTGATGTTCCCTGCTCTAATAATTAATATGAGAGGCAACAGAGTGCTGTGGTTACCCATGGGGATTTTTTTCTCCTCCTGTGGAAAGAGGGGTTCCATATATGGCAGTTTTTCTTCTCTGTCACTCCTTTGGTTACAGATATAAAATTTCTTACACTTCATCCTCTCTGCATTATTGGTTGTTCATTGATTTGACTTCTCTACTGCTTTTTTTAGGAAATATTTTGCTGAGATATTCAAAACCTTGCAGCTAAGGAGCTGGAATTACTGTGGATTTTGGCATTGGGTATCCATGGGCTTTTCCAGTTTATTTCTTTCAATAATCATCTAAATTTAGTATGGCTTATGACTTTTCTATAGAAAAAAAATTCACAGAGATTCCAAGTTATCTTCCGTTCTCCGCCTGATGGAAATGCAAAGGTTAATTCTTGAAGTTGTATGGATTATTAGTTCTATTTTTTATGCTGTTTTTTCTATGAGGTGTTTTAGTCCACTATTGTTTTATCTTCTCCTGAGGAAATTTTAAATTTGGTTAACATTAATCGTGAGTTAAGGCCAGTCAGAATGGTCTTTCTGTGAATCCTAGAAATATATAGAGAAATTAGAAATCACTTAGAAATCTTTAAGAAAGTTGGCCCTGGCTTCTCCCTCTTTCACCCAAGTGTCTGTGATAAACTATTTCACCAAGATTTTTCTACATATCTAAGCAGCCTACGATTTCTGAGACAGAGATAGAAGATTTGGTTTAAGAGCCTTTGTTGGGTTGTATTTTTGTGATTGGGTTTCACCAATCACAAAAAACTGTTGGGCTACATAACGTCTGCAATGATTTCCACAAAGAATTCTTATGTATGAGTAAGTATTGCCATTTGCAGGCTTTCACTCTGACAACTGATCTTTTTATTTGATATCTCCCCAGGTTTTGTATGGAGATAGTATAAATAATCTTATCTTAATCATATTTCCTGAGCTGTTTATGCCTTCTTAGGCTTTTGGTATGGGTACTAATAGTGTATGTGCTGTGTCTCTTTATTAGGCTGTAAACCTCCTTCCTTGCTCTTGTAGAAGTTTCTCCATTTTTTTGTCCACACATTTGTTCATATCCTTGTTACTTTTCCCTCTGCTAGTTTTGATTTTTTAATGTGGAAAAACAGAACTGCACATAATATTCGAGAACAAAGAGATATAATACTCTCTAGCCTTTTCAGGTGCTTCTGGCTGCCTATTTTTTCCCCTAAATATCATAAAATCATAGAATTATTTGTGTTAGAAAAGATGCCTAAAATCATCAAGCCAAACTGCTAACTCAGTCCTGCTAAGTCCAGCACTAAACCATGTCCCTAAGTGCCACAGACCCAGAAAGGAAATGGAAGTGATTTGCACACTGAGCTGGAAGTTTTGCAATGACTTCCCAGACAATTAGGTTAATATGCAAAACACGCGAGAAGGATCACAATCAACCAGATAGCTTTTCAGGAGGACGAGGTGCTGTCCCAGGGAGTATGACCAAGGGAGGAATGGTCTGAGTAAGTTTATTAAATGGGGATTTTGTCGCAATCTGGGTACAAGATCCAAAATTACATTGCACGCAAGAAAGAAATAGCCCATCAAAGGCTGTTGTCCCTATGCGGAGTAAAAAGGTTCTCTTGGGGAAATATTCATCTGAAACATATATATGTATCTGTGCTTTATATAAGCATAGCTATTACTTCAGAAGGGCAAGCAGCTAAGGCAGATTTGTCCTGCATTTTTCCCCCTCAAGGCCACCAAAAGAGCTACCAGGGCTCTTACGATTTTTGGGCCTGTCACTTGCAGCTCTGTCCACATCGTTACAGACCAGTAAGACCACATGTCCCCTACACCACACACACACTGCCTTAAAGCCTCTCAAGGATGGGTGTGGAAGAGAGGGGCCAGTAGGGACTGTGGCTCGGCAGAGGCACCATGCAACATTAACATTACACACACGTGCAGGAAGACCAAGGACCAACTGCAGCCTTCAGCAGCCTTATGTCTTCAGGTGAAGCCAGTCTGAGTCTGGGCATGCAGCACAACAGCCACCATTGTGTCCTGTGGATAGGGGTCATGATATGTGCTTACCAGTGCTACTAGGAATTTTCTTTGTCTTTTGCCCTCTCTTCCTTCTTTAAACACTCAGCAAAAATTAAAGCTTTAGAAATTTAAATCTAAATTATATTAGGGTTCTAAACTTAAATCCTCACATGCAAAAAATTATTCTTGCATTACCAACATAACTTTTCAAGGCAGAATTACATATACATTGCATTTGCTGTTCCACTGTGATAAATATATAGATGTTTTTGTTGGGGCATTAAGGCCAGCCATGTACAGGGTGTATATTCTGGTTGAGTTAAAATAATTTCCAGGAGTTAACAATTTTCTTTTTCTACTGGCTGACATTTTAAACTCACAGGACCCAACCTGGTTTTTCATGGGACTGCCTGACATTTCTGTTCTAAAATGGTATTAGACATCCTAGAGGGGAATGAGCATCAGACCCCAAATTTAAGTATGCCTGTGAGCATATGGATGGATTCTCAGGTGTCTTACTGAAGTAGGACCATTTTCTTAATTTTGTTAGTGCTTTTGATGTTATGACAGACTATTACTGCTCTTTAACTTAATTTCAGCTTTAACTGAATCCAAATTAAAACCTGTAGTAGATGCTGGGGCACAGCTACATGGTTGCTTACCCAATTTGTGACTACAGGACAGAGTGTACTGAAACTCCTTTGACTTTAAAGAAGAAATTCCATACACTGTTAGAAATGGAAATAAATGTAGCTATGTGGAATAGTAACTGACAAAGATGGATGAGCCATTAATTCCATGCAACAGAGGACAGCACGGTTGATTTGGGTCTTTTTAGCATAATATATCTGGGAAATTCCACATACACCTGCAAGTGTGTGATTCATAAATAAATTTTTATATGCCCTTAAATTATTGTCAAAAAAAAAAAGAACATATGGACAGTAAAGTACATGCTGTAGTTCAGCAACAATTTTGAAGAACATATAATCTGGGAACAATATGAGGCAGCACTGGGAAAATCTCTGGCCTCAAGGTCAATGCTGTCAAAAGCAGTCGGAGGAGTTGGGTCAGTATCATCAGTCCCATCTGGCACAAGAGTGATACAGCTGTTTTGTGAGATGCAGGCCACAATACTCTCCACAATAAGGCTGGAAGGTGAAGGGGATGTTAAATCATCAAAGGACACCCTCAGTTCTGGTGCCCTGGGCATACACCTTTGTCAAGCAAAACCTTATCAGTTTTGAAGGCAACAGCAATGCTGCCCAGTGGCTGACCCTGCACAGCTTCTGCTGTGCCTTTCATGGGCTGGGGCTCGTGGGGAAGATGTTGTCTTCATCAGCATCTGTGCTAAGGGGGTTTTGTCTGATTTGATTAAAAGCATTTAGCCTTCACTTTATGCCACAGCCATCCTTTCATCCACTGCAGAGGACTGGAAAGATAAGTTGATCTTTCATCAGCAAGGAAGAAGGAGTAGCTATGGGGCTTAGCAATGGACATGTACAGTGAGCCTGGAGACCAAGATCTAAAGTGGTATTATTTGTCTTTCCTACAGGATTTGATAGAAGGGACTCAATTTTGTGAGATCTTCAACACTGTAATTTAAAGCCAAATCCTGATGTCCTCAAAGTTGAGCTGCCTTTTCAGCTACATCAGATTTATGCTGGCATGAAACTCTCTTGCTTTCAGGGAAGCTAATCTCAGTTTCTTTAATGTGTTCTAAATCAAAGACTATATGGAAAGAAAACAGCTCAAAAACAGGTTAATGGGAATGTGACCCAAGCAGGGGCCAAGAAGAGTGACCATTAATGTGTAATGAAAAAAAAGACATTCATATTCAAGAATACTTGCCAAAAGCCTACACCTTTTACACTCAGTCTTTAATCTCACCAGAATGCCTTGATTTATGTTTCTGTCCATTTCCACACTGTTGCTAATATTTCCATGTCTCTCTGTATATGAAATTACTAGATAATCTTTCTCCTTTTTCTTCCCCCTCCATCCTGCCTGTCCTAGAGATAGATATCTTACATGAGAACACAGGTATAGTATTCTTCCATGTGGTCCCATCCTGAAAAGTTATTTGCAAGGCTTTTTCTGTGGTTATTTTTCTTTGGAGGATGTTACAGGAGCAATATCTTGATGTTGGAGAAAAAGTGACACATCCAAGCAGACAAGGGTGATCTTTAATGCAACATGGAAAGAATTACAGATGGAAGATCATAACCATAAAGTTTTAAAGATGAAGCTTCAGCTGGGTAACCTGACTGAACGAATCACTGAAAAGTTTTTATGCCTATTTAAATTTTGATAAAGAGGAATAGTTTCAAAGGACTTGACAGTGGAGATTTTGAACTCACTAAATAAAAGCCCCCAAAATCCATTTCCTTGGAATGAAGTGTGATTTTGCTGAAATGTCACATTTTCGTCTCAAAAGAGAAGGACAATTTTCACAAATTAGAGAAATTCAAAACCATATTCTTAGCTATAATTGAAAGGTGAGCAATAAAATATAGTTTTGGTAAGAAAACAAGAACTTTTTTTTTCTACAAGCCTAGTGAAAAACTGTTGTATCATTAATATTTTGTTAGTGGAGAAGTGAGTTGTGGTTATGGCTCAACAAACCCTGGCTCAACAAACCTCAGCACAAATTATGCCAGAAATATCACATGGAGGAAAATCCTTCATTCCCCCTGTACTCCCACCTTCTATGGAGAGCTGTAATTACAAGGTTCTTATTGAGCAATATTATAGAGACACCTACTTGCCTTGCGCTGCTGAAGGGTTTGTCAATGCTTCCATTATAAACTTCTCCTTTTAGGAGCTCACATGACTGTAAAATTTTGCACTGGATTGAAACTTGGCATAAGATCATAGTAAAAAAGCATGTTTTTTCCCATAATTAGCTTTTCTTCAAATTTGATCACTGGAAAAAAACAGAAACTGCAAAAATTAAAATAAAAGCTATTTCAAAACATAAGCTTTCATATATATTTTTATTTGCTTTTATCCCCATTGCTATAAAAAAAAAGAAAATAAAAACTAACAAATAGGTTAACATTCCAGATGCAGTTCAGCACTTAAAGAGCAAAGACATTCAACATTAAAGCTGGAATCACAGTGGTCTCTTAGCAGTGGGTGATCTGTCATTCCATATGGACTGACTACAAAGGTATGAGTTAAGTATGGACTTACAGTCTTAATTCTGAATTTCCTTACCTTAGTGAGTTTAAGACAGAGGCTTAATGGTCTTTGAATGTAGTGGCTTATAAACTTTTACTTCAAATGTATTTTTTGGACATCATGCCCAGAACTGTTTTGAAAGTCTTTCCCCAAAGGTAGGAAAATGAAAGTATGTTGTCATTTCCCACTGCTCCCTCAAAGGAGGGGTTTTGTTTGCTGTTCTGGATTAATGTTCTTATTTTTTCCCCCTCACTCCCCCATTAAATGTACATACAAGCTGGTGGTTTTTTCCCTGCTACTGAAGATATGAGCTATTGGTATCACTTTCAGTAAACCAAGGAGAGATTTAAAAAATTATTTGATACTGTACATATTTTTTCTTGAATATTTTAAAGATTTGTTTAAGGGTATTTTAGATGCTGTGGAGAAAGGAAAGGGAAAGGGAAGGGGAAAGGGAAAGGAAAAGGAAAAGGAAAAGGAAAAGGGAAGGGGAAAGGGAAAGGAAAAGGAAAAGGAAAAGGAAAAGGAAAAGGAAAAGGAAAAGGAAAAGGAAAAGGAAAAGGAAGGAGAAAAGGGAGAGTGAGAAGAAGAAAGAGAAAAAGCAAGAAGGAAAGAGAAGAGAGAACAGATGAGAGTAAATTAAGCTGCAGTGAGAGAGGAAGGGAGAATGAGAGGGGGGTGGGTGGAGAGAGGAAGAGAGTGCAAGATGCTAAGAAAGAAAAAGAAAGAGCAAGATGTAAATAAAGAAAGAAAAGAGAGAGGGAAATATTTTTTCTCCTGTTTGAACTCAGAGAATGATTTTATAAGCGCTTTCAAATTAAACCACATTTTGCTGAATCAATAGCTTTTGTGTACGTGGTAAAACCAGCATTAAAGGCCGTGCTTTAACCATGAGTATCATCTAGCCTGTTGAAAAATATTTTTGTGATCTTAATTAAACCCTCCTAATATTTTTGAAAGGTATATCAATCAGTATTTATATTATCTGCAAAAGGTTCACTGTAGTATTTTCTGTTTCATTGTTGATTGGTTTCTTACAGTAAATTTAAATCTCTCCTAAAGTATACATCCTAGTAAGGAATGTTTATTGTCATAGGTAGTCCTAAAGTAAAATATCTACCTTCTTCACATATGAACAATCATAAGGACAATTAACATAGAGTCTAATCCAAATTGCTTTAAATTCAATCAGGAAACTGATTTAAAGTCTACAAGGACAATACCAGAAGATGTAGCCTCCAGCTACCAAGGGTAGAAGTATATGCTAAAATCTTAGCAACCAAATAGAAGAAATAATATCAGCTTCTAGCACCTTTGAAGCTATTGGTCCTTAACCCTTCCTTACCCACCATATGGATCTTTTTATAATCAAGGCATGAGTGATTTTAATTGTTTGTCTTTAGGTCACGCTGACACAGTCATATTAGCTTGTAGTGAGTCTTTTTGAGAGAGCTAGCAGTTCCTCCTCCCCTTGGTACATCTGTTCAATCATGACAATTTCTACTGAAGATAATTTTTTCATACTTTTTTTCAAATGCTTTTTTTAAAATCCTTTTCCTAGTCTAAAATGCTTCCCCTGCTTCCAAGTCCAGAGGGTAAATATTGGAACATTTGAGCAAAATCCCTTTAACCACTTTTACATCATTGACAAAGTCTGATGAAGCCAATGGAAAGATGCCCACTGACTTCAATATTCTTTGGATCACACACTTGCTGTTTTAACTCAGATATTTTTTACCATCATGGGCTATAAATTATCCAGGAGGATATTTTGCTAGCACAAAATTTGTAATCACCACAGGCAGGAGCTTTTCCCAACAGCTACATTTCTGGGCCTACCCTACTTTTTGTTCTCTTTAACACCAGTGTCATTTACACATCTATATAGAAGTCTTATACACCTTATACACTTAAGAACCATGATAGGGAATCTAATGAGACATACTTCTTTCAGACAGGTGCCACCTTTGCTGTAAAATAAAGAACATTATCTTGCAATCAGTGATTCATATATAGTATGACTATAAAAATTTTTGCCAA
The DNA here is from genome assembly GCF_009650955.1 of Corvus moneduloides. NCBI lineage: Eukaryota > Metazoa > Chordata > Aves > Passeriformes > Corvidae > Corvus > Corvus moneduloides. Next base: position 86,359,630 of record NC_045478.1, on the reverse strand, counting down.
CTGACAGGTCATGCAGAATATCCTCATATTAACTGGCATCTCAATGCTGCAATAGTTGCAGAAAAGGTAGAAGTTAGAGCTACAAAGGGATGAGAATTTGGGGCACTTGTGCATGGATCTTCAGCCAGGAGCACAGTAAAAACCTTGGAGGAAAAGTGTGTGTTGATCACTACTAAAGTAAATGAAAACAAAGGATATGAGGAAATTCAGACAAGTATCCTGAGATAACGTGCACCACCCCAGGTAAAAGCTGGCAAAATCTTTTCAGCAATTATTTAATTCACTGGAAAAAAAATGGTGTGTTAGCCCAGTAAGTGAATTTGAATTGAGTTCTTTGAATAGTTCTTTAAAACTGTTCTTTAAAGGTACGTATATATCTGGAAGACTAGACAAAATCAGAGGGGAGGAGAAGGAAGAAGCAGGGGATTTACTTTCTGATCCACACTTTTCCATAGCAGAGTAAATACAAACTTGTATCACCAGACAGCAGATTTTTCTTTCATATATTACTCTTCTTAGGACAATTCAATGAATTTGGAAGTATACTGCTATGAGAATCATTGTATAGTCAAAGGGTTCACACATGCCAAGGAGAGCTCTAGCCCATAATCCAGAAAAATATTCTTTGATTTAAAACTAAATGGAAGTCTATCACTATAGAACAATTTCTAACACCATCAGAGAGACTTTTTTTCCATCTGCAAAGTTCATCAGACAATAGCCTGATCCCCTGGCTTTGGGATGGGTGAAGGACCTCAGACCACATGTCACCTTGCTACTGTTTTTTAACTATGCCCAAAAGACAATTTACTTTCTCAAAGAGAGCAGAAAATGTGAGGTAAAATCCTTCCTTTTTCACATGTTAAAAAAACCAAACTGAAACAAAGAACAAACACTCAAACAAACAAACAAACAATCTCCAAAACCACTCTGACTTAAAATTCACACACTTTTTAAAATTATTTCTGGTCAGTCTAGTTACTATTTAACTAATTACGCTTGATGGGGTGGCCTCACCTCGAGTGCTGGGGCAGTGTTGGGTGCCACAATATAAAAATATGTAAAGTTCTTAGAGAGTGTCCAAAGGGAGGGCCATGAGGATGGTGAAGGGCCTTGAGGGGAAGCCTTATGAAGAGAGGCTGAGGTCATTTGCCTTGTTCAGCCTGGAGAAGAGGAGACTGAGGGGAGACCTCACTGCAGTTACAACTTCCTCACAATGGGAAGAGGAAGGGCAGGCACCAATCTCTTCTCTGTGGTGACCAGTGAAAGAGCCCAAGGGAATGGCCTGAAGCTGTGTCAGGGAAGGCTTAGGGTAGATATTAGGAACAGGTTCTTCCCCCAGAGGGTGGTTGCGCACTGGAACAGGCTCCCCACGGAAGTGGTCACAGCACCACCCTGACAGAGCTCAAGAAGCATTGGGACAATGCAGTTGGGCACATGGTGTGACTCTTGGGATGTCCTGTGCAGGGCCAGGAGTTGGACTTCGATGTTCCTTGTGGGTCCTTTCCAACTCAGGATAGTCTATGATTCTATGCTGGCAGTACTCAGATGCTTTCAGCTTCCTGCTAATGTAGTTGTGAGAGTGCTTTTGCCATACCAACAAGAGATAGTCATTGTAGTAAGGGCTCCTAAGGACAAGCTGCAAAATATTTGTATCTCCTGAGCCAACCCATATCTAATTTGCTGAGAAATTTCTTGATTCACCTGCTGAGTAGAAGAAGAAAAAACAACAACAACAACAACAACAAAGAAACAACAACACAAAAAAAAACAAACCAAGAAAAACAAAAACAAAACCAAAAAAAAACAAACCACCCAAACAAAAAAAATATAGGAAGTATTTTGTTTTCTTTTTGTGCTTCTTTTCAAACCAGAAAGAAAGTATGAGATAAATTCTTTTAGAAACACTGTCTCACAATCAGATTTCATTTCAAGAGTTGAGACCCCAAGAGGAAAATATTTGCAACAAATACACAAGATAAAGCAGTGAAAGACCCTGAAAGCAAAGGAATAAAAAGTGATACTACATATTTTCTTAAACAGGTGTTAGACAGAGATAAGAGTAGAAGGAATAAAACCGAAATTAAATAGTTCCTGTATCTGTGACTGCAAATGGTCAAGAAATTAGGCAATTTGTAAATCATTTTCAGCGTGTCATATATGAAGTACCACATGGAGGTAATTTCAGTGGCAGGGAGACCAAAATATTAGCCTCACAGGTTGTGGAGGCCCAGCTTTATTTCAGATATTAGAGTGCTTCTGCCAGATGTTGAACCTGCCTGAGGTCTCTGAAGGGCAGAAGAGTGAAGCTGTCCCTTCACCTGGTCTATCTGCACTGCAGCCAGAATAAGCTGCCTGAGCTCTGCTGATTTAGAGCAGCTGAGAGTCTGGCCTTCTGTGGGAATGATTCGTCCTAATTTTCAGAAAATATGAGTTAAGACTAAGACAGAAAAAGAGTGAGAGGAAAAGAAGGAAGTCTCCTTCCCATGTGAGGAAGGGAAAACCATAGTCCCTAGACTGTATCCTTACCATAAAAAAAAAAAAAAAAAAAAAAAAAAAGTGTGTTTTGTGCAGCTTGAGAGCTTAAGTGTTTCTTACCTCTGTCAATTGCCCCAGGCATAACTACAAGGGCTCACTGTGCTCCTGCCAGCTAGAATGCATTACAATAGTTAAAAGATGGAGAAAGTTCTGAGCTTGAAGCTGCACTTAATTAGCTGGTCTGGAAGCAAGGGTGTGAGAGAGAGAGCTGCTCCCGAACAAGCAGGACAAAGTGCCTGAAGCCTGAGTAGGTATCCAATACTTGCTCTAATTTTTGAAACGTTTTCCCCTATGGCTGATTAAAATTAAACATCTCATGTAGAAAACTTAAACATTAATCTGGTTCCTTATTATGAAGCACTGAATGCAGATCTGTACTAGGTAGATCCTACTAGTTTTGCTCCTTCAGGTCAGCTTTAGTTGACACTGATTATGTTGAATAATCATTTATCTAAGAAAAGATTTAGTTTAGTTGCTATCTCTCCAATAGTCATCTCTTATTTTATGTCTTGCAGAAATTATGCAGCTGGAAGATTAATATAGCTTATTTAGACCTATAAACACAGAGGTTACTGCTAAAAGTACTTTCATTTAAACTACCATGGCTCATCCTCACCTGATCCAAAACCTACATCCAATAGTACCATTTTCGTGGGCTCTGTTGAAAACTGGGGAACTCCCTCAAATTTAATATTATTTAAACATTTAGGAACAATTGCCTTGTAGGAGACTTCTAGAAAACAGAGTTCTTAGCAGCTTTCCTGAAGAAATAAAAACATAAAATTCCTTTTCAGCTAAAGAACTGATGTGTTTGCTGCTCACTAAAAGCCCAGGTTTACTGCTTATGAGGCTTCATGCCTGTCTTAATGAAATGCTAATGTAATTAATGTGATATTCGCAGATTTCTTTTTTCCTTTGCTCAACTGAGACGCTGTAGATTAGGTAAAAACTTGTGAATTACACTCTTTATTAAATAACTTATTTTTACATCTTCAGGTAGCTAAATAGAGTATTCTCTCTCAGAAATAATTTAAACACTTTTTAAAACTCTTTTCACAAAGCCCTTACAATGGAACTTCTGTTTGATCACATTCAACCTTGCTGCAGTTGTAGCTTTAAGCATACATGACTCAGACAAAAAAGAGATTCTAAGTAATTTATGTCTCCCTCCCTGCTCAGTGTGTGCTAATCGCATTGCCACCCACTTTTTTTGGTAAATGATTTACAGTCCTAGTGAATATAATCACCTGCAGTATCTGAGTCACAGAGAATGCTTTTGAACCCTAAACCTCTGCAGGCATGCAAAGGAACTGAGCACCTCCTGCTCCTTATGAGGTCTCTGCAGACTCATAGTTTTGCACATATTCGTGCTCTAATTACATCTCACAGCAGGTGTTTTCTAAATCATTCTTCTCAGGTGAGGCAAACTATTTATGCAGTAAAATATTAACCTGAAGGCATGTTCTTATTTTCAGAGAACAGGCGGTCCCTCCCACGTGTCCCTCAGTAGCTTTAGCAAAGCACAGACTTTATTAAACTTATCCTTTATAAAAAATAAAGAAGCAAACTCATGATCCTGATGGTAAATCATCTTGGACCAACCTAACTGCAAATGGAAAATCTAGGATTGCATTTTATATTTTATCTTACAGATCTACTGTGCCATAATAGTACCAGAAGCAGGGACTTGTGCTCCCACCTGCTGACCTCAGTTCTCAATGCTCAGCTGTCAGATGTAAAGTTCTTTGATTTTAGTGTTTCCTTGTTCTGGGAGCACTTCTTTTGGGGCCTATGAAGAGAACAACAAAACTAGACCGACCATCTTCTGAAAAGGTCGACCCAGCTGCATCCTTGAAGGATTCTACAAGCTTTCCCTCCTGCACCCACCTCTTCAGGGAAGGGGGTTTTTTTGTTTTTTTTTTTTTTTCCCCTATTTGTTGGAGCAAAAGTCTCCATACAGACAAAAATGCTGAAAGAACATGAAAGAATTCAACAGCGTGGGAGGTTTTCGTTACAAAGAGATGGCAGCCTGTTCAGTATAATGCCACAGTCACTGTTGTAAAGTCCTTTAAAGAGGTTAGTCCTTGGTATTTCAACCTGAAGTTTCACAAGGATAATTTTAACTTATAGATATCCCTTTCTCTTTTCACTTTAGCAAGACAAAACTCTGACATTCTTTTTAAATTATATTAAAGATTTTAATATTAACTTTTACGAGATGAGATGTGCTAGAATTTTTATGACTCTTAAGGTCTGAAGCAGATTCTTTGCAGAAAGTACAACCGAAATACGAGTGCAAGATTGAAAATGAAGCTTTTCCTCAGGTTTCCAACTGTTGCAGCCCTGCCTAAGGGTGATTTTCACAGCACATGGCCTTACAGTCGATGTTAGCATACAGCAAATGTGCACCACTCTGGGGCTGTTTTAACATTACTATGAACAGTGAAGTGCTTATGGTCATAAGGCAGCAAAAGCTGCACTCTGGAGTAGCTAAGTTGAATTCTACTGATTTAGTTACTTATTTTTAAAAGATTATATTAAAGGGGAGAAATAGGAAGGAAAAAGGTGGTAAGCAAGTGATGGCACATGGGAACTGTAATGTGAATCTGGCCTTCCAGGCAGATCATGGATTAGTTGAAACCACCAACAATGTCATTTCCTCTGTGGTGCTTCCCTGAGAAGCCCTCCATATCAGGGAGAATAGATCTGTGTTGTCCCAGTGCCTCTCCAAACCTTGCACTCCTCTCCTTTGGTTCTTGGTGAAACCTCCATATATGGTGAATGTGGAAGCTATTTTTCAATGGTTTTGTTTCATTGCTATGCTGTGTTTCTACCACCCACTCTTTTCATCTATACCCCTGCTAGTTATGAGATATTCTCCTAAATCACTTTCTCTTTGGTTTTTTTCAAAGCTTTTTGCCTCTTTCCATTTGTCTAGCTGTAATTTTGATCAGTTCTCTAGGTTTTGTGAGTTGTAAAGGACTACATACAGTAACAATGAGCTCAGTTGGTGCTATGATGGCCAGCTGAGGGAACAAGAAGTGCAGAGAGTATAGTCAGAATAAAAATGTCTTCGTGCTCCAGATTGCTCCCTTCCAAGCATGCCAGGCTCATGGAAACAGGAATGCCCAGGCTATGGACCACACAGCGAGCTGGGATGGGACCAGGTAATGTTCTGACATGACTGATTTTTAATGTGACATGATTCCTTCGAGACATGGGAGATTTCCAAATGGCCTCTTAAACAACTTTTTTATTGCTTCTATCTTTTGGGCAATATGGAACAGGCACTCACTCCCAAGGGCACAAAAATTGTGTTCAGCAGGGGACGTGGCAAGTGCTAAGTGTTTGCTACTAGGTTAGACTTCCTTGAGCCTCAGAGCTGAGAAGCTCATTTGGAGAGCAGGTGTGGCAAAAAAAAAAAAAAAAAACAAAAACAAACCAACAAGAGAAATTTTCAGTAAGTGAATTACACTTTTAATACACTGTTCTCTGCCGGTGGCTCTGCAGATGAAATAATTTTGTACTGTATAGAACTGCTGTCTACCATCATGCCCAGAAGCATGGGTAGAGTTCATTAAAAAAGATGTTAAAAGACTACTGTTAAAAATGCCAAATCAAGCAGTTAAAAGGTAAGAAATGCCAGCAATAAGATTGTCTCACCAACAGCTTTCCTGAGCGTAATATTGTAGCCTTTAAATATATTATAATAATTGCCCCATAGTCCCCTTTTTCTTTCATTTATCAGTGCCTCTTTTGCTTATCTTGATCTGACTCTCGTTGAATTATTTGAAACACTCCCCCTACTTTAAGTGTTGCAGTCCTTAAATGATCTATTTCTTGGATTTTAGTTTTTGTTTCACTACACAAAGGGAAGCTGTTCTCACAATTCCTCAGCATTTCTAAGTGAATATTAAGTTTAATACTGATTTTCTGATCACCTTTTTGTCATAATACCTGAATATTCAGCCTGGTTAAGTGAGCTGAAAAACAGCTGACTCCCTTTTCCAATCACAATAAAGAGTTTATCGTTATTCATATGCACAAGCAGGAAGAATTAAAATTTCATTTATTTTCATTTCATAATTTCTGAGAACTCGGCTTTTTAACACAATAGACTGTTTTCAGCTTAAAAAAAACAAAACCCGCCCCCACAAAAAAGCAAGAACCACCAGATTGTATTATGGGACATTTTCCTGATCTGTCTTCTGCTGGATGAGCACCTCGCCAAAGTCTTAGTTCTTTCTTCAGATGCCAGGTACACTCAGGAACAGCTCCCGCTTTCCCCTTATGCACTTATTTCCATATTCTTAATTTACAAGGCTGCCTGCCCTGCTACCACCATTGGCTTACCACTAGTGCACCAGTCATTCTTCTGAAGGAGGCAGACTCCTACCAAATTAGATACTTTTAAAATCTGACTACAACAAAACAGAGTATCCAACAGCCTGTGTGCCATTTTATCCCTTGTTGTAGCTGTTGCTGTGGCACAGCAGCTAATATAAAGACTCCATAAACTGTAATGTTATGATGTATTACCAGTTACATGGTAAATATTCGATTTGTTTATGCTTTATTTTTATGGTTTATTGCATTACCCATACCACTTATTTCCTATGGTACATAACTTCTAAGTATCCTATCTGAATCTGAAAAAATATGCTCAATTTAAAGCACTTCCTAGTTTCAAAAAGAAATTTATTCATAAAACCCTCTTTGTAATCAATCCCACAGAAAAAAAAAGCTTTCACATTTTTATAGGTATTTATGAAGATAGATGTGTAGCAAAGTTATTAGCAGGTTGTCTTACATCATATTCTTCTAGACGATGTTATAAATTGAAAAATATGATAATGAGGCAAATGCAATAAGGATTCGTAAAAGTACTGATGGCTGCATAATTCTCAGGGAAACAGCTTTCACCTACTTTCATAGAAAATGTCCTCATGATGTCCTCACCTGCTTTCCAGCACAGAGCAAATCGACTGTGCGGTAAACATGAAACACTGAAACGCAAATGCCTCAAGCACAACCAGGGTTTCAGTGATTTCCAAACTATTTATCACTGTTGAATTCTGTGCAAGAGGAATTTATCGCCTCCAGGCCTTCAACTGACCAAACAGTGAATAAAATAAAAAAGAAAATCTGCTGAAGATGCATTTCTGTACAAGTTTCTTCTTGTGTGCTAATTTTTTGAATAGTGTTCTCTCTACAAGCCTTGTAGGACGCCAACCATTTGTTGTATCTCCTTCTATTTTTCTTTTTTTTACACTTTTGCTAACATTTTTCTCCATTGTTTTACCAGAAAAACAATTTTATATAGGCAACAGTGTCCACTCACTTTCTATCTTTTTTAATATTCCGGGTTGAAATTTCTTTTACATAACTATAAATCAGGCTTTTCACAGTCAGGTACCCAACCTTTCTTATTTCTGATTAAAATCTTCTTTTGTAAATGTTCTGTTTTTCTTCCCCTTACGTTTGTTATTATTTCTGTCACAACAATGCCTGTAGTTCCTAAACAAGACTGGGAACAAACACATCATATTACTTTCTCTCTAAGCACCTAACAAGAGACAGGATCTTTTCAAAGTGTTGTAATCTGTATGGGCAAGAAAGGCAAAAATGGTAAAAACCCCAGTATTATCAACATCTTTGCTTTATAGTTGAAGAATGGAAGACATGGAAGAGTTCTGGATATCTAGGTGCTAAATTATGTATTTAAACATCTTTAAAAATCAGCCTGTGGAGGAGATGCAAAATGAAAGGACAACAGTTGAGAAGCACTTCATAGCTTTAGCCACAAAATATTTCAAACATGAGAACCAGACACACTGTCCCTTTTTCATGCATTTTATGGCAGGAGGATCCTTTCTCTTTTTTCTTGCCATCTGTGGCTGATGTTAGAGGCACACAGCTCTAACATCAGCCCACTGTGCTGGGTGGAGGGCAGACAGGTTGCACCATTCACCACTTCCTCCCCAGACCTTGCTTAGGACCACAGGCACAAGGCAGTAATATTTTTTTACCACATCTTTTGTTACAATTGCAGCTGAAATCTGAAGTATTGTTTTGTTAACACTCACTGTACAGCATGTACAGCTCCTTGTGCTGCCAGTCACCTTCTTGCGCTCAACCATGTATTTCATTTCTTTCTTCATATGTTCCAAGGGCATCTAGTCCCCTGGGAAAGACCTTGGGAAATATATATAATTAGCTCCACTGTTTACAGGACAATTGTATTGTCAGATCCAGTCATTGTTTGTTGAAAACACTCTTAAACATCAGTATCTATCATTCTCTCCTCTCCAGTCTCTCAATTATTATTGTTTGTTTTTCTTGGCTCATGTTTTAGTTCTGCTGTGGCTTTCAGTTATGAGTATATATTCTTTGTGTGTGCAGTAATACAAATATTTACTGCGAAGTATCATTGATATGATTCAGAAAGTATGCCTTATGAAGTTTCAGAGGGAAGGGTTTCAATATTTTAGCACATTCTGCACAATTTTTGAATTCATCAACAATCAGAGTGTAACCCAGTACATTTTATATGGATATTGAGGCAGAGTGAAGCTGATCCATTCATTACCAAGTCCATGCAAGTGTGCTTTGAGTACAGATTCAAAATATTCTTGAGTTTTACAGTTAAAGATGTCTGCAAGTTAATTGGTCTCCAGTTACAGCCATATTGTCATGGTTGTAGTAGTTCCACAGATGACTCCAGGATCCCCAGTCAGTTGTACATCTTCAGATGATTCCTGTCCTGACTAGTTTGGAGTAAACCAGCTGGCTTTCCAAGGAGAAAAACACAAAAGCAGTGTGGTAGCTTTTAGTCCAACTTGATTCCTACAGGCAGTACAGTCACAGCTGGCTCTGGGTAATTTATATTTCAGTCTAAATGCATATGAACCTACCAAAATCTTTCTAGCTCTACCCTCTGTGGCTGTGCTCATCTATAAAATTTTTTTTGCACAACATTTCCCATCCATTCTTGCAAACTCTTTGTTTCATGCTGTATCTGTAAATTAATTAGTGTAACGAGACCCTTGTCTTGAGGGCATGGAAATAATTATGTTCACTGGAATCATCTTGCACTGCTACTAAAACTGGGGGGAGGGGGAGAGGTTGAATAATAAATATATCTGGTTATAGGTAAGCAGTGTACAGGAGCTGGTATTATGAATGACAAGCGCTGCCTGTCAAAATAATTAACTTGCAAACACATATGAAAGTACATTATGTATTAAAAAAAATGCTTGTACAATGGAGAGGTGAATTCCCAAGTGTTCAACTGACATGACCTTGCTGTACAGAAGAGAAAGCAGAGGATTTATATGGAAAATAAAGAGAGACAGAGTCTCTCTCAAGGAAATATGGAGAACAGCTGTTCCCCACAGGAAACAGGGGAGCTTAACTATTCAGCTCTGTGGCTGTGCAGGAACATGGGATGCATGTACCCCCACCTGGGAATAAACAGGTTTCCCTGAAGAGAGATGTTCTTCCCACCAGTCATTTCTCTTCCAAAAGCAACTGTCCAGTTTCTTCTTGACTTGGTACACTGAGGCAAAAACCATGAGGGGGTAATAATGCATGTTTTTCTTGAAGGGCTCTCCAGAAAAGTTGATTTTGTTCAACAAATATTTCTTCACAATTGCAAAGTTTTCAAATTCCATAGTAGATGCAAATATTTATGTGTAACTAGACATGCATCAGCCTTCTCTGGCATCACTTGAATTTCTGGCCTTTGGTTTAGTAGGGTTGGGCTTTGGTCTCTTCTGGTTGGTTTAAGCTACATAGATGGTTGTCTTTAGGCTCTCCAAAATTAACCTGTAGACACCACCTTTTTGGTTTTTTATGTAAGAACTGAGGGTTATGTTTCTGACTCCATGTACTACTAACATTGAAACTAACTCCTCAATGTAAAAAGTTTTCCATCCTTATTTCCTTGATATTTCCTTAATTCTTTCCTATGAATTTCCCATTTGTTTGCACTGAGCCAATCCAGTTTCCAATGGATATAGTGGTGTAATCAGTCACTTCAAACATGACAGGTTTCTGACCCACAGAATCATTTACAACAGGAAGCCAGTCCTCATTTCAGTGGTGCAGAGACTCCCTGACTCCTGAGTTAGTGTGATCCCTTTTGCAGCAGAAGGGGAATTAGAGTGGGTATGTTATCACACTCAGCTGTGGAGGAATTGAACAGGAGTATTTTCAACTGAGCAGCCTAACAGCTGGGGCAGGGAGACATTGTGGGTGTTAGTCTCCCAGGGCACCATGGCTTCATGGGGGCTCTGACATTCTCCCTACAAGGGGTAAGTCTCTGGGGCAGACCCCTGTCATACAGCCCTGCTGTGGTCACACTTTCCTAGGGAACTGGAAAGGTCTTATCTGTCTAATGTGGTCCACTCTTGCAAATGGCTTCAGTGAATCTCCACTTTTACTACAAAAAATGGTTTGCCAGGAAACCCATGTCTCCTCCTGACAAGACTGAATAGCAAAAAGTGATTCCAGAGTTGTGATCACATGTTCAGTGGACACAAACATATCTAGTGATGTTTTTTAATGTAGGGGAAAAAAATGGTCTTGAGAAAAATTAGGTATTGGTACCTTTCCCTCTCTTGACTGCCTTTTAAAACAGTGTAATTTGAGAGTTCTCTGCAATGTGTGTATGTACAGCATGGTTGAAATGATAGGGCACTGAATAGCACTTTGCTGTTTTAAAATGCACTGTCTAATCTATGGCAAACCAGTATATCTTTGGTGAATTGTGTAGAGTAAGCAGACTGTTCATGACGGCTCTATGAATAACAATGGCGAATTCATCATGATGCTTTTGCTCCTACTGGATTTTATTATGCAAGGCTGTTCCACAGTAACTATTATTGAGCTGCAACTTATAGAGAAGCTTAAAGGTTGCAAGTTCAGTAGAGAAAAACTGTTTTCCCATTTTTCTAATTTATTTCTGCATTTACAACATCTCTCAGTTTAACATCTCATACAGACTTAGTCCTCTACCCTCTTTCTGTGTGGAGGGTGAAGATTCAGGGGAAAGATAGGCAGAGTTCTAAAAAGTCATCCCTCAGACAGTTTTTCCTCTCCTCTTCATTCTCTCCTTCACCCATTTCCACTCTTTCCAGCCACTTCCTGTTAATCCAATGATCTCCCAACCTGAGCAACTTTATAAATGTTCCCACTTAGCATTTTCTCTGTGGAACCTCACCTACTTGTCTCCTTATTCTTGCTAGAATCTTCTGGCAGCTCAGGAGGGCTAATAAAATGCACAGGAGGAGGACAGAGAGACCTAGAAAACATAAGAAGGGAAAGGTAGAATTTGAAATCATGAGTTCTGAATCTCCATCTTTGTCTGTTCTTTCCCAGGAGCTGTCGCTGTGTAGCATTGCCACTCTCCAGAGTGACGACAGGCAAAGGAGAGGTTCAGTTCATACCCATCTCTTTGCCAGCTGCTAACTCCCACAGGCTACCAGGGCCAGAGTGTTAAGGTCAAGGTCATTCAGAATCAGGTCATCCTTTGGGTGCACTGGAAGTGCCTCTGGATGCCCTGCATGCTTCAGGAATCTGAAAAGAAATGTGGGAGCTTTCTGAGCAAGAAGATATTCAAAGGCAGCTAGTGCAGCAGAGGCCATGCTGTGGATCAGCCGGATATTAATGTCCTTAGCCAGACAAACCATTTCAGTGCAGTGATTTTCTGCATTTTCTGTATTTGTTAAGAGTAATCAGTCTTGAAAGTTATGATGCTGTCAATTGCTTACAAAAATTGCTTACAATTTTTGTTCATATGTGATGAAAGAGCTGTAATGGTTGCGTAAGCAAAACCTGGAGAAGTCCATGTAGAGAATAGAGGAGGTATAGACTGGTTTACTGATTCGAAGAGAAATGTGTTCAATACACTATACCATAAAGGAGAGTAACTCTAGTACTTTTTCTTTTCTTTTTACCACTGTTAGCGCCTTTTGAAGCAACAGTAACCTACTGCTATTTTCTCTGGGAAATCATTACCTGGGAAGTCATTCTGCCTTTGTCCAATGTGCAGCAAATGGGATGCCAGCTAATTGCCATTGCTGTTTTCAGCTGTCGCTCTTTCTTATTCTTGCCTACTTTTTCCTTCTCTGAATTGGTTGTGACTACTAACCTGGAAAACACCCATCACAAGTCTCAGCTTGCAGGCTGACCAAAAAGAGGGAAGCAACGTCCCAGGGATCTCAGCAACTACTGTTACGTACCACAGCCCTGAAAGGGCTCCCACAGCGCTTATCTCCTGCAAGAGTGTTTGAGAGGATTATGTCAATGCCATACTCTTCCAGATTTTGTAAGAGGGTCTATGTAATTTTCTGTCTACATATGCTAGAAAAGTAGAAGGCAAGAAGTAAAATTTACAATTATGACAAAAATTAAAGACTACTTCTTGCTTTTTCCTTTTGTTATATAGATATCTGCATGTGTCTGCAGATTCGTCCTTTTTTTTAGTTTTTATTTCTTATACTAGATTTTATTTTTAATAGACTGGGGCTGTGCTAACACATAATACAAAGGCATAAGTCCAACCTCCAATATATCCAATATCATTACTTAAAACTTTTTTTAATGTCTCTTTTCTTTTTCCAATTTTTTGCATAGTTATGAGATTGCTGTTTGTTTTCAGTTTTCCTCTTTTGAATTTAATTTTTTCTCTTCTGCTTGTTAATTGCTGAATTTTTTAATGCAAGACAAAACAATCAATCATTTCTGGTTTGAACAAAGCACTCCTGAGATATATTGTGTCTTTCAGTGTATGTCTCTGAAGCATTTAATACAAATATGTCTCTGTCTTGGAAAAATCTATGAAAAGGCATCTCAGGATCTGTGAGCAATTTCATCCATTCATTTCTTTTTCTTTTGTCTCTAGCATATTCATAGAGATTTCTGGAAGATGTTAAACTGTAACAAAACTTTGAGCAAATTACAACCACAAAAAAATAACCAACCAACCAACCAACCAAACCCAAACTCCTGTCATTCATATAAAAGAGTTTCCCTCAGAACAGTGCTGTATGGTATCAGCTAACCTAGGTGGCATATTTCAATATGCATGTGTCACTGCTGGTTTTTGGTAAATTATGCTATAGTTGTCACATTTTTCCTGGCAGCATCTCCCAGCTGCTGTACTTTGGGGAATTAGGTTGCAGGAATGAAAACATGTGTCTGGTGCTGTGGCATGCCAAGGGAAATGAGATCATAGTGCAGCTGATTAATTTCTCCATGGGAATTCAGTGGGCACCTTTTGGAAACAAAAACTCATAAAGTGTGGGTAACCACAGGCAAAAAAAGTGTGTGTGCGTCGACAAGAGGGAAAGTCACTATGAACTGAACTTTCTTACAAAAAGGCACTAATGATATTGATCCTAAGGACTGCTCTTTTAAATATCCAGTGATTTATTTGCACCCAGTTGTCTGAGGGAAGACTCTTTACTTTGCCTTCCACTGCTGCAAGTGCAAGCCAAAATTGTCTGAGAAGCATTTGTCTTGAAAGTCTTTTCAAGTACTTCAAAGTTGTATTAGTGTAGTTGTTGAGGTCTGCATCTAGGCTAAAACCTGACCAGCAGAGCTCAGAGACATCCCTATTTTGTATGATTATCATCTGTATAAAGCTGTCTGGCCCAAAAGGCTCATAGCGGATTCCTCAGCGGAAGAATCTTTTGCAGACTTTCTTCCTCCGCAATAATTCTTCATCTGATGATGAAGAGGTTTAGGAAGTTTCTTTGTAGAAGGGAATACAACAACTGGCATTCTGTGATGCAAGGCCAGCCTGTGAAAGATACTGATGGGACATCCAACCCAACACTTCTGACAGGGCAAAGGGCACAGGAAAATGGAATCTCATGTTGCAAAGGATGACAAGAACCAGAAATTTACCTTAAACTGATTTGAGCTGTCGAGTCCATGTCACTACTGTGATTGATCAACTGGTCCATCAGCTGGCAGGGAATAACCCTGAGAAGCCCTGAAGAGAAATGATAAGGGACTATCAGAGATATGCTTTTGACAATTATTAGATACTTGAAGACCATCATTCAGAGAAGAAAATACTGCCGCATCGGTGGCCAAGGTATGGATTTTGGAGAAAAAATGCAGGATAGGGCTTTTAAAAGATGGAGGGGGGAAAAGATGCTATTTAGAGTTTTGCCTAAACTTTTCTGGCTGTGTGGGAAAGATTTCCCTAATTCCCACAGGTCTTGCAGCAAGTCTGCCATGATTATTTAAGCACATAGGAATGTGCAAGAGAATGACAAAACTGATCCTGAGTTTGAGAGCTGAAGGGAAATGGTGAAGTTGTCAACAGCAATGAGCAGAGGAGGAAGAGTGGCAGGTTCAAATTAAAGACTTACCTGTGATCTTTTTCTGCTTCAACTGACAGGGAATCATCCTGAATACACCAAACTGTCAATTCAACTGATAGAATGGAACAGAAACAGACAGGACAGAGAGGTTAAAATGTTCAGCCTGGGAATTACAGCAGAAAACAAGAGAAAAAGGTATACAATGAGAAAACAGAGTCTGTAGCGTCTTTGAGAGAGTCCCATGAAGAAGGGAGAAGGAGCTGCTGTAAAAGATGCTGAAAGAGCAATAAAGAAGGATCATGGAAAGCCACAAGGGGGTACTGCCACAAAAGCCAGGCCAGGAAAAAAGTGATCAAGGGTATCAGATTAGACAGGAAGGTCAAAGAGGACGCAGAGGTTCCCCGTGTTAGCCAGAAAGAAGTCATTTGAGACCTTGGTGAATTAGTTTGAATGGGGAGGGCTGGAGCCAGATTGCAATGAGTCAGAGGAAAGGAAATCAATGCAGTGGTCGTAAACAGGCCTTTCAAGTCACTCAGAAGTGAAAGGGAGAAGGGAGTGCTGGGAGAGAAAGAAAAGCTGACCTATTTGCACTGGAACTTCACAAACAATGTACTGCTTATTTCTTTTTCCTTCTCAATGTATGAATTACATTTTTTTGTTTTGTTTTGTTTTGTTTCCTGATTAATTTTGTTGTTGTTTTTATTTTGAAGATCAGAAAAGTTTCCAGACTCCCTCATTCTAACAATCGCCCATTAATATATCTCAGGCACCTACCCAAGGAAATGCATATAAATAGCAGTCTGTAGGAATTTATGTCTCTTAAATTTATTATTCAATCTTGATTTAACCATAGAGCTTCATTTGTTTTCATGATTACTACTTGTGTGATGTCTGGTACTGGAGTTCATTGGTGCCAAGCTAAAATTAAATTTGGTTTTAAATCCCTGGAACTCCTACAGAAACATGAAGTGAGCAATTGTGCTATAGAACACACTGTAGAGAAGCCTGACTTACCATGCTGTTTCTCCAAAAACATGTTTAGTCTTTTCAAGGCATATGCTTGTCCCACCAAACACAGATTTTGCCAACCTGGCAACATTGAAAAGATATGAAAACATTGTGATACAAATGCAGCAGCTTAGGATTTAGTCATATAATTTTCACTGAAATGAAAAGGTAGCTCACAATGGGAGACATTTGGCAATTACATGAGAATATGGACTTGTGATTTCTGGCACTGCTTTTGGGGTCAGTAAGTACCTGTGCCTGGAAGAAAAACAGAGTAGCAGGGTTGAGAATTTCCACAATCGGCTGGAAACAATTCTTGCTGTCTGATTTTAAGACCACAGTTTTCATGCGCTCCCCTTTGCTCATGGTGTCTCAATTTTGACAGAATGAACACCCAAAAAAAAGAAAAGTCCCTTTGAAATACAGTTTGATCCTAAAAACATGACTGAAATAATAGACATGCTGGATAGCAGGCAGCCATGCATCCTGCCACTGGTGACCCACAGTGCCTTCCTATGTGACCTGTAAAAGATTTTAGTCATGGGTGTTCCTTACATAGATTGCTGATGGATAAGGAGAGAGGCAGCAGAGACCTTTCTAGCCATATGCCCTCTCTGTGGGCATCAGCCTGGTACCCCCAAATCTCCCCGTGCCAGAGGCAGGCTGCTCCCCAGCTCAGATACATTTTGTTTCACAGCTTATCATCCATTGTCCCACCTGTAAAGTAATTATCCACAAACAAAAGTAAGAGAGCACCTAGTGAAGACTACAGCACATCTTTAAAAAGAAAATCACCTTCTTCTCCAGAGCAACAAAGCAGTTTATCTGACTTGATTATTTTTTCCTTGATATTTAAATCAATAATTTCATCCATGTTAAATGAATACCATCTACAGCAGACTTAATTTCAAGTTTTGAATAAATAATCTTAGAGATTTAGCTCGTTTTTCAAATAGTGAATTACTCCCACTTCAGATTTTGCAAATGTGTTTTTGATTTGCAGACATGGCTGGAACACTCTGCACAAATACATCTCAAGCTATGCTGTGCTCTGAAGGTGTCCCCAAAGACTATTAATGTGATTGGTCACCTAGTTCTTATAGAAACCACACCCATTATTTGACGAAGCTTACAATTTAAAAACAAGAAACTATTACCTTTAATAAGCTGTGAATAATCTTGATTGCACACACACACACACACACACTCACGCACATTTAGTTCATTTCCATTTGAATACAAGTATTTGGACTGAAGTTATCTGCTAAATTTCTTGCAGGGAAAGCCCACAGAAAGAGCCAGAGCTTAAACCTCTGAAACAGAACAATGATTCTGGGCTCCATTCCCCACATGATTTACACCCTGAATTGTTACTGTGGGCAAGGTAAATACAGGAGCGCTTCAGCCCAAGAACACAGCTCACTGTCTCTGCCAGTGCCCAACCGGGGGCCATCTCCCCACTCCATGTGACTGGCACACAAGAACCAACCTGCTTGGCAGTGTTTCCATCCTCCCACAGAAACACAAATGTGTTGGAAAAGCCATTATTACCTCTTCCAAGTTCCCTTTGGTCACACATGGGGCTGCACAGGGGCGAACTGGCTGTTATACCCATGTAGAGCAATTGCTCCTCAGCATCTGCTTGGTGTCTCCAGGGTTGGAGCTGTTTGGCATCACACGGCTTTCTCAAGGTCCTGTAACATGGCTACATCAGATATAGACATTTGCATGCTGTGGGAATTTTTTCTAGCAAATATTCACCATACCGAATATTCCCCCCACTTTCTTTATATTTAATACATCCTCAGGAATAAAACTTATTAGTAGTGAGTACATTGTACACAAACACATGAGATTCCAAGGATTACTTATGAAGTACCTGACAGTGATACCTTGTGCTCAGTGTTTCTCCCTGGTGTATGTTATGTGCAAAAAGCAGAATTTCTGCCTCAGGATTTTGTTTAGGAGGGTTTTTTTCCACATTATTCAGGCCATGCGAAATTTTGCAAGTTCACAGAGTCATAAAATCATTTATCTTGCAAATGACCTTTATGATCATTGAGTTCAACCAATACTACAGATAGTGCCAAGAAGTCTAATTAATCCTATGTCATCTGAAAAAAAGAAAAAAAGAAATTAACATTTTTTCCAAGCATTCTTATATAGTTCCTACCTGATAGGCACTATTGACCAAATATTCTCCAGGGAGTAAACCCACAACTGTGTAAGACTTTCACATTACTATTCACATCGGAAGGTCAGTGAAAATATTGCAAACAATGTCTGTGTGTATTTTTGCAATGTTCCTTGGATTTCTGATAGCACCGCCTGATGCACTCTCAACTTCTGAACTGCATCAGGCAGAGCAAAGGGTCCACATTTCAGTGCTAAGAAGCTGGAAAGTGTTGACTTTCAACGAAGTCATCTTTTTTTGCAAAGTGAAGAAATATACAGAAAAGGAGCACAGTTGAAATGACACAGTGCTTTGAAAGGATGAGAGGGAATCTTTGCAATTCTAATTATTTACATAACTGTAATCACTAAGCTATAAAAGTCCTGTCCTCATCCTCCCATTAAAAAATTAATGATTTGGGCCAATTTTGACAATTTGTCATTCTATAAAAATCTAATGGTATGTGTTCCCTCAGCAATTATTCTGCTAATAGGGTTTCAGGACGCTGCATCTCTGAGTCATTACCTCAAATTCTTTGTATGCGCAAGAAAATGCCTGTTGGAGTCAGTGGGATTTGATGAGCAAGTGTTGAAGAACACTTAATAAGCACGAGGGGCAATGAACAACAGGGCAATGTGTCTGAGGGGAAGGTTGTTTTGCTATTGTGGCCAGCAGCTGGAGCAGGTTGGATAGGAGAGCATGCTTGAATCTGCCCTCAGTACCACATGTTGAATAGCACTAATAGCACCTGTTAAGTTGCAGATTGGAAATTCAGAATAAATTCAGAAGACAGGCATAAAATGGGAACTTATTTCCCATAAATGCAGAATTTTATCCCTTACTGTAAGATAAACACATTCAATCACATATGATGTTTATTTTATTAAATAAACACTTAGCAGTTATGCAGTCAAAACAGTGTTCTGCCCAAGAGGAATAAATGCAAAACAGTTTTAAGGAATGAAAATAAAGCATTCCCAAATAGTATGCAAACTATTTCAGATTGGTTCCTGGTTTTTTCCATGAAGAATTACACATTTCATTATGTATGTTAATACAATGCACTTTCATTAAATACAAAATAATAATGTGACAGAGTAAGGAGCAAGCAGAATTGAACGCTCAGCCTGAGGAACTGGGCTCAAAAAGTTTCTATCAGTTTTATTCATACATTTCCTACCCTCTTTAATTTTAGACTAGTCAGAGTTCCCCTCGCCTCACTCTGTAGAAGGTCATGCTAAAAACCTACAGTTTTTGTGACCAAAGGCTGTGGAAATTGGGTCACCTGAAAAGGCAGAGTGGTCACATCTTCTCCAAAGTCATGTTTTTTGACCATTTCCGTATTTTTTAAATGGAGAGCTTGATCTCTGCTAGGTATATCAACAAGACTCATTTGTATCCTTCAAAAATGTCTCAATTAATTTAGTATTAATTATATTCTTTTATGTTTCTATTTTGTATGACTTTCATAAGTCCCATATCCCTAATTACTCTGCTAATTAGAGGAAAGTTCCATGCACCTGCCTCAGGAATTTTTGTGGAGAGCAAATTTTAAAAACGCGGTTTTAATGCATCCTGATTTTGGTATTCTTTCTAAATTGATGACAATGAGATGACCTAAGGGTTGTACATATTTTCAAAGACTGTATCTGAACTGTGATTTCAGGAATGGTCTGAAATTCCATGTTCAGCAGCACCACACTCTACTTTACCCTGCCTATCCTGGTCCCTGAGGCGAGGGGCTGGGTAAGTGGAAGCCCAGACAGGTTGGGTGGGACAGATCTTCCATCTCCCAGCTCAGAGAAGCTGGGCAGCAGGACTCCACAGCACACTATGTGATATACCTGCCTCCCTTAAACACAGCCAAGGCCTGCAGCTCTCAACTGAACAAAATAATGCCCATAAAGACAAAAGGTCCTGAACATATCCACCCCCGAAGAGATTTCTGCCTTACCTTCAGATTGTATGACATACCAGACTAGGTCCTCAGATAGCAAATATCTGTTATGAATGATGTCCCAATTACACATGTAGTCCTAAAAGAGTTTCCTCAGTGACAAAGGAGTTAAGGTAGTTGGCCTCACCAACCACTTGGCTCTGCATTTTATTTATGGCTTTGCAGCTTCTTCCTCTGATAGGGCAACTCTGAGTCCCAGACGCTTTTGCTGTTTGATAAGAAAGAAAAAATAACATCAAGAGGGAGAAGAAAGATTTAAGATGACTTTTCCTCCTCAAAGTTCTGCAGAAACAACAGGCCACCTGAATAAGGAGATATAGGGTTAAGATACATATTTTAGACAACACATAGACTGTGTTTACTTCCAGAGTAATTTGCTGTCCATCAAAATAGTGTTGAAAGAAACAGCACTTCTCATTCCCAAAGATTTCATGATGTTGATGATGGGCTGAAGGCAGCTTGGATTCCCTTTCTATCAAAGGCACCTTCATCTTCCTGGTACTGCTGTCTGTCTGAATCTTAGGCATCACATCCTGGCTACAGCTCTGATTGCATCTGAATTTTGAAGACCGCCTCCTTTGTGCTCCTCTGCCACGCTCAGGTGTGCCCGCCAAAATGAATAAGCATTTTAGACTTCCTCTTCCTAGACAGTGTATTATAATACTTTTCCATCACCTGTAAGGCTTCCAGTTTTCATAATTTCTGAAATTTTCCACTGAATTTCCTGCTTCTCCTTCAATAGCACTAAGCAGGTCAGAAATTAAGCAGTCTGATCATCAAGTAACTCAACATCTCAGTTGTTGCTGTTGTAAACTTGCTCTTTCAAAGAAAAGCAGATAGAAGTTTTCTCACTGGTTGGTAAGGAGCTCTTCACAAAGGAGTAACCTATTCTTCTGACACCTCATGAAAAAGGCATAGCTGAAGAATACTAAAAAGCTCAGGTAGAGGTATTTTCTGATGGGGATATGCCAGCATTGTGAAATCAGGCAGATTATGAAGTCAGGTACAGGGTAAATTCTTATCCATAAAATAATGATTTCTACCTTTAGAATGCACTTGTTATGTAATATTAAAGACGGAAAACACATTTCAGGCTTTTAGGGTACCAAAAGATTGTTGAAGGTTAGTGAGGGGAAAACATAAAGAAAACAAAGAAACATTTTAGCATGGCTCAGTGCAAATGAGTGCTTCTTATACTGTCACTTTTGAAGCCAAAGTTTCCCTACTATTAGCTAGCTGAATAGTTGCTTATTTTGCATTTTTTACTTCTATGCTCTATTCAGTGGCACTTACTATGAGGAACTAAAATTTATTACAGTTTGCAGGAGTTTTATGACTTGGAACAGCAGTGATTTAAAAGGAGTGAACATTTTAGTAAGTTTTTTTTTCTACTGTGCCATCCAATTGTTAAATGGAAAAAAAACATACGTAAGAGGATTAGACTAAATGATGAATAACTGCCAGTTTCTTTCTCATTCTAGAGTAACAAAGTGTATCAAAGGTTCAGACAAGTTTTAAACTTCCTAGTAGTGTAGCATAAAAGAAGGCATTATTCAGCATACAGCATTTGCAGATTTTCTGGTTTTTAGAAGAAAGTGATGCCTGCAGAAGTTAATGCATGTCCACGGGGTCACATTAATATGAAGAACATGGAGAGAAATAGTTCAAACCTTGCAGGAGCTTGAATCTAAATGTGACCCAGGCCCAGAACCTAAACATGAGGAACTCTGAAAGGGCCAGACTGTAATTATAAAGATAAAACATGGACTTGAGGCTCCTGAAAGCCATTGTGGTCATTCTGGATAGACAATGTGGTGCCAACACAGAACTGCACACAGATGTGGGTAATGTACTCAGACTTTCAGACTTCACCCTGGGTGCAGAGCTTCTGTGTAACAAGAACATAAGGAATCCAGCCAGACCTCTGAAAACAGCTTTCCAAGTCCAGGTGACAGTGCTGACTGGGCACTCCAGCTGAGTGCCCAGGCTGCAGAGCACTGCCACTCTGTGCTGAAAGGTAGTTGACCAGGAGAGCAAAGTGAGGGCAAACAGAGTGGCTTCTGATCATGCCCCAAGTTGAGCAGAATAACCAAAACAAGATGCTTAGGGTGACACAGAGAGTCCCAGTGAGGAACCAAACATCTTCATGATGTTTGATGACCATGACCCAGCTCTTTGACTGGAGTAGGAATGCCACCATCTGTATCTGCATGCTACAGGCCAGCTAGGTGAGTGAGCAAACACACCTCACATCCACTTGAAAATTACCACCTAGACATAACTCTCTGTAAGGCAGGAATGAATAAACAACTGGCTGACTGATCAAAAGTGATGGGATGCCTGCAGCTCCCAAACCTTGCAGACAAAGACTTGTAGATTCAGAGTTTTCTGACAGCTGCATGCAGACAAGCTTGTGTAACTCTGCCCTGGACCGAGGAACGCTGCGAGGCAGGCATGCAAGCCAGGGCTTGTGCAGACACCTCGGTCATGGGCCCTTCCCATGCTATGAGGTACAGGAGGAAGATAGGATCCCCTGGGGATGCACAAAAGCTCTGAACATATTTTTTTTCCCAGAAGCAGTGAAATAATGGGAAACACCTATGGGGAGGGTGAGCACTGGCATGACCTCCCAGCAGTGCAGCCACTGCCAGTGAGCTAGCATGTGAACATGGCCAGAAAACACGGAAAGTCTAAAGAAATAACAAAGTCCTGCATAAGTGGCCCAAGCTCTTCTGGTCTCACAGAAAACGTTAGGAAGGGGATCTCCCTCCCTTCCACATTTGAAACATTCTTCATTTCATGCAAAGAGGAGTGAGATGCATGTTTAGCCAATCAAAGTGAATCACAAGCAGTTTTATTGCCTTCACCCTCTTTCCATTGCTTGCCCTCATAGACTCCGCAATTTTGGCAAGACCTGGGAGAGGTGCCAAAGCCATGTGCAGGTCACACTTCCAGCATCCAAAGTGAGGGGAACGTGGGGACACCTCAGGACCTGGTGACAGCTGGAGCCTCCCTGGTTGTACATGGCCAGCCTCACTGTGTTATTCCTGCCCTGGCTGGCAGGTGGGAGACACAGGGAGCCATGCTGGCTGGGGCTAGAGTCTCAAGTCTCTAACAGTGGGGAGCTGTGGGAAGAATATGGGAATATGGCTTTGGAAATTGGGACAAAGCTAGGAAAACTGCACCTGAAGTGCTGAAAACAAGACTACAGAGAAGAGAAACCCATGGAGAACCATAGCTGGTAGTTAGGTTAGCAGTTGTAGCAGAGAGATTAATAGCTTCCTATTTTTTATACCTTCAGAAAAAAAGTACTG
The DNA here is from genome assembly GCF_009650955.1 of Corvus moneduloides. Taxonomy (NCBI): domain Eukaryota; kingdom Metazoa; phylum Chordata; class Aves; order Passeriformes; family Corvidae; genus Corvus; species Corvus moneduloides. The sequence goes on along the minus strand of NC_045478.1, from coordinate 86,336,302 downwards.
AAACATACTTAATAACAGAAATGGGTTAGTATAAGGGAGGGAAATAAAAAAGTGTAAATTACTAACTACTTGCCTTTGGATTTTTACCCTAAGGTTCTCCTCCTTTCAAAATAACATGGGATTTCTGTTTTAATTTCTTCATATGGAGTTCACCGTGAAATACTCTTTTCAGGCACCGAATTCCAAACTGAGATAGGTAGTTAGAGATGATGCCTTAAGAGGCCTCTCAGACTCAGAGACTAGACAGAAGTAAGGGAATAAAGGTAGGTGTTTATTTGAAAGGCTTTCAAAGGTACACCCTGGGGAGCCAGAGGCTATTGCCAAGGTGGACCCCAAGATGGACGACAGGTCACGAGTTCTTCACACCTTTATAGGTTTGGTTCATTTGCATATCAGAGTTAATTCTCCAATTAAAGCTTCAGTTTCCCCCTCAGCTTAACCCCCTCTTAGCGGCTCTTTGGTTTATACTTTTGGGCCTAGGACAGCCTAAGTGTCCTTGAAGAGCAGGCCTGGAGAGGCTTTGTTATGTCTACGCAGTACGAGAGCAGAAATTAACAGGCTACAATAAACTGTCAGAGTTACACACTAAGCAGTACAGAATTTGAAAAATATAAAAGTTAAAACCTAAGGCATCAGAGAGACAGTTATGGATATCATATGGAGCTATAGGATCTTCACAAACTATTCTTCCATTGCAGTTTAAGAACCTAATATTTGATAAATTCTGTGTCGTGTCACACCTAATTAAGAACAAAATATGGTAATCACAGCTGAATGAAAAATTGGCTTCTCACTGGATGGGGGAGGGAGATGGGAAAGAACAAGACAGGTTTAGAAAGCTGTCTCCCTCCAACACCAAGAAAAATCCAAGGCTCAGAAAATCAGTTAGAGGCAAAAGGCTTTGTAGATCGGGTTTTCATTTTCATGTTAGCTTAAAAAAAAGACATTTCAATTCAAGGGCATTATTTTCATCTAGAAAATATTAGATTTATCAATTTATTCCTCTTAGACAAAAATGAAGTAATCTTTCGACATCAACTAGTATTATATCGAAGAATCAACATCATCAGAAAAAAAAAGCATAGCCAGGAAATTCCTACCTCATCTTGTAGATGCTCCAAGTCCCATCTTTCCCAGACTATGGCTATTTGTTTTCTGAAACAGACAATTGAACCATGCTTTTCTCTAACTCATATTTATCCAGCATGTATTGACACACTTTTTATGCCAAAAAGAGCAGACTTCAGTATGATTAAAAACCCCAGCTCAGGCTTTCCTGTAGAAGATATCTAAATAGCATGACAATGAGCAAGATCGCCTTTTAGCCTGCAGGTAAAAATTGATGTAGAGATCAGCAGATGGACTGATAAGTATGAAGAATACAACTGTATCTGGCAGGTACTATAACCTTTAAGAACACTTGGCACATCTTATGATATCCATTGCTGTAAGCTGATGCAGATTAAAAGGTTAACAAATTTATACGTGCCTCTCACTCTCATTTCTAGCATGGACCTTTCCAAACATGTCACATATATTCATCCTCATTGAAGATTAACTGCACAACAACTTTGAAGTGTTAAAACAAGACGTGTTAGGATTCTGGGAAAGCAAACCTGGGCCACAATACCTTCAACAAAGCAAAAACAGCTCAGTGTTTCATAGCACAAGTAAACTGTCTGACTTTAGACACTTTCCCGGAAATTTTCACCCTTATTCTGTGACCTGGTATTAAATATGTAGCATCAGTGAAACCCTAATGGAAACAGCTTATGGGATGAAAAAACTTAATTAAATTCTGCAGAAGCTGCTTCATTTTAATTATGTAACTGAGACTGCAACAGCCTAAGTATTAGCCCTGTCTGTTGTAGCTCTTTCAGTGTTTTAGTGTGCATTGCACACATACTTCCAGCAGAATAAAGACACTGCCTTCTGAAAGCTGTTTGCCATTTTCTATAATTGGATAGTTCCACAAACATACCTCCACATTCAGGTATTATTTCCACAAAGCCATCACTTGCTGAAGAGTCTAGTTACTTTGATAATAACTTTATGAAATTCATTTCTGCAGTGGTATTTTTAATAGTTACCTGGCTAGAAATGACTGAAGTGTTTTTGAAGGTAACTGAATACTTGCTTTTCTCTGATGCTTGTCCTAAGTATTTCCCTGTAATGTATTCCTATTGTCTGTGTGCTCCATAAGAAGAGATGCTGTATTCCTCAAACAATAAACGCAATCCTTCAGGTGCTGCCGATTCAGTTATTGCCTTTACAGGTGGGTAAGTAGTTGCTGGGGTTTGATTTGTTCCACTAAATTGCTTTTATGTCTTAACGGCAGCACACATAAGGATGCTCTTGCTTTCCTTCTGGTGTTTAGTGGAAGCTACTTTTTATTTGAGTCATTTGCTAAATCTGTACTTTGCCTTACTCTGCTCACCTTTGCTTTCCCTTTAAAACTTTTTCTATTCTCTCTGTCTCTCTTAGTGAAGTCTAGCTTCTGACTGGGAAAGTGGGACTGAAAGTGAGGAGGAGGGCAGGAGGAGAACTTCTGCCAAGCACTGAACATGAACCTGTGTTGATGGCACAGCAGACAACTTTGCCATGCCGGCAGGCACTGGCAGGGCTGCTCACTCATGCTGTTCCCTGGGGAATGAGGACAAAAACCCTCCACCTCTGGCACCCAGGGGCAGCCAGTTGTGAGGTAATGGGCTGCAAGAGGAATACCCCAGCTGGGCACTGGTCACCTGTGAATTACTCTTGGGAGGGGAGAGGAGTAGAGAGGGATTCCGGATCACAGATTTGTCCTTCTCAGGCCAGATTTCATACAGAGCCTGGCTTGTTGCTGAGATCTAAAATTTAACTCTAGAGCTATAGTTTTCCTTTCTAAGAAATCAAACTTTCCTTAAGGAAACATAAAGGAGAAGATGAAAGATATTTTCTTTTTTGGGGGATATTTCCAAATGGGGAAAAAATGTAGTAACTTTTGAAGCTGGCTTTAAAGTTTGATTTTCAAACTGATTGGTCCATTCATAAATCCTCCCACAAGCCAAATCAAAAGTCATGTAGCTTTGCCTAAATATAATTTACTTTTTATTTTACTTATTTTTCAGCCTGTTTTCATCTTCTACCTCAGTCCCTAGGAAATGACTAACTTTCCTCCCATTTATGCTTTCAGCTTCCAGGCTGAATGTAATTTGGTGTCCTTTAGGACTACACATGCTTTAAAACATGGGGAAAACATGCATTTCCAAGGAAAAAATATATAGCAAGGTGTCACCAGAAAGACTTGAAAAGAGAATGAAATAAGCAAGACAAGCTGAGTGAGAGATATGAAAAAAAATCAAACCAACTAACAACAAATACAGACTGAGATGTGTAACGCAAATCTATACTGGAACAAAGGCAAAGTAAACAAAGTCATTTCAGTACTAAGAGTACTTTAAATTTCTTAATTTTTTAAAGTAGTTTCTTCATTCCTCCCCTCCTCTGCCCCCCCACCTCCTTCTTCTTGAGAACACAATTAAGGGCCAGCATCATTCACCCTTAGTAGCACCTTACTACAGAAAGTAGAGAAAATAGCTCATGAAACCAAATTTCTCTGGTTAGGTAGAACAGATGATTGATAGTTCATGACCATTTATGTTAATTAGTGCATCCTATTTATGCATCTGTCTTAGCCATTCAGCTGAACTTGGGTAGGTTGTAGAAAAGACTGATGGTTTGTCCTGGCAAGAAAGGAAACCCAGTTCATTCCTTTTGCATGTAATTTCCTTTTGAAGAAGACTCCTTCATTTCTTTCCCCACCTCCAGAAATGTGGCCAATTCTTCCTCTCTTGCTAGAATAATTGAGGTGTATTCTCCTCTTCATTGCTCTGCACAGAAATGTTTCTGCTATTACAATTAAAATAGATAAAGAGGCTGGTTCAGTAGCATGCTATAGTCCCATCTGTTAAGGGAGCAACAATACCCACTAACAAGGTGGTAGGCCAGTTTCAACAGGGCAGAAAAAGCCAAATGAAGATTAGCTTAGAGAGGAACTTCACCAAACACAGCAAGCGCCATATTTTCTGCCAGTAGGACCTTCTGTTTGCAAATAATACCAACACAGAGCCAAAACTTTCATTACACAGGACTGTAGGACCTGTGGATGCAACCTAATGAATCAGTTCCCCTCCTCTGCCTCTAGTTTCCTTGTCAAGATGACTGGGCAAAATTCCACCTTCAGTAGCAGAATACCAGTTTATCCGCACTCTTTGGTTATGTTTGCAGCAATACCTCCTAAATGCTAAGCCCTCCCCAGTTTCATTTAACACCACCACTTTCCTGAGGGTCTCCCCTGAAGAATTCTTGTGCATAGGCACAGAAAGTTCACGTTTGAATCACTACCCTTCAGAAATCATATTCTTTCCTGGGCATCTCACACATCTCAAGGGAGAGATTGAGAAAAGGAAGGAACTTAGCTTAGTCTTATATAGCACTTTTCAGGCTAAGGGTACCCACCAACACCTGGCAGCAGTGTGAACTGGATGCTCCCAGCCGACCTTATTCAGTATTTTAAAGGCACATTGATCCCAAACAGTCAGAGGTACTTCCCTCTGGCCTTGAGAAAGAAAATTTCAAACTAAAATGCACCTGAACTTCAGAGATGTCTGGCTTCTTTTCCAGTACCACTACTTGGTGCCCACTTGAGGAAAACCTTTTCTGAAAGGATCACCCATAGTGAAATCAGACAGTGAAAGGGTGCTGCTCTTGCTTTGGGGCTCCTTAAAATGTTATGACAGAACACGTAAGGATGTTTTTGCTGCAATATGTTCAAATGCCACAGTTGGTAATCTTGGCCTTAGAGCAGTAGGTGGTGTGGTCTCACCCAAGAGATTAATGCAAACTTATAATAACTTACATGAAAACGTGCAAAAAATTATTAGTGCTATGAAATAGCACTATATTATGCCTTCCAGTCTTCTCCAGCTAGATCTGGCCAAAGGCCTTCTGCCATAACAACCTGGCTGTATATTTGAGGCAATCTAATAAATAATTAAAGGCACTACCTACCTTAATGAATTTCTTAGAACTTTAATATTTTATTATGAGAATTCCTTGTTCAGTTTTCCAAACAGATCATGAGAGAAAGGTACTTGATGACTGGGTTTACCCCAGTTCCTGTTGTTTGTAGCTTTTAAAGTGGCCAAAACCCTAGAAGAAATGGAGGGATGGAATCAACCGTAACCTGAAATGATGAGAGAAAAAAGAAGAGCATGAGGTTCGGCATTTACACAGTTCTTATTCCACTGTGTGACCTATGGTAGACAGGTACACAGGGAAGTGGTAATGGAAAGCTAAATCCCCTATTACCCTTCCGTCTGGCTCTCCCCTGAGGCAAAATCTGCTCCTACAACACATTTCATTTCTCTAATGACCATTTTTAGTGCATATAAAGCACTCTCTATTTATATCACTCCAGTTAGTATTTGTAGTAAAAGAAAGCTTAATTGGGACCTCCAATGAAATTAATGCATAGATATAATTCCAGTGAGAAAGGACTATAAGGCAGGACTGACAGGGAGTTTTGTGTGGCTGTGACTGATGAAAGAAGAATGCTACTTGTAATATGCTGACACTGTACAGAATTAGGCTTTGTGTTCCCTAGTCATAAAATGTCTTTTGGGATGAAAGACAGACATTTTGGGTTAGTTAGCTCCTATTTAATTATGTGGCTTCCAATCTAAAAGGGTTTATTGAAAGTATTCAAAAAGGGAGAAGAGTGGAAAGGACTCACACATATTTTTAGTTTACTCTGAAGTTTTTCATTATGCAAGTACTCGGGCATCTCACCAAAATAAATTCTGAGTGAAAACTGGAACAGCTTTCATATTTTAAATAGTATTAGACAATGTTAGGGAGTTCACAACTTCACTCAGAAATCTCCCTCACTTGATTGTTTCCGGTACTAACTGGATGAAATCTGAAGAAACCACTGCATGTTATTCAGGATTTGGACTATATTTTTTCTCCTTACTTTTAAACATAAAGTTTTCCTTTTTGCATTTAACCTCCCTTTTGTTATTGTTCGTTTTTTTGATGTTGCTTTCTTTTTTGTTCTGATTATTATTTCTGATGTGAGCCACTTTGCCAGTATCCTTAAAGAATCCAGTTTAATCGCTGTCAGGCCATTTCTCCAATCTATGATGACTAAACTGTATTTTATTCTCATTCTCCCATGAATTTGCTATCCCTTCCTTCTTTGTGTCATCTGAAAATATGATTTGCATTTTTTCTGTATTTCATCCTTCATTTCATTCTTGGATTCATTCAAACATATACAGCACCTGGAATGCCCTGAAGTGAAGAAAAATAGACAGTGAGATGCAGACATTCTGGGACAGAATTTGTCAGCAAGATATAAAATGACAAAGCCAGAAAACTGGTCTGATTTCTGAAGCATTTTCCTGAAGCCCTGGGCGGGATTCATTAGGGGTATAACAGGAGTGTCACAATACCTTCTTGATTACAGCTAATTTAGTTTTTATTAGAAGAAATTACATCCTTGGGAGGAGTTCACATGAGAATCTGGATCCAAGCTTCGTGTTGGGTCGATATCAGATATACACATATATTATGTTAATTTGGTCTCATAAAGTAGGACAGATGAAAACAGTGTTAACAATACAATAAACAAAAGAGTGCACAGAGGGCTTCAGTTACCTGGGCATAAGAGAAGAACTGTCTGAGACTATAGTATCAGTACACATAGCAATTTAAAAATATGTAAGAAAATAAAAATAAAATCCATACAATTTAAAATAAATAGATAGATATGTTGATCCCTTTTCTCTGCATAGCTGTGGTTTCCAGATAAACAATTACATGCAGATAAAAGTTACTCTTTTTTAAATGCTGTCAAATTGTCCAGTGATTGCTATGGTTACAAATAATCAGTCATAAATACTGAACAGTTAAAAAAAGATTAAAAAGGAAATTTATTCTTTTGTTCTGGGCTCATAACTAACTTAGTAGAATAAAAAACAAGTACCTCATGGCATTCTTTTTTCATTAAATACTTCTCTATTGAATCATGGCCTCTTAGGGATTAATACTGTGGTGCTTGGTAGCTGTTGGCTGAGACTTAAGTGCAGTGAGACCTAACACAGTGCAGTTTGGATCTACCACAGTCATCACTCTTTTGTGAACCACAAGTTTAGATGTGTGTTGTTAGATACAAACACGTAGGCAGCAAGGGGACATAGTTAATCCAAGGTCAAGGAAACATATATTTACTTGTTTTGTAATAGACTTGCAGCAAGCAAATATTGAATTGTATGGATTGTGCTGTAACTATTGAGCAAGGAAAAGAAGACAATAGGGTGTTGTTCTTTTTGTGGTTGACTGTCACTAATAAGAGGTAAAAAAGCCGTTTAGAGGATGTCTACATAAATCTTTAGGTCAGTCTATTCATCTCTCTGGTCTGAGTTAATGGCACAGCCCAAGATTCACCAGATCCAGCTGCAGAATCTTATCCCAATATACTGGGATGGTGCAAGGACAGGACTATTTTGCAGTCTGAATTTGCCTTGCTTTTGACACATTTAAAACACTTACGCACAATTTCTGAAAGTTTAAAGAGAAAGGCAGCAAAGTTTCAACATAAAATTGCTGGATTCATCATTTGCCATAAAGATGAATGAAGACTCACTCTGAATGTTTTAAGACACAGGAAAAGAAAGCACTGAAGTCTGCCACAAAATCTGTCATGATGGGCACTGTTGCAAGAAGAATTTATCTTGTACTGACAATAGCTGTGAATGACAATAAGGATAACAAACAAGGCCAATCAGGCAGTGTGGTCGGGCCTGCAATCCCAATGGCCCCTCAGATACGGACTAATGACAGTCTGATGTTTATGGCTCGTGCTTCAGTGCTGTGTATATAACCCAGCTGCTTTCTGCATAAGACAGTTCCTCCAGCAAGGACAGTTTGAGACTCCAAGTGCTTCTGCCTGCATTGTGGAGTTGTTTGAGGATCACTAGAGAACATGAGTTGAGCTTGGTCAGACGAAGGTCCCCAGCAGCTCATCAGCTCATCTCCAACAGACACCAGCAGCAGCGGCCTGGGAAAGAGTACAAAAGCAGAGCAAGCATAGTGGTACTTCCCAGTGGTGACCACATAGCTCTTTGTCTGCAGTTTCCCTATATTCTGTCCGGGAAGGAAAATTATCTCAATTCTTTTCAGGATCCATATAAATGACAGTCCTTCACTTGTGGATGCAGTCCTATAGAATTTTCTTTGGTTTCTTCAGCTTTGAATGGCCTCAGAAAACTGATAGGAATTTTTGTGGACCCAGATATTTACACTACAGCAATTTTTATCAGTTAAATCTTACAAATTTATTTACACACATCTATCTTTTTAAGAACGTACTTAGAAGTTTAAATTCCATGCCCTGTTTCAAGGTAAGTCATACTGTGTTTCCAAGGCTAGCATGGACATGTTTCTGAAGCAGCCATGTAATTCTTTGCTGCCAAACTGACTTTTTCCATCTTTTATATGCTGTGATGTTGCAGTGGGGATTGTTGCAACACGTGTATCAGACAACGAGGCCCGTGGAAAAGAATATATGGACGGATTCTTGATAGATGTTTCAGAGATGTTTATTTCTCCACCTGCATGGCGGGGGCTCTGCCGAGGAGCCGCTCAATCACGGGACCTGAGGGTCCTTGCCCGCGCAGGGGAACACAAAACAACCAACGGGGAATGAGGCTGACCAGCGGCTAGGGAAACCCCGTGCCTCCCCCCCAGGGTCCCTCTCCCAGGACCACATGGCAGGGGGGAAGGGACCCCGACATTTCACCCGTTTATTTTTAACAAGAAGAGATTTCAAACTTAACATTGAAAACAACTGGAAAAACATGAGATAACAAGGACAGTTTCAAAACAAAACATGCCACCCTCCTGAGTCTTTAAACATCCAAACAGATTCTCTGGAACATCTTAAGGCTGACAGGAGGGAGACAGGACTATCTGAGCATGCTTTGTGGGGAAACTGAGGCAGGAGAGGGTTTCTTCCATTTGTACGTGTTGGAACACTAAACAACAATAGTTAATTTCTTCCCTCTCCCTCTTCATCCCCCCCTCGGCATCAGAGAGGAGTTGTAGGGAAAGGGAATTGTATAGGGAAGCCATGGGGTGAAAAACGGATTAGGAATAAACTGGGGATGGGGTAAATTTAGGAAAGGGTTCATATTGGGTATAGGGTAAAAGGGGGAAGTAGGCTGTGGATAGGGAAGTTGCTGGGATGGACATTGTTTATAATTTTGTGCATAACGGCTGCCTTTGACTGGAATACCTCCAGGCCCAGTAACATTTGCTGCTTGTAAACCCTTCTTTCCTTGCACTATATCAAATTGTACAACTTCTCCATCTCCTACACTTTGCAGGTAATTTTTAGGGTTATTCCTTTTAATGGCAGTTCTATCGATGAATAAATCTTCACCTGTAGCATCTCGTGTTAAATATCCATAGTTGTTTTTTACAGTGTATCACTTCACTGTTCCTGTGACTTTCGTGGCTACAACTTCTCCTATCACGTGCTTGCGTGTTCGTCGTGGCTGCTGGTCCCGCGTGGCTGCCGCCTCACTGGCTCCAATGCCTCGGCTGGGCCCCCGCGTTGCGGCTGCTCCGCGCTCTCTGAGCGGCGCTGCTCCAGCGCATGTCTGGGCTCTGCGCGGCCCCGCGTTGCCATCGCCGCTGGCTCTGCACCCTGTGAGCGGTTCCGCTCCGCAAACTCCACGCTGCTTTGAGAGCGGCCCCGTTCCGGCTCGGCGCTGCACGGCTTCTCGTGTCGCTGTGGAAACCGCTGCTTCTCCCTTCACAGAGCTCTCCGAGCCGTGTGCTCAGAGCGGCCTGCCATGCCGATGCCCGGTTCCTGGCTGCTCGTGGCCCATGGCACCCACGGCGCCTGTGGCATCGCTCCCTCACTTGCAGTCGAGCGGCATGGGACCATAAGAGAGGGATGGGGTCCACGATAAGGCGCGCACTCCTGACGGGACCAGGTACTTCCAGCACAGGCACCTCCGCCGGCACGGCTGCAGTCACGCGCTCCTGGGATGGCGGCCGTGTGGCCTCGGCCATGGGATTATGGCCATCCTCTGCTCTAGGGGTAATGGGACCATGCAAATACTCCTGAAGAGCTTCAGTGATTACACAGGATGCATGGAGAGGTTCTATCACTAGTGCGTGTTCTTTTTGATCCTTTATCTCACCCAAGATCTCAAACCAAAAAACTCCAGCCACCAATTCCAGGAGGATTAATATCAAAAAGTAAGTCTCAAGAAATATAAAAGAAATTTTTGAAAAGCCAGTCAAAGACATGTTCTCAATCTCCCAGAGCAAGTTTCCTGTTTTGTTGTGCCAGGATTCCTTTGACTTCTAGATACATTTCTTTCTGTGGCTCAGAAAGCCACATTTCCCACAATTCTTCCATAGTTCAGAGAGAATATCCAAACCAAGGCGAGCAGAGAGAGATCTAGAGTGGTTTTTACTCACGAATTTTCGGGGATCTTCAGAATTTCAGTTATTTCACAGGTGCTGTCTCCAAGGGAATCGTTCTGCCCACGTTCTCCACCAAAAAGTCGCAGTGGGGATTGTTGCAACATGTGTATCAGACAACGAGGCCCATGGAAAAGAATATATGGACCGATTCTTGGTAGATATTTTCTGAGATGTTTATTTCTCCAGCCGCATGGCTGAGGATGCCGAGGAAACTGCAGCAATCGTGGGACCTGAAGGTCCATGCCCGCGCAGGGGAACACAAAACAACCAATGGGGAACGAGGTTGACCAGGGACTAGGGAAACCCCATGTCTCCCGCCCGGGACCCCTCTCCCAGGAGCACATGGCGGGGGGAGGAACCCCAACACTGTGACAATTCAGTTTATGTACGGCACTATGCTGAATTCCTGCATACTAATATCTGGATAATATTTTTATAAAAACACAAAGCCCAATCCCCAAGCGCTATCAAAGGTCTGGTTTCCTTGGTATGATGTATAGTTTATTGTATTGGTTGCACAGTAAACTGCTAGATATTCCAGAATGTACGTTGTCATAGACAACGTCATGTAGAACCAAGACCAAATCATTCCAGTTTTATGAGCCTAGTTCAGATTGAACTCTTTTTTAAAGCTGACCAAAATACTCTAGGTTTCTGAGCTTACCTGTGCATTTAAATGGAGCAGAGTGACTCTATTATGGCCTCAAATTTAACCAATTTTGAAAAGGAGATTTTTAATAACTTTCTGTTTCTTTCTCAAAGAATCCCCACAGAGAGACTGTGTGATATTTTGAATGGATTCAATGAACTAGTCTTTTGTGGTTTTAGTCTTTTTCTGTTGCAAGCCTTGATTTTGAATTCAAATGTTTTGTAAAGTGTCCTGTAAGATACAATTCTTAGATGAATGAGTCACGGCTGCTTTTTATCAGTATGAATGCCCAAAGATCCTATATAACTTCGAAGGGAAGAAATTAGTTTGATAAATGTAGTGCAGTGTTCAAAATCCAACTGATTTTATGCATCATTTCAAATTTTCTGCTGCAGGGTGTACAAATATCATTTCCATAATGAAAAGAAAAGACAAGCAGTGTTTAGCACCAAGTATGGAAGTCACAAACAAAGAAGCAGCAAGTAAGGAGAGGGTAATAGTTTGTATATCCAAACAGTCTGCATACCCAAACCATCTTATATCATCTTCATCCTGTGAAGGAGAAGGGATACAGAATGGACACAAGAAGACTGACAAGCAGCTTAGAAAGCATATCTGAATATCTCATCAGGCACGATTAACAAAAACATTCAGAACATGAAATTTTTGAAATCCCATTGTGCTTGTAAAGGACCTCTGTGTGTATTATGCATACATGCAATTAAATAAATAAATGTTAAAAAACTAAGTCACAAAAAGTATAGCTGAGGACATACTGAAATTTCTTCCATCTAATATTTTAAAAGGGTAGCATATTCCTCTAACGGTAAGATATGTGGTCAACATGTCTAATTTTAATGGAAGGAAAAAAATCTTGATCATTTAAAATATTTAATAAATTTTTACTCCCAGACCTTTCCTGGAATTACACTTTTTGAAATCTCATTTAAAATGGGCGATTCATGTTCAGAAGAATGTTAATAGAAAAACATATTAAGTTAACCATTATCCAGTCACAAACCCTATGGAAATCATTCTGAGACCCAGAAGAAAGTTTTAATTTTATTATATATTTTCAAATTTTTCAGCCAGCTGAACTGTAAAATATCGTGTTTAACTCTGCGTAAAAACATGATGAGTTAATACACAACACTATGGGATTCACAATCTTATTGAAAGAGTTTTTCTAATTAAAAGCCAGTGTGGTCTATAATTTGCAAATTTGCATTTTTTACTTTTATATATATTCTGTAATGTCAAAGTAATAGTCACACACAATGTCTAAATTTGTTAAAAGTGTCAGGATTTACATTCCTACTGAAATAAAAGGCCTTTCAAAAACACCAAACTGCATTCCATGCAAATTACTGCAAAAGTCAAAATTCCATTCTAAAAGCATCTGAAATTATCATAAGTGGTTAAACACATGATAATTATACTTTACCTACCATGATATAAAACAGGAACTTTTATTTTCTATTAGAAACTCATTCATTCACTGAGTCTGCACTACGGATAAAGAGCTCTGTGTCTGTAGGCGTATGTGAGTGCAGACATGTGCCTAAGTAGCTGGTAGCTTAAACTTTTACAATAGAAAGGGCTGAATTTTTTTAAGAGGTAACAACATCACAAAGAAGGTGAGGTGGTTCCTGGATCTCATTATGGACAAATAAGGGGCAAGTTACTGAAAAGTATGCAGCAATAGAGAGTTATCTGCCTCTCAGGAAACATACCAAAAAGGAAATGTCCCTTCTAAGGTAGCTAATATCTGCAATATTTCACTAACAGAACAAGAAAACAAATTCTCACCAAAAAAAACCTGATTGAAAAAGGTCTATTTCTACCTCCCCATTGTAAAAGGAAAAGGATGTAATCATATGAAAACATACCTGCTCCACGCAGACATGGGACCTCTCATCCAGAACTTATCCTACAGGGGTTCAAGGAAGAGAATATATTTCTTATTTTCTAAATCTTCTGCTATATACATCTACAGCTGTCGTAGCAGCCACAAAATCATGGAGTAACCAGAAATTTCCAAGACTGATAAGCACAGCAAAGAAATTTACAGTTGGAGCAGATTCATATTCTCTTTTGTGGTGTCACATTCAGACAACACAGACGGCTCCATTCCTTTAATTTAGCAGTTTAGGTTTTTCATTGCAGTTTCCCCTAGAGTTACCAAGTTAAAATGAGATGTAATTATATTTTTCACTGGGGGCACAAATCACCCCCAATTTAAACTGTCTTAAAATGAACATGAAGAAATCATGACTGGTGGAACTGGCCCCAAACTTAGGACCACAATATTCTACCTTGCAGAACAATGAGTTATTTTACCAATTAATGTTGTGCCTTTGGTTATGGGGATGATACCATCTGCAGTTAACCTGTCTTGTTCACTCAAAGGATCTGAAGCTGGTTGGTCCATAGCACAGTGGTGTATGGTGATAGCCACTCTGCTGCATTCCTCTAGTGAATGATAATTTATTTGGACACTAACAGTGCTATATGAAAATGATGATGGAAGATAAGATATATTAAAACTGTGTAAAGACAGTTCCATTTTCCTAACATTTAATTTTTGTAAGTCTCCCCCTTTACCTTCAAAGGATCATATTCTCACTGCTAAATGTTTCAGTTCTCATTTGAGGGGCATATATTTTAAAAAAAAAAAAAAAAAAAAAAAAAGTAAAACAAAACTCACAGTGATATAATTGCCTGGCAGCAGAATATGAAGAACCTAATCCAAGATTAACGTGGGCTGGAAATGTGAATTTTCATGGAAGTGCTGGTACAGCTTTTTTCAGTGGCTGCAGGACTGTGTGAACTTGCACATGTCTCACAGGGAAAATTGGCTTTAATACCCCTCTTCTCTTCCCATGTTCTTCAGGATAACACATTTCAGCACAGCCATATGTTGCTTAACCACAATAAATCCTCCTCACTCAGGGGCTTATGTGTTCTGGGTACTTCGGACTCCTCAGTCACTTTGAAAGCCAAGGCGCCCACACCAAAGATTGAAGAAAAGGGAGCTCTAAATTGCATGGTACAGCCCAGATCCATCATAAAGCTTTCACAGTCTCCAGGCCATTAATTTAGTGTGGACAAGTGGGATATTAATATACTAAACTTTCTCCATTTAACCATAAAACCATTTAGCTGAGTCCTGGTGTCCTAACAAGCTAATAAAAATAACATGTTTGTAGTCTACCCGTAAAAGACAAGGTCAATTGCATGTGCCTCCTTTCCAGTACTTTACAGAAGATCCCGATGTTCAATAAACTCATTATCCTTCATACATATCCATACAAACATCTTCTGAGGAGTTCAACTATCCAAATCACAGCCACGTTGCATCTGTACTATTCTATTTGTCTGACAGATTAAAGTTATTTCAAAGGAGAAAATATTCATACAATTGCTGCTGAATACTTGTGCATTATTTCTCCCAAATAGTGTAATCTTGCATGATTTGTGGAGATATTACCAGCAATCAAAATTGTAGAGAAAACTCAAATAATAAAGAACATTTTCAGGCTATGAAATACAGCCTAAATACATTTTTCAGTATTAAAAGGAAAATAAAAAAAACTGTGTTATAAGAACAGGAGTGTGCCTGATAACATTAAAAAGCAGTGTCTTGAGGCACAGTTCAGACTCAGGCAGGAAACCTCCTCATGCCTTGATTCCTAGACCTGTGCAAAAGTGAGAAAGATTCAGAGATAGAAGAACATCAACACTTTAAAAAGTTTAACTAAATAGGAGCATTATAAACTATCAAGCTCACAACATTAGTCACTATGGGTTCTGTTAGATTCCCTGTAGGTAAACTGTCCTTTCACCATGGGGACCATATTAATCCATTCTGGAACATCTGATACTGGTCAATGTCAGAGATTAGGGAGAACAGCCTGAGCCCCTTTGAAGTGAACCTGGGTCCCAGTGCTGATGCAGCTGTTGTGGCCCCACAACCATTTTGTGCTGACTGGTCCCCACACCAAGAATCCTCAACCATGAGCAAAACAGTAATCCAGCTCCTCAATACCTCTGCTGAGGTGTAAAAAGCTTCATATTGCATACATGGAAGGGCAAAAAGAAAAAAAATAACAAGAAAGAGGGAAAAAATAAGGAAAATGGAGCAAGATGTCAAACTGCAGGAAGGCAAATTATTAATAAATCAATCCTCCTTTAATTATTTCTTTGTTTTTCCTTCCCTCTGTCTCACCAGACTGCACCACCACAGTAACTACTATTTTGTGTCTTATTTGTGTTTTGATGTGGTGCCCAAGTATATTAGTTCTTTCCAAGCCTTCGAAAGCTTTCAGTTGTGCTTAACTTTATAATGAATGAAGAGCCCTAGTCTCTTCAGCGGTACAGGCCCACGGAAAATCCACCAGGTGAGTCAGCATTTATGTCTTTCATTGTGAAAACACTATTGACAAGAAGTAAGCATATTTTTTGCTTCCCAATAACGCATAATCAGTTTAGATTGAATTCATTATTTCTTTTTACAAATGCATTGTGAAGAAAAAATTCTGTTCTTAAAGCAGCCACAGTGGCTATTTGTTATTCATAATTAAAGACTGATAATTAGATACTTAAATGGTGTGGCACTATTTCTGTTTCTGTCTTGGAGGTCTGAATCATAATAACTGGAGGAAAATCCGGTTTTGGCTCTAAGTAATTTCCACACAAGCATGCTTACTGGTACAATGTCTATTTTGTGTTAGTAGTAAAATGAGTGTTTTCTGCCCTATCCATGAGTGCACCTCACAGCATTATCCGTGGCAGCACACACAGTCTATTTCTTCATAGCAAGCTGCCCCATGACTGAAGTGCTCCTGTAAAAAGAAGCTGTAAACATTGGAGGAGCAACTTTGTGGCTCACTGGCAAGATATTTGTTCTCATTGGGCAAACAGTGCTGCATCATTCACACACAAGAAGCTGGGAGCAAAGAATAGATTTCCTTTCAGGAGAGCAGCCAGAACTCCCCCTAACCGCTTCCCTAGCCCTTGAGCAGGGCCAAGATGTGGTGCTAATTGTGCACGTGGACTGGGATGGGCAGCAGTGGGTGACAGGGGAACAGGGTCTGGGGAGTCACCCCAAACAACTTTTCCTCCTCTTCCCTGGCCAGGCACAGCTTCTGGATCTGCTAGATCAAACCCCAGGACTCCTGGCAGAATTTCTATCACAGGAACCATTTTGTTCGAGCTGTATGGCCATAAACACAGTTATAACCCAGTCAGTTTGTGCAAGACCTTTATGCATTATTGCACCTTTTTCAGTGGTGCCAGGGCACTCACATGCCTCACCAGCCCTCACAGCCTCTCCCCATCTGCCCATGGCCCAAGACTCTATCTCTCCCCCTCCCGACAATGTCACACCATGGCCAGCCTTGAGCTCCCCACAGCTCTGCCCTGCCCAGCCATGGGCCCTGCTGAACCAAACCCACTTGTGGACCCACATCCTGGGCCACCCAAATCTCAGGGAGGATCCTGGTGCTAGGGGCTGGGGCTGCCCCTGGTGCTTCCTGGCTGGGCAATGGGATAGACGCAGGCTCCAATACCATGGCCCCAGGTGCCTGCACAACACCATGACAGGAGGGGATGTTAATGGTGTGAATGGCTTGTTGTAAGGCCAGAGAAAAATAGTTATCTGGGAGCAGAGTGAAGATTTTGTTAGTGTTCAGTTCCATATTTAAACAAGCTTAAAGGTCAAACTTGACAGAAAAAAAAAAAAAAGCAGAAGAGAATAAAAATCAAAGAAACAAGAAAGAACAAACACGCACACCAATGACATCAGGAGCACTGTGAAACACATGGTGCTTCCCAGATGAAGGTAGCACAATGCCATCCAAGTCAATGACTCCCAGCAGCAAAGGAGGATCTGGAAACTCTCCTTCCCCTCCAGATGCCTTGGTACTGCTACCCTCTGAACTCTTTGGAGGTCTACCCACAGCCATTCACATCTGAATGGACAAGTGGTCTGAAATTGTTCACAGCCATGTAACCAGAAGGCAAATTTCATTGCTTCAACTGAACAGGTACTTCTCTGTGCGTCCTTTTGCCTTCCCTTCCCCTCTGTGGAATGCAATTCAGTGGGAAAATAACCAAATCTTCCTTCCACAGTCTCCCTTAAGAACAGAAAATAGAAGTATTTCTATTTCTGAGAAGAAAAACAACTCTAAAAATGGGAGAAGCAGCCAATACTCTGTACAAATATGGATGACAAATGACCACAAAACTCATCTGAGACTCGACCTGATTTTGAGACAGTTTTTTGGTAACCTGTGGGTGGATGAAGAACAATTGCACTATTTCTTTATAATTCATATTGAACCCACAAAAAGTACCCTCTCGCCTTATGCTTTTCTGAACAAAGCCCATCATTAAGAGAGTAGCTAAAGACTAGTATGAGAATGGGAAAGACTCCTCACAAATCAATCCTGAAACTAGTTGCTCCGACACTTGAAATGGCAGCTTCTTGCAATGACTAATGCCCATCTATATTCTAAGGACACATATAAAATATGACAGCTAGCCTGTCCTGACATTTAGAAGCAGATACTTGAACAGCCCACAACAGAGAAACTTCCAGTGCTCTGGGAATCATTAACTTCCTCAGGAAGCCCTAAAAGATAAAGACCATTCAGCATAATTTTATTTCATTAACACAAGAACTTCTGCAAAAGGAACACAGTACTCCACTCTTAATAGTTCACCTACATCAGACCACTGTCTCTTGTATGAAGAAACAGACAGAAGGTTTCCTTCCATCTTTTTCTTTCTGCTATTTGCACTTATTAACCCTCAAACTGTGATATGTCATGAATAGCTCACTGTGTAATCATAAAGGGGATGATGTTTCATTGTAGATGAAATTCCGAAGGTTTTTCTGGCCTGTTAAAAAGCCTGGTATAACCAAAAGATATGACCCAGGCTCACCTGGAGTTGTGCCTCATACTGAAAAAAGTGTTGATACAGTTTTCTGAGGAAGTTCTCTTTATACAGTGGCCTGTCCCAAAAGCTGGTTTATACTCACCTCTGTATGTCCCCCATATACACCCCTTAATAGGAAAATATGGTTAATTTTTAGTTTTTCTTGCCTTCATTTATTTTCTATATAATAAAAATAATGAAGAAAAAGACATTAATAAAAGAAGTTGGATTTGAAAATACTAGAGGAGATCAGGGCATAGCACAGAGAGCAGCCTTATCCTGGTTTCATGAGATACATTATATTGTGAGAGAAATGTGTCCATGAGCAAGATAAATTCCCTTAAAAAAATTTCATGACACCAACTGGACCGAGATTTGTTCCCTGATTCACAGGTCTTCAACACTGCAAAATCTTCTGCTGTCAAACACCCCTCCCAGAACTTCCTGCACTACTTGAGTAACAGTCTGCCAAAGTCCCTTTTAGGTTTCACACGGTACTGGTTTTCAGCCAGGACACAGTTAGTTTTTTCTGGGTAGTCATGGGCAGGCGGAGCCTGAAGCCATGTGGGTGGGCCTGGGTTGTTACTCTGTACCACACACATCATGGCTGGGAGGCAGAAGTAAGGGATTCTCACTTCCGGGAAGGAAGTAGGCATGGATTGCTGTGGGGAAGAAAAATATGGGCATGGAGGGTCCGAGTGCCATTTGGTTCATTGTTTCGGGGGTCATGCTACGTAGGTTCAGCTCAGTGACCATTCTGCATGTAAATACAGCCTCTTTTAATAACCCTGTTGTTACTAGCTCAGTATTGTTGCTGTTACTGCTCATTTTCTTATCGCTTTGCTGTTTCCAGTAAATTATCTCAATTTGTAATCTCTGCCTTTTGTATCTCCCACCAGAAGGGGGAGGGGACCGAGTATGTGTGTGGGGACACTAAATTAGGGAGTGCTGCTCCTAAACCATGACAAGTGGCAGTGTCAAGGACTAGGTTGGAGGAAGGAGAAAAACTTCCAAGGGCACAGACAGAAAGGAAAATCAAATCCAGAAAAATAACAGAGGGATATGACAGCAAAGCAGAAGCCACCAACAACACTGAGACTTGGAATAACTACTGAAATAAACACTTGCAAGGATAGCCTTAGCTAGGAATAAAGAGACACCTCACATTGTTTCATTTCATGTATTAAAAAAAAATTCCTAATCTTTGGGCACACATACTTTCAAAACATATATTTCTCATTCTTTAAGGAGACTAGTAACATGCAAATTTGAACCTCCCTGACTTTCTAAGCCCATCCATCTTTGGGCCATCTTTCATGAGATAAGGATATAAACATGCAAAGATAATAGCTAAGCAAAGATAAACTGAAAATTAATTAAATCAAACACAGTAGCTGAGTAACCCTTTTTACCCTCTCAGATTTCTTTGTCTTATATTGTTGGGCAAAAGAGAAACACAAGAAAGGTGGAAAGCAGTTTCAGACTTTTGTGTGATCATCTAAACTAAAATTCTGATTTGAGGAAGAGAGACAAGCTGGAATCAAGTCTTGGAGCTGAAAACTCTCTGTCTGCTTTCACCTATTTACTCATACTTTCGGAGTGTCCATCAATAGAAATGGAGTTAATAAGAAAATGTAATCTTTGCAAAGACATACTGTGTTGTGGAAACTGGTGTGCTTCTTTGCAGGTGTATTCTGATATCACTGTTACAAGGTCTTAGTTGTTCACAGTACAGTGTCTTGCTATATATTGTTTCATTAACATCCCCTTGATTCCTGTGAAGGAGTCAGGCAAGGGTTGTGAATACTATTAACCACATTTTACAGAATGAAGACCAAGGGGTAAAATAATTTGTTCTTAGCTGTATAGAGTTGGGGCTAAAGCCAGGATTTAGAATTCAGTCTTATAATATTGCAAGATCCTTTCTTCAGCCTCATTTCTTCTCAGGGCCTCTCCTGAAGGTACAAGAACTGCAGCAACAAGAGGGCATGCAGAATATTTTCCTCCCTCAGCTCCTTGCAATTCCACTATCTTTTAACATGTAAAAAGTACCTACACTCTTTGAATCCAATATACCTGCCAACTATGACAGGACTTTGAGTGGTCTAATCACAAAAATTGAAGTTATTTGGTTATTTCTCTGAAACAAATGAAGCATGCTTTGATTAACTATGTTTGAGGATAGATCAAAAGTGGCTAAAAGATTTTTGACAGAATTATCCAATTCCATTATGTCAAAGAAAGGGATAAAATTGAACCAGTGTCAGATCTAAAGGGAATTATTCGATTTATTAATTTATTTCTGATTTATTTAACTGAAAAATGAATCCTGGAAAAAAATGCAGAATGATGATGCTATAATAGGGTGTTACATGTTGTTTAATTACTGCCTTTTTATAGATACTGTACACCAACATAACATAAAGCAATGTACATCTGTTGTAATAATAATTTTATCACTTAGCAGCCATATAGATTAATGAACCTTACTGTGTGCTATGTGCCTGTCTATCATATCAGGAAAAAAAGAAGTTTCATATAGAAAGAGAGTGGAACATAGTGAGATGGTGGCAAGCAAAGCTGTGGTGTGTTTCTGTTGCTGCCTGTGGGAAAGCTGGAATCTGAGCTGCAGAAGGCCCCTTGAGGTTCAGGTCAGCTTCTCCACAGTCACCAACAAGCACATCATATAGCTGAGACTGCAAAAAAGCCGGCACAAATATTGTTTCAGGGGCTCTTTTTCAGTTCAGATTTCAGTCCTACAATAACTCCTTTTTGTCGTTACAGCACTACATGTTAGATCCATAGTGTTTAATAGTGCAATCCCATCGATTGCACTGTGCTTTTACCTCAGCCTAAAGGATCACTCCTTCTCCTCTTTTTAGCATTGATATTATTTTTCCTCTATCTGTGCAAAAGGAGGAATATGATTAAGTATGCAGCTTAGCATATCTTCTATGCTGTTCAGGTGCTAGTACTGCTCTCATCAACAGAGTACTTGAACTTCTTCCAGAAGTGCCCCCTGCCCTTCTTCTGAGTCACTCAATAGTTGTTAATGTTTAATGGCTAAAAGTACGGGTGAGAGATAAAAGACAGAGAAGCATGCGCAGCAGATTTTACTCTGCAGAGAAACCTGGTGACCCTGACTGTGTCTCTGGTTTTTTTCACATTGCAACCAGGAAGCCTGCTAAATCCTACTTAATGCAAGTGATGATGACTTTGGATAAAGGAAAATAAAGCCAAGAAATTATACATAATTCCCTAGTGGCCTTTGCTCCCAAATGTATCATCATTTAGGCAATAAACTTTTCATTAAAGAAGGTTAAACTTATATGAGTTCCTTTTCAACACAATGATACAGTGCAGCACTACAAATTTTACGCAGATATATTTCATTAGGTTTTCCCCAGCATGGCCAGAATAGCATGCCTCCAGGACTTTCATACTGACTTTCAGGTTGCCCTTGTCTGCTAGGGGAAACCTTTAAAATTTAAAGGAAAAAAAAAAATGTACATTCTGCAAGCTGAGGAAAGAAATCCTACTTGGTGTGATTTGCTATAATGATAAATTTATCAGAGGCTGTTCATTTTATCTCCTGCAGAACTGCTCTTTGATGGCATTAATCTGCAGTAATGATTACAGGAAAGTAATTCAATGCTGTTCAAAGGGAAAGGTGACATGATTCTCTCCATCTCTTTTGTGAATGCTTCCTCAGACTGTTCAATAAATTACAGGTGTAGAAAGAGAAAAGATGGGCCATATGCAGCTGAATATTTTGGGGAATCTAGACACATGGAGCGATAAGAACAAGACTGCATTTGCAATAAAATATGTGTTGCAGATTCCTCGTAGACCTTTTATAGCAACAGGCACTGAGTCCAAAGTCTTGGGGATGTTCAGTATTATGTGTTTTTCATTAACTATCAGCAAAGATGAACTGCAAATTAACAGTAAATTAATGCTTCATAATATTTCAGATTAAGTGAATTAATGGTACCTTTTTGCATGGCCTTTTCAAAATTACAAGAGATTCTATGACTTGCAGGAGACCACTGGAGCTCATCTAGTCAGACCTTTGAACAAGAGTTCTAGGCTGTCAAGAGCCCAAGCCACATAAGGTTTACCTAGCTGTGTGTGAAAACACCCATTTATGGAGTCTGTGGCTTCCCTGGTGACCTGGCTCAAAGCAGGTCATATTTCTAAGAGTGATTTTCCTTCTATCCAGATCGAGGCTTCCAAGCAGCAACCAGTGGTCATTGCCTTTTGCTTTACTGTTTCTCCTTGCTTTACTGAATGAATTCTCAAGTTATTAGAAATCAATGTAATAGTGCCCCCTGACTCCAACACCACCTTCTTGAGGAATATTTGTAAATTGTGTGGGGTCACAATGTTACTCATAAGGTTATTAAACACTCAGTATTGCCACCAATTTATGGCTTACTTCAGGTGTAATATTCCAGAAGGAGACATGATATCACCACTGTGAGATTTAGGATTGGAGTAAATGTTACACACATGTAAAAATCCTTTTGCACAGCTTTAGCAGAGTCAAAAAGCCAGCTGATATATTACACAAGTAAGAGAAGTATTTGACAAGTATTTGAAGGTCTGCCCTGAGGCACTGCAGTGCCCTGTTGCACTCACACCACCAGCCCATAAAACAGCTCTAGAAGGACCTGCTCGCATCCGTGCTTTCTCTAGTGCTGAGGGATGCCATGAACCCACAGGCCACACAAATCATGACCCGGAAAGGCTACAGAGAATCTTGCACCAGGCTTCTATCCACCACACCTGTTTACCCACAGCTATGGTCACACTTCCTCACCTTCTGGTTCTGAGCATCCATGATAATCTCATGGCCTGAGTACATACTGATCAGCTACAGTCAGGGCCTTGTCCAGCTCACTGCAACAATGTGGTATCAGATTTGTGGTGAAGCTCCTGCCAGAGTTAAAAAGAGAGATGAGTATTCAGCTTGTGATCATTACTTGTCTGCGTTCATCTGTCTCAGGGGCTCCTGCAAAAGCACCCACCAGACCAGTCACACCTGAGCAAGAATTCTCATGGAACAATCAAAACAGAGGTGGGCATGGGAAGGTGTGTGTTTCTCTGCAGAAAAGTGCCATTTTCTGCAGGTGGATGTTGTAGCTGGTCCAGCTGGGTGTCTCGCCACTTGCAGTTGTCTCAGTAAGCAGGTTCCAGTGACATTCTTGGATATTTGTGGAATGCCTTACCTTATTACAAAGTGATATAGGGATACCCTTTCAGAGGCTGCTATTGCGATACATGGAAGCTTCGTAAAAATTATTTGGGGTATGTTGCCTTGGATGTACACTTTGTGAAATGTGCACTGGATATAGTATCTCCTTGGTGTTGGCACATGGTAGGAGGATGTGCTAACAGCAATTATCTTGGCTGTCCTGAAGTAAGTGCAAGTAAACATGACACCTTCTGGTACAGGAAAACATAGACCATCCTTGGAAGGATGATTCACAAGTGAGCATCATCTCTTTTTGGCTATGTACAAGCAGCCTGATGCTGTAGTATGGCTGTGACTGACATTTGTCTGTATGACACACCAGATGAAATAGCAACATCTCACTCCTGAAGACATTCGTGAAGTCCAACTTTGCAAGTAACAAGTGCACTTGGCTTTGAATGTACTCAGAACCTCTTGATACTTAGAGACACAACAAATGAGAGTATAGTATTTGATTATTTCATTACCAGCTGTTTTCCGTTGTTCCAGGTTATGTAGTCTGGAAAGAAAAAAAATTGCAAGGTAGTGGTACTGAACAAGGACATCCAAAATAAATCCAAGGGGAGGAATATTTACCAGTATTTATCAGTGGTAAAAATCGTCCCTGCTATAAATATCAGAGGAGGCAGACTTAAGTAAATGCCAGATGGTTTTGAAAATCATGTCCTAAGGATTTCCTTTCAGTGCATAAGAAAATCTATCCTTTCAAGAATCTTAATGCTGCAGATAGGATTGCAAGGCAGCAAAGACCTAAGGGGGTAAAAAAAAAAAAAAGAATAGTATTCCTAATTAAAACACAGAACTCAAGAGGTAAGATAACCACTTCTATACATGTCATGGTTTAACCTCAGCCATCAACTAAGAACCACACAACCACTCTTTCAGTCCCCCACAAGCAGAACAGGGAAGAGAATTGGAATATTAAAAGTGAGAAAACTCGTGAGTTAAGATGGTTTAATAGACAGAGCAAAAACTGCACACATAAAAATGGGAAACAAGGAATTAATTCACTGCTTTCCATCTGCAGGCAGATGTTCATCCGTCTCCAAAAACAGCAGGACTCAATCATGCATAGCAGTGACTTGGGAAGACTAATGCCAGCACTGCAAATGTCCCTACCTTTCTCCTTCTTTCCACAGCTTTATCTGCCAACATGATATCTTATTATATGAGATATCCATTTGGTCCATTGGGATCAGCTGTCCTGGCTGTATCCCCTCCCATCTCCTTGTGCAGCCCCAGCCCACTCACTGCTGGCATGGTGTGAGAAGCAGAAAAGGCCTTGGCTCTGTGTAGGCACTGCTCAGCAGTAACTAAAACAACAGTACCTTCAGCACAAATCCAAAACACCTCCCCATACCAGATACCATGATGAAAATTAACTCTATCCCAGCCAAAATCAGCACAATACAATAGACACATGAGCTGTTTCCAATAATGACTAGAAGGAAAAATGTGACAACCATGCTCAGAGGTCAGAATAATTTGGCAAGGAAAATGCTTTTAAAGACAGTAGCAAAATTAAAACTTTAGTTCTTGTTTTTTTTCCCTAACCTGTGTTGAGAATTTAAAATACTTGGAAAAAAGTGTATTTTGCTACACAGCTACCTAAAAGCATGCCAGAAAACTGTAGAAAGAAGGAAACAGGCATTTGGAGGGATGTGTGTGTTGACTGAAGCGTTTAAATTACCGAACAATTACAATCACACCATCACCATTTGACAGTGCACATTTCTTCACAGAGCTAGAAGTATAATAATGTCAAGCTTTTCTGAAGCATTTCTGATCAGCTCTCAAAGTCATTGATAGCAGCTATTACAGCATCCCTGACAGCACATCTCTGTCTGTCCATACTCCCCTGATCCAGGAGAAGTGCTGAGACACTGCACAGCTCTGCATGCAGATGCTACTCACAGCCCTGACAAATCCCATTCCAAAGCATCAGTGAAGGTTCTTTTCTAGAGAAGCATGAGAAAGTTAGGAAGAAGCCAGTACACAAGGTGGTAGAGACTTCAGGAATGCAGGAGGCTTTCACATCTGCTTTGCCAATAATACTAAATATAGACATAACGTTTGGTGCTAGTAAGCAGTGCAAAAATGGAGTTATGCCTGTTCCCTTCTATATTTTCCTCTTATATTTGTTCTTTATAACAAAGGACACAAAACTTCCCCAAGTAGTTCTTCCACTGAGCTCATATGATTTGGATGAACAAAAAAAAGTGATTTTTTTGGAGAAGACGTCCTTTTTGACATTTAAGGGTTCTGAGGGAATTAGATCAAAATTTTCACTTAACCTTCTCTGTATTAAGCTAAATACGTAGAACTTCTTTAGCATGCTAAAGAACTGCTTGTAAAGCATGCTAAGAGAAAACTGCTTGTAAACACTATTCTGTGTTATAGCTATACATGCTCCTAAATTTATTAATTTGTTTTCCAAAGTGTAGAGTTCACAGGGTACACAGTATATCACAGACTGCAATGTTCTGATTGCTACAACTGTGGTGACTTTTCCACTTCTACTCATAAGTCCTCTGTTTGAGCATGCACAGACACCTTTTCTGCTCTGAGACACAATGAATACATGTTCAGCTCCAACCCCCTACCCCCTGTTCTTTTCTAACTCATCCTTTCCAAAGCACTGCACTGCACCCTATAAGTTATTGATTACAAACAGAAGGACTCTATGTGAGCTCCTATGGTTTACCTTTGATATGGTGTATCACTAAAAGTGTCCAGCTTGCTTTATAGAACTGGCTTGTTATCCACACGTTCTCTGTTTAAAGCAAGAGTTTTCAGTCTCCCCAAGTACAAATCAGGAAATGTTCTTTTGATAGACTTACTTGGTATGGATCTAGTGTAATTGAATCAGAATTTATTATCCTGGAGTGAGGCATCTTGGACCAAGTTGCAATACACATCTATATAAATGTATTATGAGAATTAATTTTATCTCACTAATTATGGCTCAGATATTGTTATATGTATTTGAATCACACTTTTTTTTTGTTTACTCTTGTGTAAAAATAGACTTTCTTATCTATGTCAGTGGCTGCTCTGCTGGATATCTTCACATGACAACAGCTTTTCTTCAATTCACTTTCACATTTAAAATCAGTGCCAAATCAGATGTTCATGTGTTTTCCCAAGCCCTCATTAGGCATTCTGAATTTAGTCAAAAATAAAAGAAGTTGTTTTCCTAGAGTGTTTCCGTATTTTCTTTGTTATTTAAGAGTGGGCCTTTTTGAAAAATGCAAAAACCCCAAAAGAATTAAGACATGATATTTAGAAATGCTGATCTTCACAGACAGTACAAAGCTGGGAGGAGCTGTTGACTCACTCGAAGGTATGGTGTGACTCTTGGAGATGGTGCTGTGCAGGGCCAGGAGCTGGACTCGATGATCCTTTTGGGTGCCTTCCAACTCAGCTTATTTTGTGATTTTCCAATCTGTTATAAATGAAAGAACAATGCTAATGCTCTGTTAAAAAGCTATTGATTCTGTGGAAAAATATTGGTTCCTTGGAACTTCAGCTCCTCTCAGCTATCAACCATATTTATCAGTCTTGAAGATAGTTAGGAAGAAAAAATCGAAACCATTTTTCCTGAAAGTGTTTGTAGCTCAGGCATCCAGTAAAATTATCATTACAATAAATTAGAGCTGTTGAGAAGAAAGGATGTGGCCTGAGAGTAAAAAAAGACTGAATTCCAAAAGGCAGTGAGTGATTTAACAGTCCCATCAGCTTAATATCTTATTTATTTGTTCATTGAGTAACCAAACTGAAAATAAATACTATTCAGGACACCTTCAACTCTTTTCATCTTGCTATCAATTCAGAAATTTAAATCCAGAAAGTAGAGAAAATCGAAATTTTTAAATATGCATAGGAAGTTAAGTAATAACAAGAACATTTATTTTTTAAAAAAGATATTGAGGTTTTGTTTCAGATAAAATAAGTTTGTACTGGAATTAACAGAAGTTAAAAAGGATGATCTGCAGTGCATATGCATCACTAG
The DNA here is from genome assembly GCF_009650955.1 of Corvus moneduloides. Lineage (NCBI taxonomy): Eukaryota > Metazoa > Chordata > Aves > Passeriformes > Corvidae > Corvus > Corvus moneduloides. The sequence goes on along the minus strand of NC_045478.1, from coordinate 86,308,897 downwards.
AGCTGTGTAAAGAACGTATTGAGGAAAGGTTATTGAGAGTTCATCATTTGGCTTGGCACCAGAAATAAAAGGAAATCTTGTCTGTTTTAAAATCTCCAAAATTAAAATTTCAATGAAATTGGAGTGGGTTACTCAATATTTTTAAATTTTGAAAGGGTGTTTGACTTCAGTTTTCTCCATACTGCATTACAGTAAAGAATTAAAAAATAAAAGCACCAATAATTTGTAAAAATCCTCTTATAGTTTTTGGCCTTTTTTCTTTTTTTTTTTAATTTGTTAAGATGGTGAGTTTATTTTAAATAAAACCAATTTAACAAAGAAATTTTTTTTCTTCAGAAGCTGTCAGACTTTTGGGGTTCCTAACTCTGAAACTTATCTACCACTTTTTGAAAAGTTACCAAGTAGGAAGATCACCAACTTTATTTTTCGTCTGGGTAACTTTTAAAACTTAGAAGGCATTTTACAAAATTATTCAGAGGTTGGAAAGAGAGGTATAAACTTGATTAGTCCCTTATTTACATTCAGAAACAAAAGAAAATACAAAATTTTTAAAAAGAGGGACAGGGAAAATATAACTGCTTTCAGTTTTCTACTTTATTGCAAAAGGAAAAGCTGCTTGTTTTGCAGCCTGAGTGCTTCAGGGTGTTTTAACACGTTTAAAATTATCTATTCATCAGCTCTGGTAATTAGCTTATGCTTTGCTTTTCTGTGTATTATTACTAGGGGTTCATGTACTTTTATTGACTTATTATATTAGCCTCCAGGTCTTCTGCTTCATGCAAATGCTATTCCATTCCAGGTTTAACAATTAAGCTGTATTGTACAGTTGCTGCTGGTCACACTGCAGACTTTCCAACCTGTGGATTCATGACAATTAACAAGTATCAGAAAAAGACATTTGAAGTGTAATTACAAGGATAATTTATGTAATTACATTAACTTTATATATAATGCTGACAAATAAGGGAATGATAAAGGAAGGAGAGGACTGCTTTGGGTGGCAGAAGGGTAGTCAAGAGTGTGATATGGTATGGGCAGTCAAAGGGACAAAATGGAAGGACAGTACAAATGAGAAATGACATGAAAGAAAGTATGAGAAAGGAAGTAGCAAGAAGGGGAAAATAGTATATAGAGGTGGAAACTGCTAAAGAGATGATGACAAGAGAGCAAATGTACAGGGTCATAAGTTTACAGGGAAGGACTCAAGGAGTCAAAAGCATAGTTTAGCAGCTGACAAAAGGAATCTAACATTAAATGAAATTATTAGCTGAGCAAGCAGAGTCAGCGACCGTGTCTGCTTAAAAGGAAGGAAATCAGTTACCATCTAAGTTAGCTACCTAGAGGAACAGAAAAACAAACAGCAGTGTATTGATTCAGCAGAGAAGTCGTGGACAGCAGCATATCAGTGAAAGAGTTGGCTGAGCTATTTAATCCATCAGGTATCAATGGGAAGAGAGATGAGTCAGCAAATGGACAAATAAACAGATCAAGCAGTAGATTAGTGGTGAGACATAATGCAAGTTGTGAGAATTAGCTGTCAGAAGACAGGTACCTGGAAGTAGTTTCCCAAACATGCTTGGTGATGGCAGCCAGGCAATCAGAGATGCCTGCAGGGATGCTGATCCCTTAGCCAGGTGCTTGGCTGGTGCTGCTTGGGGACTGAGATCAGAAGCGAGACGGCACAGTAGCAGTGGGTATTTGCTTGCTCGTACAGGACTTCTGGTGAGAGAAGGGGAAAAAAGGGCCAGCAAAAGTTCTCATCAGAGGAACAGTCCTGCATTTTGAGTTTCTTACCTTACATGTGCCCAGCTTGATTCCTAAAGTTTGCTTTAAAGATTTTCAACAAGTCAGAGACCTCCATGCTGTGGTGAAAGGGTGACAAAGGGGAAACAGATGACTCCTGTTTGTACAACCTTTTATGCTTACTACACAAAGCAAGGGCTGTTCATTTTTCAGCCTCATATCCTATGATGTTTTATCGAGCAAAATGGAGAGCTGTGATTCAAACTACACTTCCTTTTTACCAGCCAATCCTTCCTCTCCATAGGCTTAGCAGAGAGGCTGAGGTCATTGCTGAACTATTTGTGCTAGAGAGTAGATGTACAAATAGTGTGAGTCAGGATGCCTCTTTGGTGTGTGAGGAAGCAGAAAGGAGAAACAAAACTGATGTTTACCAAAAAAAAGATGAAATAAATGAATATTTTAACTAATTCTACACACAGCTACTATATATTTTATATATATATATATGCACCTTTTACAATGGTATATCGTTAATTTTAAGTTTTAAATAGTCAAAGGATTATTACCACTATTGAGAGGCTTTTTTAAGGCAGTTATATAGTTTGATGAACTGGATCATGTGTTGTACCCTTTCTTCTTTGCCTTGGACAAAAGATGGAGGTTTGAAGGACAGCAGAAAGTAAGTTTTTGTTGATATATTTTTATTGGAAAAGAAGATAGACCTCATGAAGGACAGCTGGGATGTGAGGCGATTTCAAAGACTGAGATACTAGAGGAGAGGGAACGAAAGCAGTTAGCAAGGAAAATGGTACTCTGGGATGCAGCAGGAAGGGCATCGTCAGCAGGTCAAGGGAGGTGATCCTGCCCCTCTACTCAGCCCTGATGAGGCACATCTGGAGTGCTGTGTCCAGCTCTGGGCTCCTCAGGACAAGAGAGACGTGGAGCTCCTGGAGCAGCTCCAGTGGAGGGTAACAAAGATGATTAAGGGACTGGAGCATCTCTCTTATGAGGAAAGGCTGAGGGAGCTGGGCCTGTCCAGCCTCAGGAAGAGACACTGAGAGGGGACCTCATCAATGTCTGTGAGTATCTGAAGGGAGGTGCCAAGAGGATGGAGCCAGGCTGTGCTCGGTGGTGCCCAGCAATAGGACAGGAGGCAATGGGCAGAAACTGATGCACAGGAAGCTCCACCTGAGCATGAGGAAGAACTTCTTTACTGGGCAGGTGACCACACACTGGAATAGATTGACCAGAGAGGTTGTGGAATCTCCAGATGTTCCAGAACTATCTGGTCACAATCCTGTGCCGTGCTCTAGGATGACTCTGCTTGAGCCAGGAGGTTGGACCAAATGGCTCAAGGTGGTCCTTTCTAACCTGACCCATTCTGTGGGAGATACTGTAAGTTTCTGAGAGTTCCATTTTATGTATATATACAAACACATAAAAGGACTCTCCTCTGATTACATTCCTTTATGCATAAATAACTCTATACTCCTGTTGGACTGAAATATGCAACAGTCCAGTTTCCCTGATATTTCAAACACATTCATTTTAAAGCCTTGAAAGTCTTTTCTTCATATCTTGGAAAGAGATGAGACAGAGGGAAGCTTTGCATGTTCTTAGAAATTAATGTCACACTTCTTACTTATTTGCCATTTGGACAGACTGAATCTTCAAAGACCTCCCAGACTCAGCTTCTGAGATCTTGTTAATAGAAATGGCAAGTGTAGGATGCCAGTGCTTGTTTTGCATACTTGCATATTTGTACGAGTGCACAAGATCCTCTGGCTTTGCACACACAAGTTGGTGCATGCTCAGAGTTTGCAGGTTTTAGAAAGAAAGCTTTTGCCTTTTGTGTCTCATAAATTCGGTGTGATTGTTTTGATATTCAAAAGAAACAAATGAATGGATAAATGGATGAATGTTTCATTGCCTCTACCTGTGAAAATTAATTTCTTTGCCTTAGTTTAAAATTGTTTAGGATTAACGTCTCTTTTTACAATATTTTTCTACTTGCCTTTACTTTAACTGTACATTATAGTCAGTAGTTCCTCAAATTTTAGTAGGGCACATTTAAAGTGGAGCAGTAGTCTTGGTATGGAAAGCCAATACAAATAAGTTCATTATTTTGGAAACGATAAAGATCAACTCCCTCATTTGTTAATGTCACCTCTCCCATTTTTTAAACCTGGAAGAAGACTGGTACTTTTCCATTGCTTTGGAAATGTCCTGTTCTTTCAAACTGCCTCCAGAGCTACCATTAGCAGTCCAGAGAGGCCATTTAGTGCTGCTAAGGTGCTGTGTTTACTAGGCTTATGAACACATTAAAATTTAGCATATGCTTCTTTTTTTTTTTTTTTAGTTTTTGAGGTTTTGGTTTTGGAGTTTTTTTCTTTTTGTTAGGGTTGGGGTTTTTTTATTTAAATTTCTGGAATTTTAAAATTTCTGTATTCTGTCTGAAGTCGGTAGGTACTTTCTCTTCCTTCACAGAATCAAAATAGACTGCATAAATATCTGTGAAGGGGTCTAACCATTAACAACAAGAGTCCCTGATCAAGCAAGAGTAGTAATTGAACTAGATGATTTTGATGAGTGTCAACAGTCATTGACATATTAAGTACAATGACATTTAATATATAGTTACAATAAAATGAATATAAGACTGAAAACTGCTGTTAAATATAAAAAGTATTAAATTTGAGGTTGGCTGCAATTTTCAGAACCAAGCACAATGAAGTAAGACAGTAAAATATTTTAGTAGAGCTATGAGAGAGTAGCAATATTATTCATAAGCATCTCAGGAGCATGACTCACACATTTTACAAGAACTACATTTGCATGAATTTCCATAAATGATCAGATTTGTATTGTTTAAAGATGAAAAATAAAGCTTTCCAAAATTATCTTGGTAAAGATAGATATATTTTACACCTTGCTAGCTGTATGTACAATGTTCCCAAAGAATTAAAGAACCCAAACATCCAGGAAAAAAAACAAAGATGGAAAACTGCTTCTGCAATTTATTGCAGAAATAAACTACAATAGGGCCATAGTCCATTATTCTTCATCATGACTGCAATCACATGAGAACTGTATTCACTTACTAATGCATTCCTTGGTTGTAAATTCTTTGTTTTCAGCATGGTTACATCCTAGCTTGCTTTCATTTGGCTTCAGAAAAGCCAAAGTGTAATCTCTAAAGCAATGGGAGACCAAAAATCCCAGTAAGCTATGTTCATTTAAAAAAAAAACCAAAAAGCCCCTTCATTGCATATACTTACAAGGGTGAGAAATAGTGTGCCATATATCCCTACACTACAACAGACAAAGCTAAAAGTTGAATAATTGCCCTCTCAAAAAGGGCCCATTAGTGAAATGAAACCCAAAGCCTTGAATGCACTGAGGGGCAGTAGAAATTCTGAATGTGAATATGAAAAATATGAAGCATTGTAAAAGCAAAGCAGTAGGATGCCTAGAGGGCAAAATGCAAGTGGTAGGATTAATACTGAAATAGGTGCTGGAGTAACTGCAAGAAGACAAGAGCTTAAGGGACACAGATCAAAGTGGTAAATTAATATATACAAATTTGCCTACTTAAGGGAATGAGAAATCCCTTCCCAATACTGAAAGAAAAAAAGCCCTTTTGACTCAGTGTTTTGTAAAGATCTTTTTTACCCTTAGAGAAATGCAAACAGAGAAATTTAAACCTAAAACATTGCTCAGCCTAAGAGAATTAAGTTCTGGATGAATGGATGGATGGATATAGATAATGTATTATTCAGAGTATTATCAAGTTGATTTTTTGCTAAGGAGGAAATAAATACTTTTTTTTTTTGTTGAGGTGGAATGCTGATGTATTTGCTGAAACTGTTTCTGACTTAGAAATAAATCAAGTGAAACAATTTGGCCATGGTAAATATGCTAATAACTGTCTGTACAAACTTGATAAAATTCTTTTATGCTGCCAGTGTTTTAATTTATTAACTAATGTGGCTATGATGACTGGAAAATGAGTGTGTGAAGTAGTTAAACAAGAGGTGTAGAAAACATGCTCAAGGAAGTGGCTCTTCAGATTACTTCCCTCAGGGATATTCCAGATGCTGCATTACCCTGCTTTTGCCAGGCTGTGTAAAAGTAAATAGCAGTTTTAACAACAAAAATATTCCCTGCACTTCTTTATTTCTTTCTAAGAAGGCTTATGATTTTCTGTAATAGTTCACTATTCCTAAGAGCTAAGTCCAGTGCAAAAAGCAAGCTTTGTCTTTGACCCAGGGCTCCCTCTGGGATAGAGCACATCAGGACATTTCATCCTTCTTGCTGGAGCTCAAATTTAGCCCAGAGTGACTTTATGTGAACTGGTGCAGACAACAGGTATACCTTGTTTGTCTGAACTAGCCCTGCTCTGGGTAGCCTGACTGCCAAGGGCAAGGTCCTAAAGAAATCTTCAGAAATCTTGCCCAGACCTCTTTGTGGACACTTGGGCTGTTGGCCTTTGTTGGCATTGGCTCCATGACAGTCACATCCTTGGAGAAGTACATGAGCTAATTTCAGGATAGATGGACTGCATTTAATATATTTCACTACAGACTAGTCAAGATATAAATACTCACTAGGAGAAAACTTGCAAGTATTAAAAAAAGTTATCTGATACATTTTAATTCACTCCTGCTTACAGATGCCAGTTGTAATCCGTAATGCTATTTTTTTACTGATACATGTGGCAAAAATTATTTATATAATCTGTTGAAATATGCTAACAGTTTCAAATCATGAGTGCTTTTTAGACTTCATATATTTGTGGCAATTCATGGGCAGCAGACAAAAGACTGGAAAAATTCATTAAATAAATTACTCATTGTGGGTTATTGCACCTGCTACTTCCAAATGTGAATAAAGAAATAAACAGGCTTTCATTAATAAACTGAAACAAAAGAAGGTATCCAAATGAACTATTTCTGCTTGCAAGCATATTGCTGTGGTAAAATATCAACTCATTTAGTAGTAATCTGCAGTATAATTTCAATGTTGACAAATCTTTGGAAATCTGTATCCATGTACATAGTACAAAAATATCTTCAATAAATAACAGTAAAGCCCTAGTTGCATTTTCACTGCATGTACATATTTGTTCAATGACAAGCAATGACAAACTCCGGCTGGGTTACAGATGGCAAAGTTTGCTTACAGGTTTAACTTCCATTTCTTTCCTTTTTCTTTTTTACTGTATGTATTGCAAATCTTCGACTGATAGGAATTTCAGTGCTAGCCTTACTTTTTAGAATTGGCAGAATAATTAAGCAATGAAATGTAGTCATTTTAGCAGGATATTTTGATTTTATTGGAAGACAGGATTTCATAAAGAACTAATGATGTACTTTCCCACTCCCAAAATCATGCCTTTGATCATGGCTGTCTACTACTTCTGATGTATTTTCTCTTGTCTTAGCCTTCCAAATCTATCTTACTCCACCAAGACGTCATTAAGGTCTTTGAATGTAGTGTCCTCCCTGCAATTCTTCTTTATCAATTTCCACCTTCTGTCTTTTCTGTCCATGTGTCTCTCATATGCTGAGAATTCTGGAATTTACTTCAATAATTTCTTCATGTTGGAAGTCATTCACTTCTTGAACTGCTCTTGAATGTGTATGCGTGTTTCCATTAATAACTAAATACAGTAATCATAGAATGGTTTGGGTTGGAAGAGATCTTAAAGATCATCTAGTTCCAACCCTCCTGCTATGGACTGGGACGCATTCCACTAGACAAGGTTGCTCAAAGACCCATCCAGCAATACTTGCAAAGAACAAAATCAGATGGGAAGATCTCCTCTAACTATAGGGGTAAAGAGTGGTGGTACTATTGTTAACAAAGAAAATGGCCATGCTAATACAGGTCCTTAGCCTCCTATAGAGTTTGTTGTGCTGCCTGTCTTGGGTTTTTTGTGTATTCTGATGGGCGTGCTATCACCTGGCAAATTTGCATCTACACCAGAAAGCAGAGTTGAAAGCATTCAGAAGTAGGCTGACAGAGGACTTACAAAATGGGAACATACTGTTGATTTTCTTGCTTGGAATATACTGTCAAGATAGGCTGTGATGCCGCTTTGCTGGCACTTTTTGTTGTTTGCAGGTGTAAGATGTAAAGCTGATTGTTCTGAATTCATAGAAGGCTGCCTGCGTGACACAGGCTGCAGTGTCCTGGCAGTTATCACATTGTAATTATGTCTTGTAAAAACATATAAGTAAAATCTCTACTTGAAAATGCTCTTAAAAAGAAGTCATATAACACTCCCATAATAGTAACTGAGGGGTAGGCATATAAGAAATACAATTATAAACCAGAAACTTTACATAAACATGATCAAAACGAAATAGAACAGATAAAATTATAAAAAGCATATACAAGGCATAATATCCCCTAAATCTGTCAGGTTGGAGAATTTCTAAAATGAAAATCTTTTAAAATCTAATTTAAACTTGTCTAGTTCCAAGGACCTTCCAAGGCCATAAGAAAAGCAGCAAAATGAAATCAATTAAACTCCTATGGGAAATTCAGCATTGAAATATAAACTAGAATATGAACTTTGACTTATTTAACATCCAATTAATGTATTTCTCCATTTCTGTTCCTTTATGATAATTAAATAACTGTCTTTCAGCATTGTTTTTTCACTTGGAGCTGAGGACTCAAAGCTGCACAAGCTTTATATTAAGAAAATAGCATCAATCTTCAGTACTTCTGATTCTTGCTTTAAAAAGAGTAGGTTCCTTGGCCACACTTAAAACCTTCCCCAACGTTTTCAAATGGCCTTGCCATTATTACTTTTCAAAATATAAAACAACAAACAAAGACATTTTGAATAGCCGAGCTAAAAGCATGTTTCCTGTATTGTGCGGACCGCATCTCAGCTGTGAGGATTTGCCTTAGATTTACTTGTTTGCGGTACTTGTTTTTCTCCTGTTCTTAAAATACTTCATTTCCATGAGGGTTTAAACAAGGGAGTTGCAACCCCACAGCTTTAGCTACACCAAGTGATATAGATCTTATATAGTAAGATCTTGAGTTGCCTTCTCTTTCTGGAATGGAAATTACTGTACTTTGTTCTTTCCTCTGGACCTTCTCAGCATAACACAACTGTTTGACTGATCACATCGGGACTAGTTATGCACTGGCTTGTTGTCCTGGGTTGCAGTGTATTCTATTACCATCCCCATCAGCTGTTGAAATCAGGTGGGGCAGTGTTTCCTTGCCTCCTCCCCCCAGACTATCTTTCTGTTTATGGCCCATCATTGTCCTGCCACATGACTCAGAGATAACTCCCTCCGGACCATCTTCTGTTAATGAGCCTAATCAACACTTGGCCTCATGACTCATTACCCCATTGTGAGATGCTCCACCCAGAGGAAGGAACCAAGCATCCCATCGTGGATATAATCTGAGGCTGAACACCAGAGACATGGGCTTCCCACTGGATTTCCAGAGGATAGGTGCTACACAGCCACCACTGGACTGCCTGAGGAAGAGCAGACTGTTTTACTACAGGATCACTGCTTCAGAGGACTGCAGCCACCATTCTACCAGACTGCTACCACCACCCTGCCTAACAGGGTGTCAGGTTGTACCTTGACTCTGTCAGTTTGACAGTGTTTTCTTTTACCTTTTTTTCCCCTTTTCTTTAATTTCCATTAAATTGTTATTCTGACTTGGTGCCTCCCACTGGTTTGTTTTCAAACTAGTACACTTGTCTCCACAGTCACAGCAAAAGGGGAAGGAATAAGGAGCTTTCCCCAGTGGCACATGGGTCAGGCAGACTCATAGCCAAGATGTTTGGGAGAACACAAGCACCACACCTAATTGCTCTTCTAGGAAGTCATGGTGGTTGACAAGGGTTCAGCCAGAGGCATGATGCAGCAGCTTTTGCAACAATTTCCGTGTCACTGTGCATGCCGAGTACATACAATTTATGCCTTGAAAACTCTTCCAAATACAAGTTATGCCCTTGAGGGCATGATCTAGCTCTGTATAATTATTTCTTTATGGCGATATTATTAACATGCAACCTTCCTAATCCTGACTGGCCACTCTAACTTAGCTCCAAATGGTGCTTGTGCTCTGAGTTCCCATGTGACCAAATAATCAGGAAATGCAAAATGTGCGTAGAGATAGAGCCAAAAGAAGGTAAAAACTAAAACCTTTTTCAAGAGCCTCTGTGAAGTGACTGGTATACAGAGAAGCATCAGAAGATACTGAGAAAGAGGAAACACTTGCCTAGTGCTGTGCAGTCTCATGTGGATTGCCCCAAGCTAGCCCTAGGCTAACAATACATCTACACACACAGAAGTACCATGAACCCAAAGTCAGCCTTGTCAGAGTGATGCTCAGGTTCATAAGCACAGCCAGTCTGTGGGGCTAGTCTGCTAAGACCCTGTACTGTGGCTTGACTGCTTCTGCTACTGAGACTGGCATGTTCAGAATGGGTCTGATTTCATGTCATGGTATAAACTCCCCCTGTAATTCATAATTAGGTTTGATGAGGACTCAGGTTTCCCGAACGTTATCCATTTTTTTGAGTACCACCAAGACCTCTTGATGCTGACAAGAAGGCCATTAATAATCAGGGCATCTCTGTGCTAGAGGCTTCAGAGGAGTGGAGAAATTAGCAAGCAAGCTGTAAACAGTTTAGCTCAGGTATCAGAAAGAGTCTTGTCAAGCACTACAGATCTCAGCACAGGCTCACTTAGAGGTCAGGTGCTCTGCAGTCTGTAGTGAAAAGGTAAACTGGGTTCATGCACATGAGCTACTTGGCCTCTCTCTGCACTGCTCTCCACTGCTCTGCACTGCTATGCTCTACCCACCAACACTGCCTCTCCACCGTGTTGAGACACAGATCACAACCTGCTCCTAAAATCTCTGCCACAACTTCCAATTTGTTCCCTTTAAGAATCTGGGAAGGTAACAGAAGATCTTGAAGTGGATTAAGGAGATTGGGAATACATAACTGTGAACTCTCACCATATTGTTTCATCCCACACTTAGTGAAACATTCATTGCTCTTGATATTTTTCTTGACATGTAAAATATAATCCATTTTCTGTGCTGGCTCTTGCTTATACAGTTGTGATAGGATAGGAAAAACCATTCTTTGAGAGCATCAGCATGTAATGGACTCTTTTTGATCTTATTTTTCCTTTTTATTGTCTTGTCTTTTTTTTCCTCTAGTATAAACTTGACCTAAAAAAAATATGAACTCTTTCCTAACGCAGACACCTGACACCATCATCACTTTTAAAAATTTCTGCCTTGAGGAATTCCGATTTCTTTGTAGAGTAAGTGCAGTTTGTCTTTGACTTTTATGCACAGATTATGTATGCATCAGTTTAGGACTAAATCCACAAAGGAGCCTAAATCCCAGCTGGCTCTTCATTCTGCATATTATACTGAGCCCCTCTTTCCCCTTATGCAGTATCTCTGTGATTAGCAAGCGCATTGAGGTCTGGGTCTTCATGACCTCTGGTTGCAGTGTTAGCCTACGGGCTATAGCTCACTCTCAAGTTGCACAAAGAAATGGGATCTCAGGGTACTTCCTGCTGCATTATTCTACTCCTCATGGCATAGTGACATTGGGCCAAGGATAGTCTCTGAGCTCCACTCTTCACAGCTGGAAAAATTGTACAGGATAATGAAGGCTGGTTCCTACCTAGTCTGGCAGACACTGGCCCTTCAATGAGTGTTTGCCATCCAAGGGATCCTGACACTTAGGGTGGAGCTGAACCGGCTCCAACAAGGAAAGAGTGCAGAGATTAATGAGATAAAGGGCCTACAGTTACTTTCCTGGTGGCTTCCTTCTTCTGAGATACTGAAAGCTCAACATCAGTCTCTTCCTTCCCAGACTATTGCCACAGAAAGGCCGAGTGTGAGGAAAATCTAGAGAAGTGAGCCCCTGGCTGCCATCACAGTGTGATGATCATGGTCAATGGCAGTTTATCTTAGCCTGACAAACAGTGGCAATTCGTATAACATTCATCTGGTTTCCTGCAGAATTGTATAGATTTTTCTTATAATAATTAAAATAATAATTATTTTATAGAAACACTTTACAAGATAATCTCCTCTTCAATTTCCTTTAGTATTTTCTGGGGAATTACCATGGTTAACATAGAAAGTAGGTAATTGAATTTCATTTCCATTACCATTTTGACAGCCTGAACTCTTTCCCAGGGTGACAGATTTAATTTCTCACACATGGCTTATATTGTTTTAAAATGGAATAATAAGTGGCATGATATTGTTTCTCGCTGTGGCATCTAAGCCATTATTTAGCAATATATCCAAAGCATTTCTTCTGAATTGATAGCCATTAAAATTTGTAAAGCAGAACCTCAGCAGGGATAGATTGATACAGCATCACCGGAAGCAGCTGTGCTGTGCTGATTCACACAAGCTCAGGGTTTAACCTGTGATATTTCTGTCACTTTTTTTCCTCTCACCAACTTTTAGCATATTTTTCTTATTGATGGTCTGGAGCAAGTCATGCAAAAAACCCTGTGAATTCATTATACGCCCAGCCCTGCAGCCCAGTGAGCTATGCAAGGGGTGATGTGTCATTGTCAATTTGTGCTGAAGACAATGGCAGCAGAAGGTGTTCTGCCTCTCTCCAGCGGCACTCAGCAGCTCATAAGATTTAGGTTGCAAGAGCAAGCTTTGTTTGCATAGCTGCCAAGGACATATTTACAGCTAATTCCAGAGACACCAATGCTAGAATTAGTCAGAGCGTGATAAAGGGGGATAGCTCTCATGATTCCTTTCCAACACAAATTTGAAGGCTAATAAGTGTTGCATAATGCTGCTGCTTTCAGTTCAAAATCAAGTAGTTTAATTCATCTCTGAAATAACAAGTCAGTATTAGAATCCTCAACTGGATATAAATACTTGCTTTCTGTACAAGTTAATAGCTTTTTTGCATGCAAGGGTAGAGGAAGTTTAAGAAGGTCATAGTTTCCTACTAGCTATATTAAGAGACGGTCACTTGGAGGTGCTACGCATCCCAAAATGGGTTGCAAAAGTTCATAGGAAGTACATAGGCATTGCCTTTTGTACTTCCATGACACTGAGTTTTAGTTCTCTTTTCCAGAAAGGAAGTTTCTGTTCTATTTGTTATAAAATGGATGTGAAAATACCAGTTAACACAGAGAAGAATGTATGATAGCTAATCTTGAAAGGAGGAAGCCACTATAGCAGAAGACAGGAAAAGTCTAAAATAATTATACAGACTTAATAACTAAGTGTAGTCAGTCCTTTTCACTTGCTTTGCATTCTTGGTAACCATTCTACGAAAATTTTTTTGCCTCAGTTCCTGTAAAGAATTTTGTGATAAAACCATATGGACTTGAAATGAAGCAGCTATAATTTTTAACCCTTCAATTATTTCAGGCACAGCATCTGCAGCACTGGGAACTGTATTTCTATACCACTGTCACTTCCTCTTGGAGCCTTTAGCACATACCTCACAAAGACCCTATAGCAGCGCTCAGTGAAAACAGAAGTGAGGGCCAGCCTGTGATGTTTTGCTGAAGCTATTGCAGTCTTTTTTCAACCTGGTAAAGCAGAAGACAGTAGGTAAAGAGGTTATAGATGGGGAAGCAGCAATGATATACCAAATGAGAGAATAGCACTGTGGGTTACTCTACACAATAGTAATGACGTTTTTAATAATATTTTCTCTGGTTATCCATGTTGTTGAGAATATGTCTTATGTGAGAAACTTCCTGTTCCTTCCTCAGTAGAAAGTAAAAAATTAATATTTCACCAGAATTAGTGCAGCATTTTGGAAAATTTTGTATAGTTGTGGACAAGGTAAGAAACATTTTGGGGAATGCTGGCAGAAATTAAGGAAGCAATTACTAAAGGAGGTACAATGTAGATATATTCTGGAATGTATTTGCAACACTTTCCCTCTGGCATTTTAAAGACTCCTGAAGACACTTGCTGTGTCAATCTACTGGAAGAGAATTAAAATGTGTGTATATTACTAGTTAGCTTCCTTTGGGGGTTCAAATCAATCTCCAGCAGCATTGGTAGGTTAATCAATGCTATTTCCCTAAAACTAAACCAGTTGTTTCCAGCAACAGATCTCTTCTGCCCTTACAGGTGTTCTACCTTGACTGCAGCAAATTGGACAGGGGGCTAATCAGGTTTTTGAGCTCAGGGTAGCATATTTACTTTGACCTGAGGTTATGCAGATGTCAATCAAAGCCAACCATTTCCAAACCAAAAGAACTGCAACAGATCTTCTTGGCCACCTTGGCTTGCCTCAGACAGAAGTGTTACCTAGCTGGCCTCAGCCTACCACTGTGGAGGCCAGGAGGATTTGTAGAGGATTTTTCTTGCAACTGGCAAAGCATCTCATATTTATAATTAGTGCCTAGTACTGCTATGGATGAGCTGGCTAAAAATACTTTGAAAGAGAAAAAGGGGATAAAATACATAAATGAAAAATAGAAATGCAGTGTCTTTGTCCCTTTATATTTTCTGGTTTGTAAGAATGTATCTAGCCTAAACTGTGATGAAGTTTCCCTCTGAACCATTATTAAGAAGTCCAGCATATAAAAAAGTATGCTATCCATAAGCCAAATTTCATAAAGCAAATGTAAAGTAGGCAGATTTACCTTGAAGAATCTGTAGTCAGGGACCTGAGTACTTACCAAAAATTCATGGCTTCCCTTCTTCAGAGCATTCAAACTCCAGTAACACAACTACAGGAAAGGAGAGGGAAAAATTCAAACACTCAGTGAATCAATAGGAAGTAGGCGAGAAGCGGCTGTGAAGTAACTCGCAACTAAGTGGATTAATCTGGCACAAAAATTGGCAAGGTTTTTTCTGCTTAGCTTTACTAGCTGAAATTTGAACTGAACATGGAGCCTCCTGTGGCCTGTTTAACCTCCTGCAATCCTATTAATCTGAGAGATTAAAATGTTCCATTTCTTCTAAAGGAAAAGCAGTAGCCCAGAACACATGCTTACATGATTCATTAATTGTGGAGGAAGCTATTCCTGTTTGATATTTAACCGATTTATTATTATTATTATTATTAATTATTATTATATACAGTCAAAGTAAACATAAAAAAAAAGGTAATTTGAACTGAGAAATCAAAACCTAGGAAATCTCAGAATAAAACACAGATTTTTTTTTAATTTTGTGTGTGTGTGTGTTTAGTGATTTTGTTTTATTCCCAAAGGAAGAATGTGGTAAAATCAAAGCAAAATCACAGAGGGTTACAACATCCATGAATCTATGTTTGAATATAAACTTTTTCCCCATATTAGAAACCACAGTAGTTGTGAGAGTAAATAATGCACAGTTAACCACTACAGTCAATGAGTTGTCACCACAGTGACTGAAGAAGTTCACGTACACCTTCCAACATCAAAGCCTGCCACACACTACACTTAAAATCCTTGCTGCTAAGTGCCTGTCCAGCTCTTCTGATTAACTGGTTGGAGCATGGATTGCAGCCAGAGATTGCTCTTTCCTTCATCCCTTGCAGATGTCACCATGCATTGAAGAGAAAAGCATTATATTCTTCTGAGCAACAACTGCCTTTTGCTGAAACGAGAATCTTTGCTTCCTTCCAGGCTCATAGGACAATAGAGCTACAAAGCACAACCTGGTTTTCTTTATGGAAGCAATGCAAGATACAGAGGAAAGAATTTACAATAATTTTACACTCAGACCTTCTTCATTTCTTTTTTTTTTTCCTGAAATTTGATGTGAAGTTCCTAGGAAACTATGTGCTTATGTTAATGTAACATTAAGGTTTATAAATCAAGTTCTAAAATGTCACGAAATGCAGAAGTCAGGCTGTAGGCTCAACCTTTACTCTGGCTCTTTGCCTCTTTCTTAAAATAGAGTCAGTCTTTATTCTGTTATAAATTATTACTCAGACTACATAGGAGTCAGTATAACACAAACTAGAATTCTCTACAAAGGTTTATAAATAGTAAACGCGACAGAAAATGCTGTGCAGCTGGGCTATATAAGGAAAGGAGCAATTTACTCACAAATGCTTCAGTATGTTCTTCCTCAGGTTTCAGTTTGGCTCAATCATCCCTCTGTCTTGATCATCTCTCTGTTATTATTCATGCAAGGAGATTTTGGATATCATTGGTATCATGGAGTCCTGCCCCTCACAGTGATACTAATATTCATGTGCAAATGAAAGTATTCGTATGTGAATACAAGTATTCATTTTCTCCTTCTGTCATAGGTTAGCAAGCATAGTCCCAGAAGGGACGTCCTTGCTAAGGGGTGCTTACAGCTTCCTCTGGGAACTGATAGAACCTATCAGCTGGCCAGTTTGAATATGGACAATTCTCTAAGCCACTTAAAATTGTGATCACCTCTGTGATCCACATTTAAGAATAGGCAAACTCCCCCTCCAAACGCTCTCTCGTTTCCGGCGCTGGGACAGGTGGCTGCGGGCCCCAAGTGGGGGCCAGCGGGCCCGGCCAGGCCCTGCTTGGGCCAGGCCGGGCCGGGCCACGGCCATCCTGGAGCCATGGACCTGTTCCAGCCATGGAACCCCCCCCCCACTGCCTTGCCGTGGGCAGCTGGAGCGGCTCGGCTCTCCCCCCTCTCCACTGCGATAAGAAACATTCAACATTCCAGCTGCAAAGCTGCAAGGCCGAGGTGAGAGTAACCCTTTTATTGCTGTGAAGAGCTGAAAACCTGAGAGAAGAGAGAGAGGAGATGCTTAAAGCTGAAATTCTGTTGTGAAGCTATGATATATCAGAGTATCCTGTTGTAATTTCATGAAGATATGGGGGGTGGAGTGTTCAACTCGTAAGCAAAAGCACCTGCGCTGAGATAGGCAGATGCTGACGCAGCTGTAATTTCATGAGAAGTTTGGACAGGGAGAGATGAACCAGATGAGGACTTTTGCTCCAAACGGGAAAGGAGAAAACCTCAGTCCGTAGAGATGAACCAGATGAGGACTTTTGCTCCAAATGGGAAAGGAGAAAACCTCAGTTCCTAGAGATGCTCCCAGAGATAGTCCTAAAGATGAAGATGATGAAGACCCTTTGCTCCCAGGGAAGGAGAAGGGCCTCTGTTTTTGTTTCTGAACGGCTCAACCTTAAAATTGTACCCCAAAAAACTTCAAGAGTGGACCCTCGAAAGCAGTTGCGGGAAAAGCTGCAAGTCGGGGGAAAGGACTCACACGCAGGCAGAGAGACTCCTCTTCCTAAATGGACTGAACAATATTTGGAAGTGGGCGGCTGTCTCGTTGTGATAATGTTTTCATAGCACGAGCAAGAAGAGACTTCTCTTTCTAAATGGACTGAACAAGGTTATTATGGAAGTGGTAAACAGACTGAACATCTTAAGGGTTGTCTTTTCACATTGTCAGTGGGAGAAGGGAGGAAGGTGGGGGGAGGAGGAGAGTTCTGAAGGTGGTATAATTTTTTTTCTTCTTTTAGGTCTGTTAATAAACTTCTTTATATTCTTTCAAGTTTGGTGCCTGTTTTGCATTTCTCCTAATTCTTATCTCACAGCAGATAAACAGTAATGAGTATTTTGGACCAAACCACTACACTAAATTGGTGTTTCCGCCCGGGAACAAACCGAACCCGCGACAAATGGTGGAGAATGCGGGCAATTGATGAGAACTGTGAGATAATGATTAATTAGGAGGAATACTAGGCAAAGCAAGTATTAAGTCATAAGTTAAGTAGCATGATAGTGAGAAACTTATATTGTAATTGTATTGAACTATCTAGGGGTGGAATATGGTAGAAGTTGAATGTAATTTTGATAATAATTCTTAAATGTGTCTTCACAGAGGTGAGGGGTGGAGAATGTCATAGGTTAGCAAGCATAGTCCCAGAAGGGACGTCCTTGCTAAGGGGTGCTTACAGCTTCCTCTGGGAACTGATAGAACCTATCAGCTGGCCAGTTTGAATATGGACAATTCTCTAAGCCACTTAAAATTGTGATCACCTCTGTGATCCACATTTAAGAATAGGCAAACTCCCCCTCCAAACGCTCTCTCGTTTCCGGCGCTGGGACAGGTGGCTGCGGGCCCCAAGTGGGGGCCAGCGGGCCCGGCCAGGCCCTGCTTGGGCCAGGCCGGGCCGGGCCACGGCCATCCTGGAGCCATGGACCTGTTCCAGCCATGGAACCCCCCCCCACTGCCTTGCCGTGGGCAGCTGGAGCGGCTCGGCTCTCCCCCCTCTCCACTGCGATAAGAAACATTCAACATTCCAGCTGCAAAGCTGCAAGGCCGAGGTGAGAGTAACCCTTTTATTGCTGTGAAGAGCTGAAAACCTGAGAGAAGAGAGAGAGGAGATGCTTAAAGCTGAAATTCTGTTGTGAAGCTATGATATATCAGAGTATCCTGTTGTAATTTCATGAAGATATGGGGGGTGGAGTGTTCAACTCGTAAGCAAAAGCACCTGCGCTGAGATAGGCAGATGCTGACGCAGCTGTAATTTCATGAGAAGTTTGGACAGGGAGAGATGAACCAGATGAGGACTTTTGCTCCAAACGGGAAAGGAGAAAACCTCAGTCCGTAGAGATGAACCAGATGAGGACTTTTGCTCCAAATGGGAAAGGAGAAAACCTCAGTTCCTAGAGATGCTCCCAGAGATAGTCCTAAAGATGAAGATGATGAAGACCCTTTGCTCCCAGGGAAGGAGAAGGGCCTCTGTTTTTGTTTCTGAACGGCTCAACCTTAAAATTGTACCCCAAAAAACTTCAAGAGTGGACCCTCGAAAGCAGTTGCGGGAAAAGCTGCAAGTCGGGGGAAAGGACTCACACGCAGGCAGAGAGACTCCTCTTCCTAAATGGACTGAACAATATTTGGAAGTGGGCGGCTGTCTCGTTGTGATAATGTTTTCATAGCACGAGCAAGAAGAGACTTCTCTTTCTAAATGGACTGAACAAGGTTATTATGGAAGTGGTAAACAGACTGAACATCTTAAGGGTTGTCTTTTCACATTGTCAGTGGGAGAAGGGAGGAAGGTGGGGGGAGGAGGAGAGTTCTGAAGGTGGTATAATTTTTTTTCTTCTTTTAGGTCTGTTAATAAACTTCTTTATATTCTTTCAAGTTTGGTGCCTGTTTTGCATTTCTCCTAATTCTTATCTCACAGCAGATAAACAGTAATGAGTATTTTGGACCAAACCACTACACCTTCCAAGACTCCTGGCTACTGAAGATAAGCCTGTCTGGCTTAAAAGGAAAGAATGGGAACACCTTGAAAGTAAAAAAGTCTTTAAAGCCTTCTGCTTCCTGAACAGCTGTCAGCAGTAGCAGGACAGGACTCTGCCCAAGGTTGCATTTGTCCAGGATCCCACTTACAGCCACAGTAAATACCAACTGTGTGATGGCAGCTATCCTCAAGCATGGGCAAGGAAGACAGGACTGATCATTATTTGCCTCATGGCCCATTCTTTAGTCACCAGTCACCCCACATGCATCTTTCTTACTCCTTCTCTGAATAAAACTCTTTCAGATCAGCAGAGGAGGTATATATTAAGGAAACTTCCCCATCCAACCATCCAGGAGCCAATCTGACAGTCATACTCACACCACCTGAGCTGGGACTGAAGATCATTTGCAGCTACACCACCCTGGGGGTTGCTGGCTTCTGCTATATCTCTGTGTCTGGTCACCTGGCTGTGCCACAGGTCCCTGGGCCCTTTTTCTGCAAAGGGTTGGCAGTTCCTGGCCTCTTGCCTGGGGCTTCTGCCACCCAGAACTCAGTCTGCAGCTTGCACTGCAGCTTGCACACCGAGCCACCTGCACTGAATGTATTCCTCAACATATATTATAAATGGGGTGTTTCACAGACATATGTATAGCAGTTTCATAAAAGGGTGGCATGTAGGGCTCCATCATCTGTCAGAACTCCAGCCCAGCATCCATGCTGTTTGAACTACACCGTACCTCAAACTGGGAAAAGTACCACAATAACTGTTCATGTATGTGCAAAATATCTCTTCCATGTGTGTAACAAAAACCACAATGTGCCTTGGTGGAAAACTGGCCTTACATCTGAAACAGTCAGAAAGAAGCAAGAGAGGAGAGGCTTAGATACTGGTAGCAATCAGTTCTGTTTCGAAAATGAAGCTCTTGAGAGATAAAGAGTATATGAGAAGGCTGTGCTTTAATTTCCCAGCATGTGAAGGAATATAGTCTAAATAATATCCTGGATATACCACATCTAAATATGAATGCACTATATTAGAAAGAAGTCAACTTCTGGTCAAGGTTATTACCCTGGATAACATCTACTGAGATTTTTCAGGCTCCCAACAGCAATCTTCATCACACAAGTAAGCACAGTATTATTATGTCTGTGACTTTTGAAATTTTGATAGCTTTCATTCAGATACTTATCTCTGGACAGAAAGAGAAATTTTACAATTGTACCACTGCACAGTTGTCCCAGTTATAAATAAATTATTTCAATTGTAGTCAAAGGCATAATGCATACTGCTTTGTAACAAGTACCTGCTTCATAGAGATTTTTGAGTGGTCTCAGATTTCTCTTTGTGGAATATTTTTACCTGCTGTGCATAAGGATGTGTACTTGCCTTGAGGATATATTCAAGGTAAAAGCTTGCTCTAAGTGACATTTTTTCATTCTGCATCTGTATTGGAAACTAGGAGAGGGAAAGGCATCTCCAAGTGTTGTGAGGAGGTCACAGAGTCTGTTCCAGAATGAGAGTAAGGTATACCTCTGGACCAGGCGGGTGAGATACAATGAAGAACTGATAGACTCTACTCTGCCATCATCATACACTGGTGAAAGGAATGAAAGCCTATGCATTGTGAGATAAAAGGATGCTTCACCACTGAGTTTAAATGCCACAAATTACTTCCTGCTGCCACTGTGTGCAGTGAGGAAAAGCTCTCCTCCAAGGCTCAGTGTTTTCTGTACTTTTCACCATAGTCTTCATTTTGGGCGTTACCCATGACATGATGTAGCCTAACGTGAACAACTCCCTGGCTAAACCAACTTTTCTTTTTTACATAAGCCTGTTGGCATATCATAACGTCATGTTTAAGTTCCCATCCATTAAATGCTATTCTTTGCATCTTAAATTATTTCAGACACTTTCCTTTCACATTAACTAGAATTAACATTGACGTTGTGATATATTGCAAATGACATCTGTTGGAGTAACTTTTTCCCTAAGAACTATATTTCTTACTAGCCATAACCTCAGAATTTTGGGGAATTATTATATAATGTTGTTTCCAATCAAAATAAATGTGTTCAGTTTTCCTATATGCAGTGACATTAAATAAGTTACACAGCTCAGTCCTCTTCCCACTAAATTTGGTGTCAAAACTCCCACTGACTTCATGGGACCAGGATTTAGATCTTAGGTGATTACCATTCATAGAAACTATGGGTTAACGTCTAAAAATAGGAAAAGTTTGGCCACATAAATCTCCTAAGACCTAGAAATTTTAAACATATCTGTCGCTGCTACTTATACAACACTCTATATGCTTTCAGCCCCCCTTTCACATGCTTTCATTAATTGCATGGAAATACTTGTGAATACAGTCAAAAAATTAAATAATTTTAATATTTATTTTTAGGGGCAATTTTAATCAACAGGAAATAGAAATTTACCTATCCTCCTTTCTCCAGACAAGGAAACAAATCTTTTGAAGGTTAGCTGCCAAAGTAATATCCAGAGAGGGGCTTTTGCATGTTTAACCAGATGTGTACACAAACTTTAACTCCCTTATTGTCCCCCTAATCCAGAGGTGTCTAAATTCCCTAGTCTCTTAAGCGACATCCTATGTTCTTGTGCCAGAAAAAAAAATTTCCAGCTGTATGATATTTGGTGTGCCTTTTTTTCACAAGATTATTGCTGGTTCTGACCATGCCCCAAACTTTCCCTGGTGTCAGGTCTGCCATTCCTCACTCTAAGGAATGAGCAATGTGAGAAGTTGTTTTACACAGAGGAGCCCTCCACCGAGGAAATACTTAAGTCCTGACCCATGCTGAATGGGTGAGGAAATTCTCAGTGCAATTACTCTAAACCCTTTCAAAGAAAGACTTCCCTCAGGAGAGTCCCTGCAGGCTAATCTTTCCAGGTGTCCAGCGCAGTTTGTGGAGGACAGTGTTACCAGACATAGGCAGAACATTTCAGAGGATTCTAACCTTTAAGACTGCATAAACTACCTCATTTCTGCAGAAATCCCAAGAGACAATATACCTCCAGAGCATGAGGCCCTCCCTATTTTTTCAGGCTTCAAGAAAGGGATAGTCATATGTTGCAGGCCCAAATGAACACTAAATATCAATATTTCTTGCCTAACTCAGCTCTCCTATTTAGTGTATTGATCTGCCCTTCCTTTCCCATTCCTACTGCTGTGGAACAAGGGAGGAAAAAGAAGCAGGTTCACAGCATTTATGTCAGCTCACCTCAAAACTACTCCCAACAAGAATTCCTATTTCTTCCCTTTTCTTTGCAGGGGTGCAAATTGCAAGTTGCATTCTAGCTTGCCAAACACTCTGCTCAATGTTTGTGAAAAAAAATAAATTAGGGTAGAAACCCAGAAATGTTACTGGAAAGGGCACATGGGGCAGAAGTTGCCTGCACTCTTGCATGTCCCAGTACCTCTACCTGCACTGCTGGATGAGGAAGAACACAGAACTTCTCTCCTTCATCACAGCTGTAGCCTGCCCTGGTTGGGAGCACAGTTACAAAAGAATTGCAATCTCTTATCTCACCATGCAGACCATTTAGAGGAATAATGTCAGGAAAAGCATAAAAACCAACCAGTCAACCAACCAACCAACCAACCAACTAACCAAAAAAACCCCAAAACCAACCAAGCAAAAATACCCCAACAGATAATTTTTCTCTTAGATTACGATTAGTTAATAATATTACTTTACTGTCTTAGAATCTGAATTCTTTGTTATAACTGAACAAACTGTAATACATATTTTTAAATGTCAGAAATCCCTTCTGTATCCAAATCAATATAGAATAATACTAATAATTTTCCTGTAGTGGTAGAAGAAATACCTGAGGCAATAAAATGCTTTGAAAGGATGCTTTCCTTATCAAAATTCATAAAATCATGAAGGCTTAGTGGATTCTAGTTCTTCTTTTAAACAGATATTTAGAGAAAATGGGGAAAAGGGTTATTTTGCCACATTCAAGTGTGGCTTTTTCTCAAAATTCTAGGAATCTTACGCAGTATATCAGATAAGAATTCTTGTCCTTAAGAAAATGCAGTGGCTTTGCAACTAAATGTTACCCATCTGGCCAAAAAATTCACCACAGAAATTGTATTCAGTCATGAAAAGAAAAATTGGAGACAAGCATTAATAACATTTTTATACTGGTTTTGCTCCAAAATTTTTAACAGTCAACACAAGGGACAGAATATGAAATAGTCATGAAACAATAATAAAACCCTATGCATTATAAATAAAGTGAGAGAATCATAGAGTGGCCTGGGTTGGAAGCCAGAGGTGAGGCTGACAGGTGGGTAGTTCACACAGTCCTCATTTCTCCCCTCTTTAAAGATGTGTACAATATTTCCTCTTTTCCAGTCACCTGGGACTTCATCTAAATGCCATTTTTCAAATATCATGGCAAGAGGCTGGGCAACTACATCAGCCAATTCCCTCAGGACTCTGGGATGCCTCTCCTCAGATCCCATAGATTTATGGTGGTCATGAACTTGATCTTCCCTTTCAGTGGGAGGGACTTTGCTCTCCCAGTCCCCATCCTGCTGTCCATCCATTTGAGAGGTGTGGGAAGAGGGGTTGCCATTGAAGACTAAAGCAAAAAGTTACGTACCCCAGCCTTCTCCTCTTCCATAGTTACCAGTTTTCCAGCACTGTTTATCAGGGGGAGCATGTACACCTTCTTTGACCTTCTCTTTCTGGTTAACCTACCTGTAGGAGCCCTTCCTGTTACTCCTTGTGACCCTTGCCAGTTTCAGTTCCATGTTTGCCTTGGCCTTCCTCAGCCCATGCCTACACTACTGTCCTTCATCTCTATACTCTTCCTACAACCCAAAATATTTAATGGGGAATATTTCTTGTTTTATTTAATTTTACAGCAAAAATACCTCCCAATCTATCTTCCTTTTATTTACTCTTCCCTAATATCCTAATATTAGTGAAATATATCAGGACACTTAGAGCAGAAATTGGTTGAATTGTCATAGGATCATTCAGGTTTTGCAAAAGACCAGGTAGTCATTATACCAATGTGACTATAACTGCTTTTAGACATTACTTTGGATTTTCCTTTGTGATCATCTTAATTTTAAACAGCAAGAGAAAAACCTAGTGGCTTTTCAAAATGCCAGCTACTGCTACAGGTTTAGAGACTTGTCATAAAGTACAAATATGATAACTAACAGGGGGGTGCCAGAATTAACTGTGGTAATAAAGCTGACTCTTTAAAATACATTGTTCTCTTTCAATTCGGAATGCAGAAATTCAGTTAGAAAAAAGAGTCAAAGAACCAACATTTTCCACTTTTCTCGACTGTTGAAGCATCTTGAAAGTCAGTGGAGATAAGTAGTTTAAATTGTTGAATCTTTAGTGTTACTTTTTCTTTTATTTTTAATCATGAAAACAATACTTCTGGGTTAACTAAGTGTAAAAAGATTCTTTACTCTTTGTAGTCAGAATATAATGTGAAACAGAGCTCCAAAAGAACTTTTCATTTGATCTCAACACACAGTACCTATTCAATCCACATTTTCACAGCATTTATTAGACTGCAGTTAGTATCTATGGGCAACAACCAGTTATTCACTAATTTACTTTATCTTCTACATTCACGATGAAAAAAAAAAAATTAGACTTCAACATCTCCATATATGCAGTGGGATGTGGTAATTGATGTCTCGCACCATGGGAGTTCAGTCTTTACTGAGAATTATTTTATCAAAAAAATAGCTCTTCTATAAAATTTGTGTAATTGGTATACCCATTAAACTATTTTAAAAAATGAGGAATGCAGCTTTGTGCCTAGCTTTTCTACTTTCAGGAAACTTCTCCTACAAAATTTACTTAGAAATTGCAGTAAGATATTTCCCTGGAGGGACACAGATTTTGGGAGCTGTAAACAGTCAGTTTGGAAGCTGGTCCACACAGGATCTTACACAGAGCAATTTCACCATTTTTGTACTTAAAATGCTTCCTAGCCCCTCCCTCCAGTCTGCATTCATTCAGATGAAACAACCATAATGAAGTTTTGACTGGGCAGGGGAAGTCCCAAAGCCAGCATCAATCAGCTAAGCTCTATTGAAGTCAATGAGCTGAGGTATCCTGGCTGAGGTACAGGCCCCTAATCTCTAAAAAACGTATTATCTACACATTTGGTACAATAAAATGCAGCAAAGCTGTGAAATTTCCATTTCCAAGTTGAATAGGTCTGTGGAGGTTGGTGATGGATGGAAGCAGCCCTGATCTCAGTGCCAGCGGGGGAAGGAAGGATCCCCTCTCTTGCTGTGGCTGGGCATTATCACATGAAAGGCAGCATGTGATAATGCCCTGGGAAGTATTAATCTGGAGTGCAGTGCCACTTTTTCCTCTGCTAGAGTGAGGCCTCTGTGTGTACAAACAAACAAGCTGCAACAGGGCCGGGTGTCCTAAGCCTTCCACCAAATACAAACTTTCATGTATTTATTTATTTATTTATGCAGTGTCTGCAGGGCATTTAAAGGTCAGTATGGATTACCTTGACTTGATAGTGCCTGGAAAGTTCTGTCAACTGTAAGTGCTTAAACTGAATGCCATGGAGCTATTTAAAAACTCTAACTTGCATAAAGGTACCTCTCAAGTCACTTTCCTGTATCCTTTGTTTATAGGTATGTCTTGGGAGTTCTAGTATTCCACATTCCTAACATAAATTTTGCAAGTATGAAAAAACATCTGATGAAAACGCTTTTGTAATCCTGACTCTCAAAAAAGATACCATCAATTACAGGCCGTTTTGTGTCTGTTAATATTGGGGTTTCTTCAGGTTTTGGGTTTGGGTTTTGTTGGGGATTTTTGTAGTTTTGGGATGTTTTGTTTTGATTTGGCGATTTTTGGTTTTGTTGGGATTTTTTTGTCTATTGCTAGTTTTGCTCACAGAGGTGACAAAGGAACAAAAACCTTGACAAAAAAGCCACATTAATTCTCCATTAGTCTGTGTTCTCATTTACACCAGGCTTAATTTGAGACCATATGTGTATTTCACATTGTGCCAGCATAAATGACTACACAGGTTCAGGGCAATACAAAGTCTGCCCTAAAACCAGAAATGTTCAGATCATCCATGAGCACTGTTACCCAAGAGGCCAGTTTATGCAGTGAGGTTAAAGGAGATAACTGGAAGTCTCACCTTGAGCTAATGATCCAACATACAGGATTTAAAAAGTGAAAATTGCAGAGCAATAAATGAGTGTACAAGAGTCCCATCATGCATACAGCTGAACAGACAGAAATGCATAGAAATGGGCTTACTCTTTCAAACCCCAGGGTCGTATGTGTGGGAATAACCTCAGTTAATCTACGTCATCTAGGACAGACTGCTAAAGCAGTTTTTAAAATTTATTTTCCAGTAAAGCCACTCTTGTATAGCTTATGACATCAGGACAGTCTCACTGAATTGATTAGAATGTGGCATAAACAGGTGGATCACTGGAGGTGCAAGGACTGAAAGCATGCTGGAAGGGAAAAGGAAGGAATAATTAGTGGTATAATCCCCTAAGTGTTTGAAAATCCAAAGGAAGAGGGCCACTGGGAGTGAAGAAATGAAGGTGACTGCATTTGCTTGTGCCTGAGAGGTGCTATGGAGGTGGTGAGCTGAGAAGTTTTTTGTTTGGGAGGAGGTGGTCAGTGATGGCTGAGTCAGGGCCTTCCATGGGCATAGCACTGGTTTCACGGGTGTTTAGTGGGTATCTCCCCACCAATACTCTTCACCAGACAGGAACATCAGAGGGATCACAGACAATGGGTGACAGCCAGACAGCAATCTGGCTGCTGGGGGTTGCTTGCTCTAGGCAAACCAGGACCTGTCTGGGACCACACAGGCAGCTGGCATCATGGTCCTTCACCAGTTTGACCTGATTTGCTTAGATAATTTACCACTCTACTCTTCAGTCCAAATACAGATTAGTGAAAAAGTCCTTCCTCTTCATGTTCTGATTGAGAGGGTCTCTATTTTCTCATCTCTTTTAAAGTGATGATTTCATCCTTTTGCTAATAGTTCTATTCTCAGAGACCATCTAAAAATTCTCTAAAGAAAATCCCATTCTCCTTCTTGAATGCTTTCCCTTTTACTTATTTTGCTGTTCTCTGCTTTTATGACTATTGCCTTCTTTTTCTTTATTTAGACCACATGCTGTATCATTATTTCAGCTCATTTTCTTGTACTTTAATAACTTTTGCTCATTCCCACAGTAAATGTGATTTGCAAGAACTGTGATTTTGGAATCCAGAGTCTCCTGTCATTTTTCTTCAATGTTCAGCATTGCAATACTTTTTCTTTCTTTTTTTCAAGTCTCTTTGCTTTTCATGTAATTAGACTGTTCCTTTTCTCTTATGCTTTCATTGTCCCATATATCCCTGATCATGTCTTTCCTTTGCTCCTCATCACTTTATTTTTTGCATTTGTGCTGAACTAAAACAAGGGATAAGTGCAAAGTTGCCCTCCCCACTTCAAATCCTTCTTGACATGCTATACTTTTGACCCCCTTTCCACCCAGTTGTGCAAGCCTACCCTATTCTTCTTATTGAACATAATAATTCTTTGTTTTAGAAACTGCTTTACCCTCTTTCACCTCCATTTTCTCATTTATGCAAAAAATATTGCATATATGCAATATATGAGTTACCAAAGTTACAAGTTCTAATACCAGCTCTGAATATCTTTATTTCTGTATCACCTCTTAAAATATATTATTCAAGTTGTGATGATGTGAAAAATCTTTTGTATTTAAGTAGAAATAGAATTCAAGTGAGAGCATCTTGTAAATTAACTGCTAACACATGCATTAGGCAGAATAAGTTTGATATAACACAAAATGGTATTTTGATACAGCCTTTCATTTTATTATGAAAAGCGTACTTCAGTCATTCAGGTTCCCAGGATTATGAATTGACAGTTGACACTGAGGAAAAACAGATTTATTCTACTTTGGGCTTTTTTAAGCAAAGATCTAAAGAGTCCCCCCAGATTGTTGGACTTGAGACTGACTGTAAAGCTAAAATTTATTTTACTTGTCCCTAAGCTCCTGCAGAAGATACAGGTTCTTCATACTTGTCACTGTTTTGCTCAATTTAATACATATTCTCAGAGAAACCCTTGCCTTGAGCCTGGCAGAAGGGGTGGTCTTCCCAGGCCCAGCCAGTGACACTGTGACCTGAAACTGAGATCCCAAGTCTGGAAATGATTCCTCTTAATGCACAGGCTCTTCTCACTCCAGCCCAAGCAGCAGTTAAACATTTTAAGCATAGCAAACAACTTCAAAGAGGCAGCCTAGTTTTTTTGAAAACCCAGGTAAATACATCATTCCACATACCTATAATAAATCAGATGTGATCTTCTGAACATCAGCCTAAGCAGCCACTCCCTGGGGTTTTTGCTAAAGCAGAAATGCCTGAACTTTACCTGGCCCCATTCATCCTGCCCTGCTTGTCTTCCCTCATACCAGCTTAAATCCCATGGGCAAGCCAGGACCAGAGCAGCACGGCACGGCACTGGGCTTTGGAACACCAGTCAGGGTGGGCTTGCACACCAAACCCTCAGGGCCAGGGTCTCTAGGTATCTGTAGAGTGGTATCTGTGGAGTCTGATGGTGCTTAAGGGTTGTCCTTAGGAACCTAAGTTGCCATGTAAGTACGGGCATCCCATATGTGAAATATTTCACAAAAAATCCTGTTTTCCAGGATGCTAAATGTTGCTTGACAAAGCATGACTTAAGTATCTTCAACTTGGCCTGATATCCACAACAAGACTCTCAAAGTAAAACATTTCTGGCATGGTCATTAGCACTTTTAAGTAGGGTTTTGAACAATTAACGTTTTGTTGTGTTCCCAGAAGACAAGCCAGTTGCTTTCTATTTAATGAGTGCCAATTCTGATATTGTGACTGGTTTTTTCTGAGCAATAGTGAACACCCACCTAAACTCTGAGGATGTTGTTGTTTTCGGAAAGCAATGCTTCTGAGGGAAACAAGATTCGGTTTTTTTCCTCTGGTCTAACTTGCTCAAAAGAAAATAAGTGTTGAAAGTGTTTTAGTGACATAAATAAAGCTCTGGAAAATTAACACTGATACTGAACTTTTCCACCCCATAAAAGTCTAGATTCTCAACCACAAGGAACAAAACTTGTTTTCAAGGTAACAATGTACGCTGAAGATTTTTGTTGCTGGAAATTCTCTGAGGTAACTTCCCCTGAGAATAAGGCACACTTTGGAAAAGAGGACAGACAGAATAATTTTTCTGTATTTACCAAGTAACTGAGTGTTTTCTCAGTGAAAAGTCAAGTAGTTATATGGTTGGATTTTGCTAGTCATTGACTGTGGGATTAAGTGATTTCTCCTATAAAGTATTTCTCAGGTTCTTATGACTTATGTATAGTCTGTATTGATTTCCTGTATATTTAATCAAAATTTCTCGTATCACATACTTTTGCTGTCTGATAGTTTCAGCAAGTAGACTCATTGCAAACCTGTGTCTCCTTAGAATACAGCCCTCCCTTCCACTGGCAATAGTAATGTTATAAAATAACAGTGATTAGTCTCTGTCACTGTAAAGCACTTAAACCATTTTTGCCAATCCAGCCTTGGTTTCCAAGGAAACAGAAGATAGTAACACAGGAGAAAGATTTTTATTTTTGGGGGGGGGTTGCTTTTGTTGGATTTCATCTGTCTTCAAACTTCATTCACAAAGATGTCTTTCCTCCATATTTTTTCCTTTAAACCTATAGATTTTAGGGTTCAGTCATCTGGTTTTCATTTTGCTGCAACTGGTTTTAAAGAAAATTTGTTGCCAGCAAAATTTAACAGGATGATAGACTTGGATATTGGAGCCCTGGGTTAATTCACAAAGTTGTCTTAAGTCAGTTTCTCAGAGATAAAATGAAGCCTTAGTGGAGCCTGTTGCTACTGTTATTATCAGGAGTAGGAGAGATAAAAGCTATTACCTAGATTACCACTTTTACCATATTGAGATACAAGTGTAGAGATGAGTAGATGAATACGCAGTCAAATTAGATTTGGGTTACTATGTCCTTAGAAGGAGGGTTTCGGCCTTTCTGAGAAAATGGAGATACTTCTTTAAAGCCATTTGAAATATATTACTATCTCACCCTTCTGCATTAAGGACTTTTGAAAGGTTATCTTATCAATTAGATTGTCTTGATTTTAGGTGCAGTCCAGAAGGCACGTGTTAAAATTTTAGAAATTTAATATATCAGATCAAATTAGCTGTCTGCCTCTGTAGACAAACACTTCTAAAGGTCACAAAGGTGAACTAGATACAAAGCATTATTTAGCACACAGTAATACTAAAGAGAAGTACTATATTCCAAGAATAAAGAAGCTGAGCTGAGCTTCTTTTCCATGCAAAGCTTGTTCATGAATAAAAATGTAATTTTTTTATCAATTTTTTCTTACCAGTAATTTTGTGACAAAAGCTAGGGGTGACAAATGAGATACCCAAAATAACCAATTCAAAACATTGTCTGTTCAAAGGATGAATGATCATATAAATTACTTACAGAATAGGCTGCCATGCTACACAAACAATGAGACAGGTCCCTCTAAAACAGAGGAGACTGATTGCTTCATGTGGTTTTTATTCTTTTCTAATTTGGAAATATACAAGAGATAGAACAGAACACGAGATGAATAGGGAAGGTGAAAAAATCTACTTATAACATACTCTTTCCCTCTCCATATTTTTAAAAAGTATTGTGGCCTGTGGAAGCTAAGAATGCTTCTATGTTTTTTCATTACCTCTCTTATTATCTGCGTTGTGTACTATATGGGAACACTCACTGTGAACTAGTGTTTCTCTGTGACAGGTATAGCTGTTCCTGCCTTGAAAAGCTGATGACTTTGATTTCAGTGAACATCACCTCAGTGTTTAGGTGCTGTGTTTTGTCTGTTATTGTTGTAAAGTTGTTTATTTCCATCCCTGGGCAGGGGAAAATAAAGCAACATAGTCAATATACATATGTATTTTTTTACATCCCCAAACGATAACTTATTTTCATATCTGTGCGTGTTCCTCCATAAACAGAACATTGTGGCACTTTATCCTTTTTTTCACCGCTCCTAGAGAAAACAATCATATTAAAAGTCTGCTCAGGCTCCCAGTGCTCACTTGAGGCAGCTGCTTTAGGCACAGCAGCACAGGCAGCCCAGCACTGCAGCAATGACACAGAAGAGCATATCCTCTCTACAAGTGGCAGTTTTGAAATACCTCCGATTTTTCCTTTGTTGTCCTAGAGGAGACCTACAGAAAGCACAGCTCTAGACTTGCCTTCCCATTCCTTCCACCACAGTGCCTTCTGCCTCCCTCAGAGTCCCCTCCAGCCACCCACTGACTTCTGCATTTGGTGAGGGTCATGGTGCAGCCCAGGTGCCAGCAGCGGAGCAGGACTCTCACCATGCCACAAGCAACTCCTGGACCAGAGCAGCCAGACCTCTTTGGCACCACCAGAGATGCCTCAAACCCCAGGGGTGAGAAGAGCATAACTCTGAGCACTGTGACACTGCCAATTTCTCTGAGAAGCTCACTGGCCTCCACAGCAGGTGCCACCAAGGTTTTAGCAGCTGTTGGCATGGATTTACATGGTTAGCAGCATCACTTTTTTAGCACAGCCATTCTCATTGCTGATGGGACCCCTGTCCCTAACTGCTTTAGTCACCCTTCAAATGTGCATTACAAGTGAAATAATTGTATTTTCTGATGAACAAAATAAAATTTGTCTCCCAAATTTATGTATATGAAGAACAACTATCTTGCAAGATGTTCAATGATTTTTATTTCTTATACCATTATATCCCCATGGACTTTTTACTGGGACCACCAATTAGCTTCACAGACACAAATGAGAAACAAAGATACGATTTTTTGCTGCTGTCACCATGGGACTCATTTTAGTTAACGATAGAACAGGGAAACCTTCCAGGTCTTTTTCCCAATTCTCTCAGCTGTCTAGACCCACAAACTTGATTTTACCTGAGTAAAGACTTCATCAAATATATTTATTTTCTTCCACAACAACTAAGCATAGCAGTTGGCTCAGCTAAAAGGAGCCCAGATTTTCACATTGGTGATATTATAAGGGGAACCATTCCTGGCCCATTTCTTTCTCTTTACAGCTTTTGATTTACAAGAAGTAGGCTGCCTTTAGAAAGTAATAACATGGTATCTTTACAATAAGTGTTGTGCAGCAGTATCACAGAGTACTTGTTTTGGAACAGATTCTTATGGTCTCTTCCACCAAGAAACAAAAAAGCAATTTACAGAAATAAAAGTCGACAATTTGAGAGATTACTTCACCCATTTTTGCATCAAGGCAAAGTGGGATTGTGTGGAACTGCATGGTGGCAGGTAGTAAATATGGCACAATGATGTCCATAATAAAAATTGCTAAAGGGAAGTGAATATCACATTACAACGCACTTTCAAGAGTTTCAGTGAAAGTTTTTATCTTAATATTATCACAGACTTGATACACTAAAACTGGTACTGTTTGGTGTATGTTGTATTTTTATTTAGCTAAAACTTAATGCCAGGGGAAATATAGCTACAGGCCTTAGTAACAAATAATATGAAGCATGTAAATTTAAAGCAAAGACTGCAGTACTGACTGAAAATGTATCGTTTGAAGTAATTCATAATTTTATTTGTATATTGTGAGATAAAAGAATTCTTTTTTAATGTATTTTTTCTGCTGCTACTTAGATTTGAAAGAGAAATTAGTAAAGAAACTTAAAATGAAAATTAATGCTAAGATTTAGGTGTTAATGCCACCCTCATTTTAGATTGTAATAAATCTAAAAATTTTTAATAAATCTGTAAAATAAACTTGTATTTGATGGTTTCCTATTCTGAAACCATAATATTTTACCTGACGAGTACTCAGTACTCTGATTCCTTTTCTTCATTATTCCTGTTTAAAGTCTTACAACATGAATGGTTATAAATCTCTGATGGCTCAAAACTTATCCTACAAGGGTTTTAACAGAGGGATTTCAGTACTGTGTGTTATGAGAACAGCCTGCTGAAAACTCATGCCAAGTTATAAACAATCCTTCCCAAAGGATATCAACTTTCCATCACAATTCCCTTGTGATTTTCAGAAGTCAGTATGTGCTTTAAATTTTGGCTCTGTGAATGACTTTGTTTTCTGTTCTGGCTTGTGGCATCCATTTTCCGTACTCTCCTAATCTTCTCGGGTAAACTCTGTGAAAGATAATTTAGGCTGGCAGCTCTCTAATACTCCACCCAATACATTTCTGCAGCACCTGTGCTCTGTCCTTGCTCAATAATCTACCTGAAAATTTTAACAATTAGGCTTGCCTCCATGATTTGAATTTAGAAAGGAGTGGATGGGTTTCCAGAAAGTAGGACATCTACCTGCACAGAGAGGACTGAAATACTAGTGCCCTCTGAGGATGCTTAATTACTACAAGCAACCCTAATTAGTGGGAGGAAATGGGGGAAAAAAAGGCAGCAGGATGGACATCTGGTACAGTTTCCTG
This sequence comes from Corvus moneduloides, assembly GCF_009650955.1. Lineage (NCBI taxonomy): Eukaryota > Metazoa > Chordata > Aves > Passeriformes > Corvidae > Corvus > Corvus moneduloides. The sequence goes on along the minus strand of NC_045478.1, from coordinate 86,275,391 downwards.
ATCTCTACCTCTTCAAAATGTAACTTGCAGACAAAATCTGTAAACTGAGCAGTAAACCTCCTGTGTCCTAATGGATCATGATGTGAAGAACACAACACTTTGATGATTTCCCTCTATGTATAAAAAAACTCCATCTTCCATTCCTTTGTATGCTTAAAATAAAAAGGTACTTAGCAATTCATAAGCCAGAAAACTTGCCCATTAGTTCCCTTACTTCTACAGTAATGCTGTCTTATGTGCTATGAAATTACTTCTACAGGAGTCAAACTACAATTTATAAAGAAACTGTGTGCACATAGTGACAGCCAGCAATGATCAGAAGAGGAGGAGGAAGGTTGAAGAGTTTTTGCCCTCCAAGTGTGGTATCAGCCAGCTTGGAGGAAGCAAGTGTCAGAAGTGGACACGTCCCAGGGCATTAATTTCTATCTGAGGTAGAGCAATTCGGATCTCAGTTGTTCTGCCTCCAAGTTCCCTACACAGAAGTTTGTTATGCCTTTATTTTCTGAACTGTATGTCATATTATTTTACTTCTCTCTCCACTTAGAGATTTGTGACCAAATCATCATTTTAGTCTAAGATAGAATATTTTGTAATTAATTAGGCACCCTTAATCTCCCCCAACTTGTCCTACTTCTTGTGACGCAGCAGCAGTAGAAGATCCACGGGATCTGATCTGCCCTTCCATCTCATGGAAAATCTGCTGAAGAATGTGAAACAAATTGTAAATGAGAAGTACCGTGTTGTGCTCCTGATTGCTGCTCTCTAGTTTGTCATCCCTTATTTATCCCAGGAAAAAAAAAGCATGATAACACATAAAACAAAGTATTCCACTTGGGAAAATAAACACTTATTATCTGTGAAAAATACGGAGGAAGTTATTGGCAGCTTTTAGATGTTTTTTAAATGTTTTGGTAGTACTCCTGGAGTTTTCTTCAATCATTCTTCCTTTCTATTTTTCAGGCCTGCCAGTCTGTAATTTATTAGTGGCCCACAACCCAAACAGAACAAACCCAAAAAATAAAACTGAAATAAATATGTGTTTCTAACTCATGATAAGAGCATCATGTAATTTCAGATTAAATTACATGCTTACAACTTTTAATAGTTTCCATTAGTGAGCAAAAAAATTACTCAAAAAATCATCAACTACCTACAAATTGACGTATTTTTTTACCTGATTAATTTAATTATCATGCTTTGTTAAAATTGTGCAAGTAATTAAAATATAAATCAAAGGTGAATCCTTCACCTTCACCTTTGATGGAGCATGCCCTTCATGCTCCATTTACATTTTGGCATCAAAAGTCATTACTTCTACATTTGCCTATTGCCTCTATTTCCACTATTGTTTCCTTTTTTTACTTCATTGTCTTTTTATTATATTGTAGTTTTATACATAAATGTATCATTCAGAAAACAAGCTTTGGGCTATTTTGCTATAAATGTTTTATTTCTGATAAGCTTGAATGCTTTGATGTGGTTTCTTTAAATGAATAATTTCAGAATTATGATTCTAAAAAAAAATTCTAAGAAAATAGGGTTTGTAAATCAACTTTCTGACAAGAAAGAAAGAAGGAAGATGAAAATCATAAAATTTTACCTCCAGGAAGGAGCTTTTTTGCTTTTTGTGTTTAGAATATTAGATGTTTTGAAATAAATTTTAATATGTCCTTCATATTTCTACTTCTTTTTTAGGCAAAGTCTGTTAATTGGTTTTCTTTCCAGAAATCACCTTCCATGCCATGAGAACATATGTAATACCAAGCATGTACTTGAAACTCCCTGAACAAAAGGCTCATTAATAGAGTTTAAAAGTTTATTAATTGGTTTCTGTAATTAGGCCATCTGTCACAAGAAGATGAAAACCTATGTGAAAAGAGTCATTCATTTGTGAATTGGGAAATACTTTCAGTGTTTTTACTGTTTACATCCTTATTATTTCCAAAGACAAGAATTTTTTCCTCCAGTACCTGCCACTTCTACTCAGAAGGAGATATGTACTAGAAAGGCAGAGAAATACTACAGCATGTTCTCATTTCACATTGTTTCTTGAAACAAAAAGCCTCATTCTGAATTATAGAATCCTATAGGTTGGAAAAGACCATTAAGGTCATTGACTCCAACTGTAAATGGCCATAGGCAGCTATTTCACAGAGAAATCAGTGACATTCAGGTGCTCGACTACTGATTAATGATATGAGCCATGAGGCTATCCTCCCAAACATGGGGAAAAAAGAAGACAAATATTTTAATGTTTTGCTTTATAGACAAAGTGTTAAAAAAGGTGATCCTGTAGTAACTTTGTCTCCTGGTTGTTGGGTGTTAGATACCATACTAAAGTTGGTTTTGTTACAAACTCCTCAGGGTTGCCTTAGTCCAAGTCTGTAGATATCAGAGGGTGGATTTGCTGCTCCTCTGGAGAAGAGATGCTTAAGTGGGAAAATATCCCATACTATTTTAGCAAAGACAGAAATGTTTCAGAGCACAATTGGTGGCTGTGGTACATTGTTTTTAGGGACATCAGAGCTGTGACAAATATGTCCCTGTGCTGGAGGAAGCTTTAATGTTTCAGGGCTAGTAGCCAAAAACCTAGCAAAAAAAGATTTTCCTGAAATTTTCAGCCATCTCTGAGCTCAGTTTTGTTCCCAAATTTTCCACTTAATTTTTTGTCTTGGACTGAAGCTGTGAAGTTCTCTGCCCAGGCTGAATTAAATCTTCCTGCAGTTTACACTTGTAAAAATCATGGATGACATAACTGTAAACTTGAGGGAAATAAACATGGAGGATGGCAACTAATCAGACACAAAACAGACTATTTCAAGCAACAATTCATATAAATTTCATATTGCGAGAGCTGAGTGAAAAGCTTCCATGCTTATGGCTCCTGCTCAGCAGAGTTTAACCCTGGTCCCATTTTCTGGGGTTCCTTGTACCTAACCAGTATCAGCAGATAATATCAGACAGTGTAACAGACCATGCCGAGTCCATGATAAGGAGTTGAACTTAGGATTTAAATGCTAAGAGCACTCACCTCCACAGCTGGAGCAAAGGAAACCAATTTCTTGGCTGGTAGCAGTTCTCAAGAGCTGACATATAGAGCTACTAGAAGGAACCTGGTGTATCTACATTTCTAATGGTTCTACAAGACTCAAGTATCATGCATGACTACTTCTGTTTGTGCAGATCACCCACAGGAGACTGGTGGCACTTTCTTTAGTTGGACAGTCCAAAAAATTTAGACTTCAGTGTCAACTCTGACATGCATTTTGATAACAAAAAAAGTGACAGTTTTCATATTTGTCATAGTAAATCACCCAATACTAAGCCAATAGAAACATTAATAACCAGTATATCCTCTGCAAAGGAGGTCTCCAGAAAAGTGCTTCTTGAAAGTCATTTTCCAGCAAAACATTCTGCAATGAGATGATCTCTAGAGCTCTCTGGAACTCCTAAAACATTAGAGTTTAAAAGACAGAAGCTGCTCCTGGAACAAGGTAAAAATGTGGTTGTGTGTTCATAGGCCAAACATGTCTCTCTACAAACAGTACTTTGGGAGAGGCAAATCAGGATTATGTAGCTTCATTGTACATTGCATAGTATTTCAAATAGACTGGGGAGCTGGCTGGATGAGAAGATGGGAATTTGGCAAGCACTCTACAGGCTATCTGGAGCCAGGAGTATTTATCATGGTCACATAACTAAAGGCCCAAAAAGTATCTATATACAAATGGAATATTAAATTACAAATCAATCCCTAAAAAAGCAGTTTCCAGGAATTTTGAGAATTTCAGATTGATTGTTGTCCTAGCTTTTATTAACATTACTTGTAAGAAATAAAATTTTCAATCATAAGCAAAAAAATTGGGATTTTACCAGGGATTTTGGTGTTCATTTCAGATACCATACCTATTTTCTACAAGGGTGTAAGAAATTTTTTGGAGGAAAAGGTCTTGTATTAACTGTCAAAGAACTGAGGCACACATACAAACCAGCCATATGTAAAGCACTTGACTTGCTGTTGTGGTGGCCACAGTCCTGTGTGTTGGTTTGCAACACACAGATTCCCTTTCTGTGACTGACAGGTGAAGGTCTAAACTGTGCATTCAATTAACAAGATGTGCTGGAGCAACAAGAAATGACATTACCTGACTCTCAGTTATCCCTACCTCTTTTCCACAATCAGTACTGCTGAAAAAAGGTTAGTTCAGCAAATGGGTCTTATAATATTGTCAGCTTCCTAGGTTTGATTTGGATTTAAAGTTAGTACATTTTCCAGCTCTGAGGGGTTGCAAAGAAAAACTGAGAAACAGAATCCTGGCATCTTACACAAACACACACACACACACAAAAGACAAATAGAAAGAACCAAAAACATCTTTGCAATTAGATCTGTTTCTTTTTAAACCAAACTTTATAACATTTCAGACCTTGGTTAATATGTATTTTGGGCTTTTGAAAAGCTTGGAGTTTAAAACACGATTGCTGCTGCTTCCCAAAAGAGGTTACTTAGGAAGAGGCATCACTAATGGCTGGTACCTTGTGAGGCTGCATGAGAAGAGTCTTGAAGCATGGAATAGCAAGGAACAGAAAATACCATGGCTTGCAGTGATTCATGGAGGTTCATACTGACTCTGAAAACAGGGAAGTTATGTAAGTTTGAAAGGGATAAATAAATGACAGGAAAAAAAGGCAATAGTTCCAAACCATGATAACTGCAGGCAAAGCCTGAAATCATTGCTTTATGAATAAACCTGCTGCTGCTGCTGCTCACTCAGCATCTCCTTCTCTTGTACATTTGCTCTGACACAGTCCATGCTCAGAGTTTGCGTCCTTTCCTTTCCTTCTTCTCCTGGAGATAAAAACCTAATTGCATTAATGAGTTCATGTAAGGCATTCATTATGCCATAAAACACTGAAAGCATCTTTGAACATTTGCAATTTCTTTTTATTTGAAGATATTTTATTAGAACATTAGCAACAGGCCCAGTAGTTTTAATGTCTCAGTTATTTACCACTGATTTGGTGATGAGTTTTTGACTATTTGGGTTTGGACAGTTTTTTTGGTTCCTTTTTTTTCTTCTTTTATGACAACCTACAGGAATAAGGAGAAGGAGCTCTTGATAAAAGATAGATATCTTTGAAGCTAAGACAGAGTGAAAATTTGGAAAAAAATAGAACCCATAACAAAGAACTTAAATCTGTGTAGCTACCTTAATCACTATGTTTCCTGAATTTGGTACTGAGGATAAATTACAGGGATGAATGTGAATTTTCTTATATTCTTTGCCTTGTGAATGTTCCATAAACACCAATTTCTACAGAAGAAGTTGATTTATCCACCTTCTCATAATGTATTTAGCAAGTTACTTAAGCACATGCTTATGTACCTTTAATCACATTGTTTTGATGGATTTGGTTATAATATTCCATCAGCTTCTAAAAATATTCAGGTACTTGAGTGCTTTGTTTAACGAGGTGGTAAAAGCAGGAAATACAGGCTACAAATTACCTATGCAACTTAAACAGGAAAATTTCCAAGAAAGAGTTAACAATCTTCCTAACTCCTATATGTATAGCACCATGGGGAGGACAAGGCTTGATATCTTGGGATTAAGCACAACCATAAGCCAGCCCTGAATGCTGCAATGGAACTTGAGTTTTCTATGAGCATACTGCTGAACTTGTGTTCATCTCTAATCGATGAATAATAAATACACCTTAAGCCTACTAATTGTCTAGGGTTGTCTTACATGGCCTATGTCTCAGAATAATTGAAAGCATTTCAAAATTCTTCTCAGTTCAGAATACATGATATTATAAAATAAACCTAGTGATTATACAGTCATTAATTTCCTTCAATTATTTCTTTCACTTTAGCAAATCTTAACTATCCAGCCTCTCCACAAAGCATCATGGCTTTCCCACTTGAAGTCAGATAGAGAAAACACTTTATAGGCTAGCATGAAATTACTTAATTTGGTTTTATTACACAATTTATTTTTAAATCCTGAAATGTGAAGGTACACTCTCAGTTTTATTTCCTTTAAGTCTGTTCATTTTAAGAGAGACATCTATTTTTGTTTGTTCTCTGCATACTCCTACGAATAGAAGAAGTAGCTATGCCTCTCAACAGAATGAACTAGAGGGTTTGTTTTTGCGTGTGCAGTTGCTCAAGAAAAGGAAAACAGAATTTTGCCAAGAGAGGGTTCTGTTTGTTCTTTTAAATTTTTTCATATTCTTAAAATGACATTGCGCTATTGAGTCTCCTAAGCTCCAGTGCCATACATCAACAGCATCCTAGGGCAGAGACAGACTGACAGGCATCCTGTCTCTTGCTGCCAAAACTTACACAGATGCCTTACAGAATGCCCCACTTCAAGATGAAAATCATTACATCCAGGACAACAGAAGAGGCATTTGCAAGTCTGGTTCTGGGACCGTAAGTCACAGAGCATCAACATCTTGAGTGCAATAAATAACAGCTCAGCAAAATCCGCTGTGGTCTGACAGCGCTTTCTAGACGTTACTACAGGACTATCAAGGAGGTGCTAAACATTTCAGCACTATGAGCCCTGAGCCTTGCTGTACCAGTAAACCACAGCAATGGAAAGGATGCAGGCTGCATGCCTGGAAAATTTATGTGTTTCCCAAGCTCTGTGAATCACTGCATCATATCACAAGACTTTTTGCTTTTGCATTTAATTAGAGGACAGTGATGATTTTCATAGTGATTGCTGCTAGAAACGCACCCAGTAAATCAGCCATGTAAAAAGTGGGTGAGGTTTTGAATCTATAAAGGCACATAATATGGAATCTAAATTTTATTACAGACAAATGAAAACAGCCATATAATTCAGATTTACAATCACAGATTTTCTTTGTTTAATTAAAACACAATTTTCTAATTGCAAGAGTAGAAAATCTGGCACATGAGCTTTTTCCAAGTGCATTAACAATACAGTAACAACTGTGGTACATACAGACAGGCAGAATTTGATTACTGGAATCAGCTATTTTACCCAAAGTCTGCCACCCTGGAACTTTATTTCAAGAATGAAGCATCATTTCACAAGTGGTATAATTTTATGGTGTAATAAACATTGAAATTGTAAATACAATTTCTGGAAAAAGCTCTCTTTACTGTTGCTTGAAACATTTTTTTTTTATATGTAACTTTTTTTTTTCTTAAATTGCATTTGAAACAAAAGCCAGTAAATTCGGCCCCTGCATGGTTATATCACTCCACTTTCCCTAAGAGTAAAAATCAGGAATAAAGAAGCAAAAAAATAGAAGTGTAATGTGAGAATATTAAGGCCTTCCATTTTTACATTTCAAGACCTATAAAATTATCAAGTTTGTCAGAGTTATTTTCTGTAGTAATTTAGAATAGATTCTACTAGTCCCTCTAATCTGGATCATCAGTCTAACTGTGTCTTAATAGTGCCAATATTTCACTGAGACTATCAGCCATTGCTCAATAAATGATGATTGCTTAAAATACTCTTCCTGGCCACTTTGCTTTTGGATATGCTTAGTTAAGTTACTTCTGATCCTGCAGATACACCAAATCAGGATATGCTCCGTGGTGCTTGCTTTCAAAATTGTCAACATAACAGAGCTGTAATTCTAGGTAAGACTCTGGATGATACTACAATAAAAATACTAAAACAGAAATTGCTGTAACATTTGAGTGGTTGTAAGAACTTAGCCTTTTCTTGCTGGTTGCTTGAATTAAAAACTGCTTGGGTCTAGCTGAAGACTTTACTTTCATTTCCATGCTTTGACTGGCTTTCTGTTCAAGGACTTACAGAGAGAAAATGTGTACCAGAAATCAACATCAGCGTTTCAGTCAGTGCCTCAAAGCTAGCCACCTATAGCTAGGTATCAATGATGTGACCAAGATGCAGAAACTGAGCAGCTTTTGCCAACCAGGGTCACAACTCCTACTCATTCTCTGCACAGCTCAACTTCACCAGTATGTAAAGCTTTGAGCTGCCTAATCCAGCTACTTATACCTCTTCAACTGGCTCAGCCTCTGTATGAGAAGAGCCAAATGGAGAGCAGTGGTCATGCAGAGGATATCTCCCACTTCCTGTTTTCCATGAACACATTAACTGCCCCCCACCTTCCTCCAGCACCTTATTCTGTGCTCCTTTTTGGAAGGTGATGGAAGCTCTTCCACCAGATAATTTAAAAAGGGTCAGATCAGTTCACTAGGTGTTAAGGATTTCTGAGACACCAGTTATAAATATGACACCTGCAATGATTCTCTGCTCAGACAAGGTAGAAAGTGCCTGAACTTGTAGTGGAGAAGGATTATGATTCATTTTTCTTCTTTAAAATTGACAGGGGAAAAAATAAAGTGATATAGGAAACGGCTGATACCTCAAACAGCTGGAATACACTACAAAAGAATTTACACTAGGCTGGTCCCAGCTACACAGAAACATGTTCATTCTAGATTCTGCTAAAATGAATAGAAGCTCCCAGTGACAGGCAGAGTTGAACGCGAAAGTGTGACCAAAAGCCTAACCAGCTTAGAAAATAAAAATATTGTAAAGTCTACACAAATCAAATTGCATGTGAAGTTGCTAAATGCAAACACGATGGACATTCAGGAAGAATGTACATGGACTGGATGCTAACCAGCAAGAGGAATTGTGCTGACTTAATGTCCTGAAGTACATACATCACCTCCACACCTGCTGCTTCCTTTTTTCTGCCACTATTGAACTGTGATTGAAAATCAAGTTATGTCTTTGCAGTCTCAAAGTCAGTCAGGACCACTTATGTGATTTCAGGCTCTTTTACAATTACAGTCATCCAGTCCCTAAATTCAGAGATACATGAAAACCACTGAAACAAACAAGGTGTTCCTGCCACTTCTGCCAAGGACGGATGATCAAGCCATAGTGATGCACTTCACATCAATTCCAGTGCTCTAATGGCTACTCTGTAGAAAGCTCAACAAAAGAGATTACAAGATTAGAGAGAGGAGGCAAAGGCAAATGTTGAAGCCTTTTACCGTGTTCTAGCTAGTGTGTGCTTCAGTTTGAATAGACAGTGTTCAGCTCTGTGGTACTCGGAGGACTGTGAGCAGTCGTGGTGCTATGCTGACAGCACAAACTGCACTGAGCCTCATTCAGCCAACATTAAAGGCTTCATCTCAGTTTCTTCTGTATGTCTGCTCAGACTCACCCTTGTGCTGGGTCTGTAACTGCAGACCCAGACATCTTTATTCTGCCATCAACCGAATCAGAAATCTCAGCTACAAATCTTCTTGTACCCCAGGCTCTGAGATAAACATCCAAATCTAAATCCAGTCCATTGCATTGGTTTTAATTTTGGCTTGGGATTGGGTTTTGTTACAGAAGAAGATTAAAAATGCAAAATACTTCTCAGAAGAAGTTTCAGGGAAAGATTAGACTCCATTTTATTTTATTTTTATTTTAGACTATAATTTTATGGACATAAAAGTTCACTCCACTCAAAGTCAGCAACATCTGTCACAAAACAAAGTGACAACATTTTCTGATTAGGACAAACTTCTCAAAGGAAGCTTGGTGCTATAAAGTGAACATTCCCTGCCCCAGTGGGACATGCACCCCCAAGATTTGTACCCCAGACCCCCAGGGAGATTTGGAGAGCAGTGGTGCCATGCTCCAGCTAGCTAGCTGACTGGGAATCTACCAAAGCATATTAGGTTCATAATGGGGCCAGGATCTTGGCCTCCTGCACCCCAAACCAACATCCCAGCCATCCAGCTATCCCTTCTCTGAGATGTGTCTTACCTGATTTCTCCTTGTTGGAATTCCTCTGTGCTCGAAATTCTTCCGTAGGCAGGTACATGGTCCTCCTTTCTTCATCACCAGTGCCTTACCACCTTGGCAGGACACTTAAACCTTTCTTTCCCTTTTCCTGTTCTGCAGAACTGCGTAATTCCTTCAAAGGGAAGTAATGACCGTCCCCTTTCTGCCCAGGTGTCTAGACTATTACCCTCGAGGCAGTAATCTCTCTTGGCTTCTGTGGGACCTGTTTTGGGTCTTTGCTCCAAACTAGAACCATAACATGAGTCACTATGAGAGGCGGAGGGCCATCAGTGCCATGCAGCAGGGCTGTCCCCAGCACTACCATTTTATTGTTGTTACCCTCGTGCCGCACAGCCACTCTTTCAGAGCACCTCCTCAGTCCTGACGCTAAAGGGACACCAAGTTTAAGCCTCTCACAAAGCTTTAAATATTAGCTAGCAATGGTGATATCAGGACCTTGGCACGGCAACCAGAAAAATGACTTCTCACAGATTCAGGTGGCTGATAAGAGAAGGGGTTTGAGATTCTCTGTGGTGCCTAAATATGATGCTGAAAGTAGCCCATTTGTGGACTGAATTCTCAAAGCACTGATTCAATCAAAACACTTATTCTTGCAGTTTAAATTTACACTAACCCAGCACAGTGCCCTCCCCAAATCAAACAGATTCATCACATGCTTAAATTTGAGTATATGCTGTCTAAGCTCTTTGTAGAATCCGGATCAAGAGAAATAGCTGGAGGTGGCAAAAGTGCTCAAAACAAATACAAAGCCATTATTAACATTGAAAAAGAAGAACCTACATAGAGAAAGAAAAAAGCCCACCCCTAGGGCATGTTAAAGAAAGTGACTGGGCAATAGTTTGGACAATAAATACAGAAAGTTCACTTCTTTTAGTGATTGAAGGAGCAGATTGATGCCTGTTTGCTGGTTTTGCTCAAGCCCAATTTCTCAGATTAATCACCACTATATTGTGTTATAAGAATCCCAGGGGAAAGCATTTTTCTCATTTAGCAACATTTCTGCCTTTGCACATATAAGGTGTTACAGTTTCTGGTAAATCTCTTCTTTTTATTTCTGTTTTTATCTAGTTATGGGTTATTAGTTGACTAGGTACACAGTAAATTTTGGGTTATAATTTTTCCTGCTAATGTTAGTTTTTTCAGAAACATCCCCACCCAGAGAAAAAGCGAATCCCCAAGGCAGTAAATACTGGACAGTGAGAAAATAAATTTTCAGGATGTTTGGAGTAGGAAAAAGCAGACCTGATCCAGACCTGACTACTTATTATCCAAACCCTTTTGCAGCCCTTTATCAGTGTTTTAAGCCTGCACCAAGCAGTAGATGTTTGATAGCTGATTATAAAAATTCTTACTTTTCCAGATTAGCTGTAAACCACTTTTAATGTATTCCTTCTGTTTGCTCATACAGCCAGTTTTTATTATTGCCACTGCGGAAAGAAATTAGTTTATCTGCAAGTACAGATGTAGTCATTTGCAGAGATAGCAAACCAGAAAATAATTGCTTACCAGTGTGCTTTCTTTTGTTTGCCCTCTTTCAGAGAATTCCTTCTGGATTTATAGATGTGATCATGAGTTACTGTTAGAACTCCATTACAAAAATCCAGTATTTGCCTCTCCTGTATAATCACTGTTACTCCCCACTGATCACTGGTAGTTCATGGGTTTTCTAAAATTTACTCTTTACTCTTACTCGTTCACAAAACCTGACCTTACTGCTCTAGCAGACACCCCAGTGATGCATATCAGTGCTGGACATGTGCAACTCATCTTTTCTTATCTGTTTTACAGGCTTTTTCCCTATTCTTGCTAGAATAGGGACAACTGTTGCAACATAATTAAGATTCCTGCTAATCAGTTTGCTCATCCAAGCTATCTGATAACATCATATATAGACAAGATAAACAGGCAATTATCATGGAGAACATTTGCTAAACAAAGCTATAATTAATAATAAATGAAACTGGGTTCCCAACTACTTAAGTACAGTAGTTATTAATTATCATGTGGCCCCAAGCTATTTGTGTAGAGTGTATAATTTACAATTCTGCATGATCTCAGCTGTGCTCCCTGAAGCCTACAGAGCTATCTTTTGCATAACTTTAAACTCCGATATGTTGGCTGTGAAAGTTTCTGCTGTCTTCTGCCCCAGCTTTCTCCATTATAAGGCCAAGAAATTCAATCTTGTGTTTATGTGGAAGAAATTACAACTTTTAAACAGCGGTATGTAGAAAATGCCAGAATATAGCATGCAACTGAATTTGATCTGGTTTTGTCACCTGTCATACACAATCAGCCTCCAGCTGCGTAGTAAGCAATTTGGAGGTATCCAGCATTGTCCTACATATTTTTCACTTAAAAAATTATTAACAGTCCTGTTTTCATCACCAGACAGCTTTACCAGCCAGTTTCCAAAATCCTACATAATTTAAACTTTTATTGCACATGGTAAAACTCCTTCAGAAAATTAGATATTCTGTATGATGTAAAACCAGATATCTTTCCCACTAGAGGTGACAGTGTCATCATAGACCCATGGGCCATGCAATGCCTTCAAGGTTTATGCACTCACCTGAGAGGGGGATGAAATACTAGGCTGCTGGCAATACTACTCACACTACATTTTTACAACAGTACAGTCCGGAGCTCCAAGATTATCACTTGCTTCCACACCTTGATTTCTCACTGTGTTTCTTTCAAATGGTTCCAAGAAGTCATAAGCATTCTCCTGGAGGCTTACCAAATTTAGAACTCAGACTACTGACAGGCTGTGTGTTTACAGTGACAAAGACCAGACATTTCCAGAACAGGCCTGTTCATATTTGCCTGGTGACGTAAGACACTGTATAACTCTGGTGTAGAAGGGAAAACCACAGCATCCACACAGGCCAGACCCACTGGCTTTACTCACCACTTTCTGCAAGCACACCCAAGTTCTCTCTTCATCTCTCACTTTCCTGAGCCACAGAGCTCCTACTGCAGTTCCCAGCAACTAAGTTCTTTTTTTTAAAATGCACTTATTTTGGTTTTGCATCTTCTGACTGCCTTGTCAGCTGCTCCTTGAGAGAAAACACCCAGTGGTGATCTATTCTACCTCCAACTAACTGTGGCTTCTCTGTCTTTAGCAATTTAGTCCTATCAACTGGTCTTGCCTCCCTGTTTCACATCTATGTCTCACTTCTCTGTCCCACTGAAGGTATTGAATCTCAGTATTGAGTCAGTTAAAAAAATGGTCAGTGAAAAAAATTAATTACTTAATTTTTTTTAGAAGACCCAGATTCTCCACAAACGCCTAAGCAATTTAAAAAGATATTGTCTCTCTGGCATGCAGCATCACTGTGTTATCTGGTATTCCACAATGTTTCCCATGTAATTTTCTTTTAAAATGATTAATTTAGGAAGATGAGTCAAGTTGGCAGTAAGCATGGTAATTACCATAAACCATATAACAACTTCTCTCTGTGGCAGACTCCTGCCATTCCCCTTGCCAATTGTACAGGAGAATTAAAGGCAAACTTCAGTCCAAAGTAAATACATTTCTAGTCTTTGGAAATGCATGTACTTAACTAAAAGTGTAACAGGATCTTCAGCCTCTGTGGCACACCACAAATGGCAGACTTGAAATTATCTGGATGTAATGGTGGCAACAGTGACCAGGTGCTTGTTACAAGCATAGTCTGAGGCTGTAACTGGATGCTGGTAACTGTTCAGAGGGTTTATTGTGTGCCTTATTTTGTGGGGGTATGGTGGGCTTAAGCTATGTGTTGTGAGGGACTTTCCCAAGTAATAATAAAAAAACAAATAAATGAAGGGAAAAAAAAGAAGAAATAATTAAACCCCAATATTTTTGCATATTTTTATTAACTTTGACTTTTTCCAAAACTTTAATCCTAAATACCATGTAGAGAAATGAGGTGAAGGAATTGAAAATTCCAAAATTCTAATAATGATTTACTGTCACATCTGGAAATCTCTCATAGGTAGCGTATTTCTGGGTCAGGAGACTCATCCTCCATACCACAGAAGTTTGGGGTAAAAAAATAAAATCTGATGTCTCTGCTCCCCACAGGTTCCCCAGCTGTCTGGTTCTTTGCCCACACCTTCTGCCCTGTGAGGGTCAGAGCAAACCAAGATGGCTGGTTTAAATCACCATCTCGTGTTTTTGGGAAGCCACCGATTGCATGAGGGGATACCATTAGACATGGGTGGCAACAACAGCATTAGTGGGAACTCGAGGTGAAGCGAGGTGAGACTGACCAAGGCAGCAGGTGCTTTTCCAAAAGGAGTTCCACACAGCACTGAGAAAATATTCTGGCAGTTAAAATACAAACACTGGACAATAGCTCAGATAGCCCTGTACAGTCCAAAATCAAAAGAGAATGTAGAATTTGGGAAATATGGAACCATGCAGATGGAAAATGCATTGTGTTGTGATCAGGTACCTGTGGTACCCATCAATACATTTCACCTGTGGCCAAGGGTTCGAGTAATATGATACATTATTAACAGATGCTGCCAAAATTTCTGCCTCTTGACTTGGAAGCTGGCTGAAGCAGGTGGCTTCTGGAAGTCTACTGGCAGTGGTGTTTTAAGTTTTTCAGAGATAGTACAGGCTAACACAGAGTTAGAGAGATCTCTTCCTTGGTAAAGGAGAGAAAAAATGGCTTGGACTTTAAGAGTGTAGAATGCAGTCAAACCACACAGGAGCTTCTACTCCAAACAAGGTCCACACTGCCTCTTGATGAATAGGCTGAATATCCAGCATGGTGCAGCTTTACTATCCAGTGCATGGAGTTAGTGCTTTTCCTTCTCCTCCAGAACATCAGACTGCAGCCCTGTCCAAAAAAGCTCTTTCGACCTCTGTGTGTGTGTGAGAGAAAAACTCTAAAGGGGCAGCCTTTGTATCTAACCCCACTTTTATGTCTTTTGAGTAGACTCTAGGTCAGAAACATTGATCTGTGAATTGGAGAGAATGTACAACTAACTCTGCCTGTAGCCAACTCTGTCTATCAGCAGCACATTTTTTCTGTAGGTATGTGTAAAAAGGAGTACTTTATTGGTCCTCTAAAAGAAATTTACAAATAGAAGGCCTTTCTCAACCTCTTGAAATATCGCTTAAACTCAAGTACTTCTGCAAATATTAGTTGAAAGTAAGAAATGTCTATTTTCTATGAAAAAATTTCTGGTCATATGATTCTTATACATATTTTCCAATGAGCTGAAACTCTTTAAACAACCAGTTCAACATTCTTAGGGACAAAAGTACTCAGTAGTTAGTTTTATCAGCTGGATCATGTATTTATCATATATGTGATTTATCAGGTATGTTTCTGGAAATACCTCTGTGACAAAACTGTTTTTACAATTTTGCTTCCCCAATATTTCTAATTATTTGTTCTGATTGTACTTTTAAAATCTTGTTCCATTTAACTAGAAAATTTAGTGGGTGGCAGGAAAAACATTTTTTCTCTGTTTGCACAGGCTGAAAACAGTTTGGGTAGTTAAAAATTGCAAAGAGAA